>NC_091294.1:53537067-53812067 GCF_038502225.1 Cherax quadricarinatus | reverse complement strand
TAAATAAAGCTGACTTTGAATATGAAATTATAAACGAGTCCATATATTTTTACAATTTCATTGGTCGATTTAAGTGTAGTTAATTCAGCTGGGGTTAATGATACTCAAGCTTGGACTCTAACAAACTGTTAAGAGGTCTGACAAACTTTGGGCTCTTACTTTATTAAGTTAATCCAGCAACACCATCTTCAGGATCTGGTGATCTTTAGTCGAGACCTCCATCAACCTGGCAGCCCGGCCTGGTGACAGCTTTTCTGTTGATGCTTCTTCAACCTTGCTGATGGCGGCCCGCTGGCCCATATAGGTCTCAACCCGACTGATCTGGCATTTTGCACAGGTAATGGTCCAGTTTCCTTTTGACAAACCTCTGTACTTGTTTCAGTAATATTTTTGATACCTGATGGTAGCAAACTGAATATTTTTAGATCACGAATGTTGACTGTCTTCTTTTACTTTGAGTAATGGCATCCTTGACTTTCAAAAGCCTGTTTTACAATAAGTTCAATATTCCTTACCTTCATACGTTGATAATGTAGTGTGCAGATTTGAAATTTACATGTATATATTATCAAGTACCTGACATCTCTTCTGTGCTCCAGAGATTAAGGCGTTGGCAGAAATCGAAATGCTTTATTGGTTCTATGAGTGCAGTAAAGGATCACAAGCACCTTGTTCACCTCTGATACATCTACCTTGAATAGAGCAGTCAGAGTTTGATGACTAGAATGTCAATCTAGAGCAATTAGTGCGTGCTCAAGCTCAGGCAAGAGTAACAAATTACAAGACGACACAATACTAAAGACACCGAAGACATTTTTTTTTTTTTTTTTTTTTAAGTTTTGGAGTCCGATTTGTCTAGTTCATTGTGTACCCCATATTCAGCCTGTGGATGGTAGCCTGCTTAAGAGAATATGGATATACCTACTGTCTAGGAACTTGAACCTAAGATGACTAAAAGTATATCAGGGAACGTTTGAAGTCCCTTTATCTGTACTCCCTGGAACGCAGGCGAGGAAGATACATCATAATTTACACCTGGAAAATCCTAGAGGAACTGGTCCCAAATCTGCACACACAAATCACTCCCTACAAAAGCAAAGTGCTAGGCAAACAGTGCAACATGATCCCAGTGAAAAGTAAGAGCCATCAGTGTATTGAGAGAGAACACAACAAGTGTCAGGGGCCCAAAACTGTTCAACAGCCTCCCATTATACTTAAAGGAAATTACCAATAGAACCCTGGCTGTCTTCAAGAGGGAACTGTATACACCTAAAGTCAAAGCCCGATCAACTGCGCTATAACTCGTACGTTGGATTGCGTGAGGCCAGAAATAACAGCCTGGGCGATGAGGTGCTAATTCACCGGGAGGCCTGATCGGGGACCGGGCTGCGGGGGCGTTGACCCCCGGAACGACCTCCAGGTAGAATAATTACTTATCGATATTATCTGTCATATGCAAATTTAAGACTGTCAGAATATCTGGCATCTTATTTTCATTAATAAAATTCTCAATATATTACAATATTTCTTCAGAATGACAGGATAATCAAGCACACAATGTTCTTAAAAAAAAGTGGCCAAAGGCTAATTGCATATTTAACATTTAATTTGATAATGGTCAATATAGGAGTCAAAGTGCCGTTAAACATTAATAACTAAGCCGTCCCTCCAATTACATACCACGTTGCTTTATAAATGTGGTTATCTACGTTCATGTTACCATAGTGACTTATAGATATACTCAGGCTCTTAACTAAATTACTCTGACATTCAGTTTTAAAAAAAATCTCAAACATGTGACTCACAGAACAAGTTTATATTCAACTTCTTCCTTCAAAGGTCTTTCTCTGCGTAATTAACCAGCATTATTATATATGAGTAATTCAGTGTGTGATGGAATCTATGTTAATTGTACATAAATTTCTTTCTAATTTCTGAACATTAATACCTGGCTTCCACAATGAACATGTTATTAGAGCCGTTGTGAAGGATAATTGCTGCTCTTGTAGCTACAAATATTAACATATATGCAATCTCTCATAAACTCACATTAATTCCGCAATCACTTGAACGTGGATAAAAATGCCATGGGAGGAATTAGTAGGTGTAGGCAGTGACGGGAGGTGACACAAGGTGTGGACGACACCACTACAAGAGCAACAACCAACTAAAGAAACAGAAGAGTAAGAAGAGGCAAGCAGCCAGCAGGTAGGATGCATCGGGAGTGGAAGGAAGGAGGGAGGGAAGGGGAGCAATGGAAAGGGGGGGAAGGTTGCGGGAAAAGGAAACGAGGGGGGAGGGGGAAAGAAGGTACCGGTAGGTGGGAAGGCAACAGCAACAGGGAGGGTTTACGGGAGGGAGGGGGGTAAGGCAGGAAGAGGGAGAGGGGAAGGCAGGAAGTGGGAGGGAGAGATGCAGGATGGAGGAAGGAGAGGGAGGAGGAAGGCAGGGACACCAGAGCGTGGCCTGTGGGGAGGGAACCGTTCAATACAAGAGGGAGTGAAAGGTGGCGGGGTAGGGAGGGTGAGAGTTCTGCATGTGTATGTGTGCGCGCTCGTGCGTGCCTATGTGTACGTGCGCGAGCGCGCCTGCGTGAGCTGGATTGCACGTGCGTTTGCGTGTGAGTGTGTAATTAGTTAGCTATTTTAGTTTGTATGTGCGCGAACGCGCGCGCGTGTGTAGGTGTGTGCGTGTGTGTACGCTACGCTACTACGCTTCTTCACACACTCATTCAGAGCACCAACTCCAAATATGGCATGCACAGTACACCATCACTGCTGCTGCTGCTGCTGCTGCTACCGCTACCGCCGCCGCCGCCGCCGCCGCCGCCGCCGCCGCCGCCCACTGCCGCCACCGCTGCTGCAACCGTTTCTGCTACTACTACTGCTGCTGCTGCTGCTGCTGCTGCCGCCACTGTCACTACTACTGCTGCTGCTGCCACTGTTACTACTACTGTTGCAGCTGCAGCTGCTGCCGCCGCCACCACTGTCACTACTGCTGCTGCTGCCGCCACTGCCACTACTCCTGCCGCTGCTGCTGCTACTGCTGCTGCCGCCACTGCCACTACTCCTGCCACTGCTACTGCCGCCACTGTCACTACTACTACTGCTGCCGCCACTGTCACTACTACTGCTGCTGCTGCCGTCACTACTACTGCTGCTGCTGCCGTCACTACTACTGCTGCTGCTGCCGTCACTACTACTGCTGCTGCTGCCGTCACTACTACTGCTGCTGCTGCCGTCACTACTACTGCTGCTGCTGCCGTCACTACTACTGCTGCTACCGCCACCACTGTCACTACTCCTGCTGCTGCTACCACTACTACTACTGCTGCTGCTGCTGCTGCTGCTGCTGCTGCTGCTGCTGCTACCGCTACTGCCACTACTGCTACCGCTACTGCCACTACTGCTACCGCTACTGCCACTACTGCTGCCGCCACCGCTACTACTACTGCTACCACCGCTACCACTGCTGCTGCCACCGCTACCACTGCTGCTGCCACCGCTACTACTGCTGCTGCTACCGCTACTACTGCTGCTGCTGCTACCGCTACTACTGCTGCCACCGCTACTACTGCTGCTGCTGACACCGCTACTACTGCTGCCACCGCTACTACTGTTGCCGCCACCGCTACTACTGCTGCTGCCACCCCTACTACTGCTGCTGCTGCCACTGCTACTACTACTGCTGCTGCCGCTTCTGTCTGCTCTGCTGTTACTGCTGATGATATGCCGTTGCTGACAATGCCGCTGTTGCTGCCGCCAAGTGTGGAACTCCCGCACCTGCTCCACAATTTCAACAGACTACACACCTGCACCACACACTACATACCTGCATCACATTCTACACACCTTCACTACACGTCTGCGCGACAGTATAACACCTGCATCACTGTACACACCTGTAACACTATATGCGCAACACTACACACTGTACTCATCTGTATCACACTGTACACACGAACACCAATGCTAAAGTGACCGGTTCTAAATCTGCACACACACACACACACACACACACACACACACACACACACACACACACACACACACACACACACACATGAATTACTCTCTAAGAAAGCAAGAGGCTCGGCGGACGATGCTAAGTAAACAATGAAAATATGGGTGCCAAGGGTAAACAAATATATAATAAATTAAATGCAAGAGACCCTAGACTTCTCAACAGCCTCTCATCATACATTAGAGAGATTACCAAGAGACCCTTGGCTACACACCAGCACCACACTATATTATGTACACACCAGCACCACACTATATTATGTACACACCAGAACCACACTATATTATGTACACACCAGAACCACACTATATTATGTACACACCAGCACCACACTATATTATGTACACGCCAGCACCACACTATATTATGTACACGCCAGCACCACACTATATTATGTACACACCAGCACCACACTATATTATGTACACACCAGAACCACACTATATTATGTACACACCAGAACCACACTATATTATGTACACACCAGCACCACACTATATTATGTACACGCCAGCACCACACTATATTATGTACACGCCAGCACCACACTATATTATGTACACGCCAGCACCACACTATATTATGTACACGCCAGCACCACACTATATTATGTACACGCCAGCACCACACTATATTATGTACACACCAGCACCACACTATATTATGTACACACCAGCACCACACTATATTATGTACACACCAGAACCACACTATTATGTACACGCCAGCACCACACTATATTATGTACACACCAGCACCACACTATATTATGTACACACCAGCACCACACTATATTATGTACACGCCAGCACCACACTATATTATGTACACACCAGCACCACACTATATTATGTACACACCAGCACCACACTATATTATGTACACGCCAGCACCACACTATTATGTACACGCCAGCACCACACTATATTATGTACACGCCAGCACCACACTATATTATGTACACGCCAGCACCACACTATATTATGTACACACCAGCACCACACAATACCCTGTACACACCAGCACCACACTATATTATGTACACGCCAGCACCACACTATATTATGTACACGCCAGCACCACACTATATTATGTACACGCCAGCACCACACTATATTATGTACACGCCAGCACCACACTATATTATGTACACGCCAGCACCACACTATATGTACACACCAGCACCACACTATACCATGTATACGCCAGAACTACACTATACCATGTACATACCAGCACCACACTATACCATGTAGACACCAGAACCACACTATACCATGTAGACACCAGAACCACACTATACCATGTACATACCAGAACCACACTATACCATGTACACACCAGAACCACACTATACCCTGTACACACCAGCACCACACTATACCATGTAGACACCAGAACCACACTATACCATGTAGACACCAGAACCACACTATACCATGTACACACCAGAACCACACTATACCATGTACACACCAGCACCACACTATACCCTGTACACACCAGAACCACACTATACCATGTACACACCAGCACCACACTATACCATGTAGACACCAGAACCACACTATACCATGTACACACCAGAACCACACTATACCATGTACACACCAGAATCACAGTATACCATGTAGACACCAGAACCACACTATACCATGTACACACCAGAACCACACTATACCATGTAGACACCAGAACCACACTATACCATGTACACACCAGAACCACACTATACCATGTACACACCAGAACCACACTATACCATGTAGACACCAGAACCACACTATACCATGTACACACCAGAATCACACTATACCATGTAGACACCAGAACCACACTATACCATGTAGACACCAGAACCACACTATACCATGTACACACCAGAACCACACTATACCATGTAGACACCAGAACCACACTATACCATGTACACACCAGAACTACACTATACCATGTACACACCAGAACCAGACCACACCAATCGAACACAAAGAGTAGTGGTCAACAGAGTTAAATCGGAAGCTGCCAGAGTGATGAGCTCTGTTCCACAAGGCACAGTACTCGTCCCCATCCTGTTCCTCATCCTCATATCAGACATAGACAGAGATGTAATCCACAGCACCGTGTCATCCTATGCAGACAATACTAGGATCTGCGTGAGACTGTCATCTATTGAGGACACGGTTAACCTCCAAGAAGATATAAACAAAGTTTTCCAGTGAGCAACGGAAAACAATATGATGTTCAATGAAGACAAATTCCAACTACTCCGTTATGGAAAACAGGAGGAGATAATAACTAGAACTGAGTATACTATAAACTCTGATCATGCAATAGAGCGGAAAAATTATGCGAGGGACCTGGGACTGGTAATGTTTGAGGATCTCACTTTCAAGGATCACAACAGTGCCACGATCACAACTGCAGAGAAAAATAATAGGATGAATAATGAGAACGTTTGAAACAAGAGATACCAAGCCAGTGATGATCCTTTTCAATCACTTGTTCACTCTAGGCTGGAATATTGCTGTACATTAACATCTCCATTCAAAGCAGGTGAAACTGCAGATCTAGAGAGTGTACAGAGATCCTTTACTGCACGTATAATTTCTGTCAAGCACCTTAACTACTGGGAACGCTTGGAAGCACTTGACTTGTACTCGTTGGAACGCAGGAGGGAGAGATATATCATAATCTACACTTGTAAAGTCCTAGAAGGAATGGTCCTAAATCTACACCCAGAAATCCCTCCCTATGAAAGTAAAAGACTAGGCACGCGGTGCAAAATACCCCCAATGACAAGTAGGGGCGCCACTGGTACACTAAGAGAAAACACCGTAAGTGTCCGGGGCCCAAGACTGTTCAACAGCCACCCACCATGCATAAGGGGAATTACCAATAGGCCCCTGGCCACCTTCAGGAGGGAGCTGGATCAGCCGGGCTGTGGTTCGTACGTTGGACTATGTGCGGCCAACAGTAACAGCCTTGTT
This sequence comes from Cherax quadricarinatus, assembly GCF_038502225.1. Lineage (NCBI taxonomy): Eukaryota > Metazoa > Arthropoda > Malacostraca > Decapoda > Parastacidae > Cherax > Cherax quadricarinatus. The sequence goes on along the minus strand of NC_091294.1, from coordinate 53,805,054 downwards.
GATCAAGCCCTGATCCACCAGGAGGCCTGGTCGTGGACCGGGCAGCGGGGGCGTTGATCCTCAGAATACCCTCCAGGTAGACTCCAGGTAGGTAGACACTATACCATGTACACACCAGAACCACACTATATTATGTACAAATCAGAACCCACACAATATGCTGTACACATCAGCACCACACAATACCAAGTACTTACCAGCACCAAATCTCGCAAAAATGCAACCATCCCCCCCCCCACACACACACATACGACCTGAATAACCACCACTACAACGAATAACTGGAACAAACCACAAGAGGATGCCAACTACTACATTTCCAGGAGTTAAAAAAGCTGCGTGGAGTGACTTTCCCCGGTGCGGAAATACCACAGGTATCCGCCTCATTTGTAGGGCGAGGCCGCCAGCAGCACTGGCAAGCAGGCTCCTCGCCTCCAGTGTAATGGTTGGCGTCTTCACCACACACCCAGTATTATCACACCGAGCAAACCTCTCACTAAACACGATATCCATTTACCAATTTAGTTTACTATTGTATACTCTTACTTCGGCTAATCAAAAAAATTGAAATAAGATAATGCAACAGAAAATACAACTTACTCTATTACTATTTATTCTCCACGGTGTTGACATGAGGGAACTAGTGTGAGAATGATGGGTCACAGTCAAGTGTCAGCTCTACCTCCAGCCACACCATCAACTACCACATGGTCAGAGCAGAGTATAACATGAATTGGTTCTAGCAGCCCCCCCCCCCAACAGTGCCAACCCCACTACTGAACAGGTCATATAATGACCGGTTCACTTGATCTCTCCTGTCGAACACAATAAAATAACGATTTGTATGGTACATCTGAAACTCATTGTACCGTTGCTCAAATGTAAACCTGAGAAAGGCTTTCACTTGCTCAAATGTAAACTTAAGAAAGGCTTTCACTTGTAAAAGTTAAAATTGCAAAACACTTGAACAGATAAACAGTTGTGGTTGGCTTTACGTTCTTGACAACTTTTGCTCGTGTGACAAACAAATACCTTTACCTTGGATGGTTTTACAGTTTTCCTACAAAGCAATAGAAACACTGGGTTATGCAGCGTTTTAAACATCATTACAAGCAGTCATATCTAAAGTTATTAACAACCTGTTACTGTTGTGACTAATTCACTGTTATTTTACGGAAATCATTATCGCAAAGCAAGTAAAACTATATTGAAGTGTATTTTTCACATTCTACACTCCATAATCATTATTCATTCCGTGTCATTAACTATATAGCTTTATCAAATTTAGACAAAATGGGAAATATCCCCTCCAATACGGACAGATGCTGGGTACTTTGTTAGGTAAGGACCCTATCGAGAGTGGCACCCCTCCCAGAAAAGAGGCCCCTAACCCTGGGTACACGCCGCTCAAATTGGACCACTGCCTTAGGGTGACCTACCACTGAGAAGTAAATGGGTGTTCAAGCTCGCTAACTGATAAGTCTACCTGGAGAATATTCCGAAGGAGGCCAGGCCTCCCTGTGGGTCAGGGCCTCGTCAACCAGAATGTTACTGCTGGCTGTACGCAGTCCAACGTACGAGCCACATCCTGGTTGATCAGGAACTGATTTTTAGTAATTTATCCAGTTCCCTCTTGAAGACAGCAAGGTATCTATTGATAATCCTTCTCATGTGCGAGAGGCTGATGGACAGTCTTGGGTTTCTTACACATAGTGTCTCTCCCAGCGTACTCAAGATACCTCGCACCGTCTTGCTTTCGTGGGGAAGGGGGAGGGGATTTCTATGTGAAACTTTGGAATTAGTCCCTCTAGTATTTTCTCGCATCTTTCTCGTCTTCGTTCCAAAGAGTACAGGTCAAAGAACTTCAAATGGTCCCAGTAATTAAGGTGCTGACTGAACTTATATGTGCAATGAAGGGTCTCTGTACATTTACTAGATCCGTAAATTCGCCTGCCTTCAAAGGGGCTGTTAGTGTACAGAGTATTCCAGGATGCCTTTGATATACCTTTCATGGGTTTCTATAGTTTTTCTACTCTTGGAGTCCTGCCTTGGGCCAGGATCGTCTGGTGCTTGCCTAGTTGAGCAGGCTCTTGCTGGTGGCAGTCCGCCAGCTCACATCTCCATCACATCCTAGTTGAGCTGTCATCTCAAGATATTTGTCCAGTTTCCTCTTGAAGACTTCTACACTTTTACCAGCAGTGTTACTGATATATTCTGGTTAGACGTTGAATAGTCCAGGGCCACGAATTTTGATGTAACGTTCTCTTATTGTGTCCATTGCTCTCCTGCACCCAGTGAACACTGGGTTTATTTTTGCACTTCCTCCCATCTCTCTCACTCCAGTATGTTCTTATTGCATATTTGGGTCAAGGCTCTAAAGTACTTTCCAGATATATATTATCAAGTATCACTCTCTCTCCTCAGCTCTACTGAATGCATATTTAGGACGTTCCCAGTAATTTAAATGGTTAATTGCCTCTCGGTGGGCCATAAATGATCTCTATTTGTTCCACTTCTGATATCTCTCCTGTCTTGAATAAGATTGTCAACACTGAACAATACTCTAAAACGATAGACCACAAGTGATTTGAAAAGTATCACCATTGGCACTATTTCTCTTGTTTTGAAAGTTCTCATTATTCACTCAGTTAACTTCATGGCTGTAGTGACATTTGCTTTATTGAGCTCTTTGAAAGAAAAGTCAGCCGACATAATTAATCCCAGGTCTTTCACGTGTTCCTTTCGTTCTATTTCATGACCCTTTTTGAGTTTTGCATACGGTGTCCTTTTTGAGTTCTTCATTCTTTCCATATCGGAGCAGCTGGAAGTTATCACCACCAACGTCATATTGGAAAACCCTGCTTTTATCTTCCTGCAATTTTTCAGTCTTTTACCGAGGTGACTTTCATGGCTAGCGAGAACAGTTGACTAAAAGAGAATCATCACTGGCTTGGCATGTCTTGTAGTGGTGAAGGTGCTGAGCAGAGAGTTGAGGAGAGTATCCAGGTGTACATAGGTTGAGTTATGAGAGTGGTGAACGTGCTGAGGACTAATATGAGAAGACTGATCCACAAGCAACAAGAGGCACTAGCAACATCACACCCAGATGATGGTGACTCACTTGCACATTTTGTGACCACATGTTGTGCCCAGAATCAACATTACACTTTCCGGCAACCATCGCTGCCGCCCACACACCATACTTCCTAGAATAAAAGGCAGTCGGACATACCACAACCTGACCACATCAAACACACCAACTACACAACACACCATCAACCACAACACATCAATCACAAACCGCCATCAACAACATCGAACATTACCAACCACACAAAACACCAACTGCACAATAACCACCAACCATACAACACACATCAACTACACAATACTACACATTAACAAGACAACAACCACCACAATACACGCACACAACACAACCAAAAGAAGGGAAGGGCAGTTAAGAAATCAATATATTCAATTAAAGAGAGAAATAAAAAAAAAGGAATAAGAAAAGCAAAAAGGGATTATGTGGCTAAGGTCGCAAGGGATTCGAAGACTAACCCAAAAGGGTTCTTTCAGATATACAGAAGCAAGATTAGAGACAAGATAGGCCCACTTAAGAGTAACTCAGGTCAGATCACTGACAGTGATAGGGATATGTGTCAAATTTTCAATACTAACTTCCTCTCAGTTTTTACTCGGGAAGATACTAGCGAAATTCAAGAAATAATAAATTATGAAGATCAGGATGATGATAAACTATGCACGATTGCAGTAACAAGTGACATGGTCCTCAGATAAATAGAGAAATTAAAACCTAATCAATCCCCAGGCCCTGATGAACTGTTTGCAAGGGTTTTAAAGGAATGTAAAGAGGAACTTTGCAAACCTTTGGCTAATCTTTTCAACATATCACTACAAACTGGCGTAGTGCCTGACAAGTGGAAAATGGCAAATGTAATACCTATTTACAAGGCAGGTGACAGGTCCTTAGCTTCGGTATTTTATACCATTTACTTTCAAGCCTTACCTCCATAGTGGGAAAATTTATGAAATCAACAATTGCCGAGGCAATTCGTAGCCATCTTGATAGGCATAAATTGATAAATGAATCTCAACACAGTTTTACTAAGGGGCGTTCCTGTCTACAAATTTACTAACTTTTTTCGCTAAGGTGTTTGATGAGGTAGATCATGGTAATGAATATGATATTGTGTATATGGACTTCAGTAAGGCTTTCCATAGAGTTCCACATCAGAGATTTTTGAGGAAACTTAAGGCACATGGAATAGGAGAAATTTTTTCCTGGGTAGAGGTGTGGTTGACAAATAGGCAGCAGAGAGTTTGCATAAATGAGGAGAAATCAGAATGGGGGCACGTTACAAGCGGTGTTCCACAGCGGTCAGTGTTGGGCACCTTGTTGTTCACGATTTACATAAACGATATATAAAGTAAAAGGATACAAGTGCAACTAATTTGACATTTTATTATGGCAACGTTTCGCTCTCCAGGAGCTTTATCAGGCGAAAACGTTGCCACAATAAAATGTCACATTAGTTGCACTTGTGTCCTTTTACTTTACATATTGATAAATTAGACACATGTGCAACTCTTGGGTATGGAAATATAAACACATATGCAGTATAATGTGATCCTTTATTGACTACGTTTCGCCCACACAGTGGGCTTTTTCAAGTCACAAACAGATCTGTTTGTGACTTGAAAAAGCCCAGTGTGTGGGCGAAACGTAGTCAATAAAGGATCACATTATACTGCATATGTGTTTATATTTCCATTGTGTCGGTATTTTATACCATTTATTTCCAACTCTTGGGTATCTTTATTGATGGACTGACCACATCGACTCAAGGCTGAGGGACTGATTACCTCATTCTCCTCCTGCTCTCCAAGTTTCTCCTTTGTATGGACTGATGAAGCCACTGTGTGGCTTCATCAGTCTAATTTATCAATGTGTCGGTTCTGTGAACCATTCATCTACTTTACATATTGTCGTTAATTCTACCAACTTTATCATAAACGATACAGATGAGGGAATAAATAACGACATAAGCAAATTTACTGATGACACCAAAATAGGCCGTCCAATTCATTCTATTGAGGACATTACTGCACTCCGGGATGATTTGAATAGACTGATGCAGTGGTCGGAGAAGTGGCAGATGCAGTTTAATATTGACAAATGCAAAGTTCTAAATGTTGGACAGGACAATAACCATGCCACATATAAACTGAATAATGTAGATCTTAATAGTACTGATTGCGAAAAGGATTTAGGAGTTCTGGTTAGCAGTAATCTGAAACCAAGACAACAGTGTATAAGTGTTCGCAATAAAGCTAACAGAATCCTTGGCTTCATATCAACAGGCATGAATAATAGGAGTCCTCAGGTTGTTCAACTCTATGTATCTTTCGTTAGGCCTCATTTAGACTATGCTGCTCAGTTCTGGTCGCCATATTACAGAATGGATATAAATGCACTGGAAAACGTACAGAGGAGGATGACAAAGTTGATCCCATGTATCAGAAGTCTTCCCTATGAGGATAGACTGAGGGCCACGAATCTGCATTCTGTAGAAAGGCGTAGAATTAGGGGGAATATGATTGAGGTGTATAAATGGAAAACAGTAATAAATAAAGGGGATGTAAATAGCGGGCTGAAAATATCCAGCCAAGACAAGACTCACAGCAATGGTTTCAAGTTGGAAAAGTTCAGATTCAGGAAGGACATGGGAAAGCACTGGTTTGGTAATAGAGTTGTGGATGAGTGGAACAAACTTCCGAGTACCGTCATAGAAGCTAAGACCTTGTGTAGTTTTAAAAATAGGTTGGATAAATACATGAGTGGGTGTGGGTGGGTGTGAGTTGGACCTGACTAGCTTGGGCTACCAGGTCTGGTGCCGTGCTCCTTCCTTAAGTGGAAGTGACCTGACTAGGTGGTCATTGTTCTAGGCCGAGGGGTGGCATGGACCTGCTTCGAATGGGTCAGTAGGCCTATTGCAGTGTTCCTTCTTTCTTATGTTCTTATAACTACACAATATGCACCATGTGTCTTAATCTCACCATTAAGTACACAGCCAACCATACAACACTACCAAGCCAGGGTGTAATATATACACTAAGGTACAACACAGTAAGCATCACTAACATCGTCTACTGCCTGCCTCATTTGAATCACTGGTATCTGACATTTGATTTCAATGTAGTTTTAGCGAGTCTCCGTTTTCTGTTCCTGCTTCAAAAGCCTCCATCCACATAATGTATTATAGCATTTATTGGCATCACTGCATATTATAATTGGTTAAATTATATTTACAGATGACAATGTAACTTAACCAAGAAAACATCTAGAAAATTACTCAAAACTGTATGTAGCAAATCAGGGTTTGCGCTAAGATGAAGGGGCAGCGCCAGAATTTCTATACGTGGGGATGCGGGTTGGCATGTGTTACTATCTGTTTAAAAGGTGGGGAGAGGGGGGATATGCCATTTTTGAAGCATCGTTATTTTTATTTAGGAAGGGGAAGGGGGCTTTGGAGGGTGGGTACAACTGTGAAGACTGAAGCACTTCATGCCTGCCCTTAGTTCCGTCATTGAGAGATGTTTTCCCACAGCACTCATGATACAGGTACGTTAATAACAACGTCCCCGGGTCATGCCCAGGTACGTAGATAACAACGTCCCCGGGTACTGCCCAGGTACGTAGATGGTATAAACCTTGGTAATAAATACCGACAAGTTGGTTTAGAAAGACACGTAAGCAAACACTATGACATATTTATTAGAAAACGTTTCGGTCCTAGGACCTTGATCACTTCTAACATACAGAGGTAGAAAGACATTATATATATAGGCGGAGAGTGAGGTGTGACGCACGTGACCTGAGGAATGTCATAAGAACATAAGAATGGAGGAACACTGTGGAAGGCCTACTGGCCCATGCGAGGCAGGTCCTTATCAAAACAACCTCTACCTATGATGAGGACGGGTAGACGATGAAATCATGTGACTCCTGTGTTGTTGGGTTGGTGCTGCTTAAGTATCATGTATGCCAATGTTTTTGAAATTTTGTAGTTTCCAGTGTTGCGTTCTATAGTGTCGGTGACGGCGATTAGTGAGGCTTCTAGGCACCGTCGGCGTCTGAGGTCTGGTTCGGTGAGAACGAGTTGTGCCTCATTCCAGTTCATCAAATGCCCCGTGGAGTCTCTGTGGAGGACACAGGCGTACCTTACATCGTCTCTGTTAGAGGCATTTCGATGCTCATTCAGGCGGACTGCAAGATCTCTGCCTGTCTCGCCTACATATTTCTTGGGACAGAACCCACAGGGGATAGTGTAGACGCCTGCTGTAGAAGTTAGAGGTGTGGGGCTGCGTTTCGTAGTGAGGTCTTTGATAGATGATGTGTTTATGGTGGAAACGTTTCCAGGTACGTAGATAACGTTACGGGTCCTGCCCAGGTACGTAGATAACGTCCCGGGTCCTGCCCAGGTACGTAGAAAACAACGTCCCGGGCCCTGCCCAGGTACGTAGAAAACAACGTCCCGGGCCCTGCCCAGGTACGTAGATAACAACGTCCCGGGCCCTGCCCAGGTACGTAGATAACGTTACGGGTCCTGCCCAGGTACGTAGATAACAACGTCCCCGGGTCCTGCCCAGGTACGTAGAAAACAACGTCCCGGGCCCTGCCCAGGTACGTAGATAACAACGTCCCCGGGTACTGCCCAGGTACGCTGATAACGTCCCTGGGTCCTGCCCAGGTACGCTGATAACGTCCCTGGGTCCTGCCCAGGTACGTAGATAACATCCCCGGGTCCTGCCAAGGTTGGTAGGTAAGACACATAGGCAACAGTTAGGTAACTTTATTCCGAAACGTTTCGCCTACACAGTAGGCTTCTTCAGTCGAATACAGAAAGTAGGCAGGAACAGTAGGGATGTGAAGACGATGTAATCAGTCCATCACCCTTGAAGTCGTAGAATTTTGAGGTTGTCAGTCCCTCAGCCTGGAGAAGTTCAGTTCCATAGTCAGGAACTATGGAACTGAACTTCATCCTGCCTAGGTACGTAGATAGCAACGTCCCTGGGTCCTGCCCAGGCACGTTGATAACAACGTCCCCGGGTCCTGCCCAGGTACGAAGATAACGTCCCGGGTCCTGCCCAAGTACGTAGATAACAACGTCACCGGCCCTGCCCAGGTACGTAGATGATAACGTCCCCGGGTCCTGCCCAGGTACGTAGATAACAACGTCCCGGGCCCTGCCCAGGTACGTAGATAACAACGTCCCCGGGCCCTGCCCAGGTACGTAGATAACAACGTCCCGGGCCCTCCCCAGGTACGTAGATAACGTCCCGGGCCCTGCCCAGGTACTTAGATAACGTCCCGGGTCCTGCCCAGGTACGTAGAATACAACGTCCCGGGCCCTGCCCAGGTACGCAGATAACAACGTCCCGGGCCCCTGCCCAGGTACGTAGATAACAACGTCACGGATCCTGCCCAGGTACGTAGAAAACAACGTCCCGGGTCCTGCCCAGGTACGTGGATAACGTCCCGGGCCCTGCCCAGGTACGTAAATAACAACGTCCCCGGGTCCTGCCCAGATACGTAGAAAACAACGCCCCGGGCCCTGCCCAGGCACGTAGAAAACAACGTCCCGGGCCCTGCCCAGGTACGTAGATAACAACGTCACGGGTCCTGCCCAGGTACGTAGATAACAACGTCCCGGGTCCTGCCCAGGTACGTAGAAAACAACGTCCCGGGCCCTGCCCAGGTACGTAGAAAACAACGTCCCGGGCCCTGCCCAGGTACGTAGAAAACAACGTCCCGGGCCCTGCCCAGGTACGTAGAAAACAACGTCCCGGGCCCTGCCCAGGTACATAGATAACGTCCCGGGCCCTGCCCAGGTACGTAGATAAAAACGTCACGGGTCCTGCCCAGGTACGTAGAAAACAACGTCCCGGGTCCTGCCCAGGTACGTAGATAACAACGTCCCGTTCCCTGCCCAGGTACGTAGATAACAACGTCCCGTTCCCTGCCCAGGTACGTAGATAACAACGTCCCCGGGTCCTGCCCAGGTACGTAGAAAACAACGTCCCGGGCCCTGCCCAGGTACGTAGAAAACAACGTCCCGGGCCCTGCCCAGGTACACTGAGTCAGAGAACATGTGTATAACATTGGTCACACTGAGTCAGAGAACATGTGTTTAGGTAAGACACATATGCAACAGTTAGGTATCTTTATTTCGAAACGTTTCGCCTACACAGTAGGCTTCTTCAGTCGAGTACAGCAAAGTTGATAGAAACAGAAGAGACTTGAAGACGATGTAATCAGTCCATCACCCTTAAAGTTTTGAGGTGGTCAGTCCCTCAGTCTGGAGAAGAGTATTGTTCCATTGTCTGGAATAAGGCTATATAAGGCTCCATCCTATCACTTCAATTCCATATTATTCCAGACGATGGAACAATACTCTTCTCCAGACTGAGGGACTGACCACCTCAAAACTTTAAAGGTGATAGACTGATTACATCGTCTTCAAGTCTCTTCTGCTTCTATCAACTTTGCTGTACTCGACTGAAGAAGCCTACTGTGTAGGCGAAACGTTTCGAAATAAAGATACCTAACTGTTGCATATGTGTCTTACCTAAACACATGTTCTCTGACTCAGTGTACCTGGGCAGGGCCCGGGACGTTGTTATCTACGTACCTGTCGGTATTTTATACCATTTTATTGTTCAGAGAACATGTGTATAACATTGGTCACACTGAGTCAGAGAACATGTGTATAACATTGGTCACACTGAGTCAGAGAACATGTGTATAACATTGGTCATACTGGGTCAGAGAACACGTGTATAACATTAGTCATACTGAGTCAGAGAACATGTGTATAATATTGGTCACACTGAGTCAGGCAGAGAACATGTGTATAACATTGGTCATACTGAGTCAGAGAACATGTGTATAACATTGGTCATACTGAGCCAGAGAACATGTGTATAACATTGGTCATACTGAGCCAGAGAACATGTGTATAACATTGGTCATACTGAGCCAGAGAACATGTGTATAACATTGGTTACACCGAGTCAGAGAACATGTGTATAACATTGGTTACACTGAGCCAGAGAACATGTGTATAACATTGGTTACACTGAGCCAGAGAACATGTGTATAACATTGGTTACACTGAGTCAGTCAGAGAACATGTGTATAACATTGGTTACACTGAGTCAGAGAACATGTGTATAACATTGGTTACACTGAGAACATGTGTATAACATTGGTCACACTGAGAGAACATGTGTATAACATTGGTTACACTGAGTCAGAGAACACGTGTATAACATTGGTTACACTGAGTCAGTCAGAGAACATGTGTATAACATTGGTTACACTGAGTCAGAGAACATGTGTATAACATTGGATACACTGAGTCAGAGAACATGTGTATACCATTGGTTACACTGAGAGAACATGTGTATAACATTGGTTACACTGAGTCAGTCAGAGAACATGTGTATAACATTGGTTACACTGAGTCAGAGAACATGTGTATAACATTGGTTACACTGAGTCAGAGAACATGTGTATAACATTGGTTACACTGAGTCAGAGAACATGTGTATAACATTGGTCACACTGAGAGAACATGTGTATAACATTGGTTACACTAAGTCAGAGAACATGTGTATAACATTGGTTACACTGAGTCAGAGAACATGTGTATAACATTGGTTACACTGAGTCAGTCGGAGAACATTTGTATAACATTGGTCACACTGAGAGAACATGCGTATAACATTGGTTACACTGAGTCAGTCAGAGAACATTTTTATAACATTGGTTACACTGAGTCAGTCAGAGAACATGTGTATAACATTGGTTACACTGAGTCAGTCAGAGAACATGTGTATAACATTGGTTACACTAAGTCAGAGAACATGTGTATAACATTGGTTACACTGAGTCAGTCAGAGAACATGTGTATAACATTGGTTACACTGAGTCAGAGAACATGTGTATAACATTGGTCACACAGAGAACATGTGTATAACATTGGTTACACTGAGTCAGTCAGAGAACATGTGTATAACATTGATTACACAGTCAGTCAGAGAACATGTGTATAACATTGGTTACACCGAGTCAGAGAACATGTGTATAACATTGGTTACACTGAGTCAGAGAACATGTGTATAACATTGGTTACACCGAGTCAGTCAGAGAACATGTGTATAACATTGGTTACACCGAGTCAGTCAGAGAACATGTGTATAACATTGGTTACACCGAGTCAGTCAGAGAACATGTGTATAACATTGGTTACACTGAGTCAATGATCCAACAAGATTACAAATAACTAAACAAAAAAACTTGGCTTCACATAATGTACTTCGGAATATTTCACAACTTGTACCATAAGGAAAATAACATTAATGTTGCATAACACAAGTTACATCCGTTTTAACATTTTACACTTCATTACGATGCCTGTACTTCATCACAAGTTCGCGGAATGTTGCACATCCCCCAACTGCACCGTACTGCAGGTCCCCCAGCTGCACCGTACTGCAGGTCCCCCAGCTGCACCGTACTGCAGGTCCCCCAGCTGCACCGTACTGCAGGTCCCCCAGCTGCACCGTACTGCAGGTCCCCCAGCTGCACCGTGTTGCAGGTCACCCCAGCTGCACCGTACTGCAGGTCCCCCAGCTGCACTGTGTTGCAGGTCCCCAGCTGCACTGTGTTGCAAGTCCCCAGCTGCACCGTGCTTGGAGTGAAAAAATTCCTTCTATGCTAAATACTCTGTGTGACGATGCTGAAGCGGCAATGTAACCCACATCATTTATCTTGTTTCTTCAGAGGCAGTATCTTCAGAGATTCCTTCCAACAAGCCATGGGATCTACGTCGAGTGGAACACAATCCTCTTGCATATACTTTTTAAAAACTTGTTCTGGTTTATCAGAGAGTGATTTCTATTTACCTCCTGCTGAAGATGACATGAACGACAAAAGGTGTGGGAAGGAGACACCCTGTTTTATGAAGCAATTTGAGCATGTATAAGCTTGACGACAGTCAATTACAATTACTTTTTAATATAAATTTTCAATAATAATTACTAAAAAATAATTAAATACATTCAACTTCAATTACAATCATTCCAAACCTGCTTCTCACTGGGTTTATTTTAAACTTCCCATCACGACAAACTATATCATTCAACAGAGCCAAATTTCCTTGTGCGAAACTTGAGAGTAATGGTTCAGATCTCATATTCAGAGACCACAACAATACTGCCATTGCTACCGCAAGGAAAATGATATCCTGGATAACTAGAACTTCCAAGACAAGAGATACTGTGCCGATAATGACACTTAAATTCATTTCTTTCTACGTTAGAATGCTGCCTTATACTAACTGTCCTTTTCAAGACAAGCGAGATTGTTGAGCAGGAAAACGTAGAGAACTTGAACTGCCCGTTTATATGCAGTCATCAGAATTTCTGGAAACTCTTTAAGCCCATTCAAATGTATTCCTTGGAACTTAAGCGAAAAAGGTACATAATTTACACACGGAAAATCTTGGAGGAACTGGTCCCAAACCTGAACATTAATCGTTCAGTATGACAAGAGAACTGGCAGACAGTGCCAAATACCTCCACTTAAAATGAGAGGAGCGAAGAGTACACTAAGAGAGAGAACTCGATGAGTGTCTGATGTCCCCGACTCTTCAACGCCCTACTTCCGTGCATAAGGGGAATTACCAACAAAGCACTTGTTTTCAAGAGGGAACTAGATAAGCTCCTCCAATCAGTTCCTGACCAGCCGAGCTGTCCTCCATACATCGGACCGCGTGTGGTCAGCAGTAACAGCCCGGTTGATCAGGTTTTGATCTACTAGAAAGCTTGGTCTGGGACCATATCAGGTATCTCCATTCCAAATTGTACATTTCAAGTGTTTTGAGGCCTTCCCAGTGGTTTAGATGTGTTACTGATTACGTGGGTAGCAAACATCTCTAAATTACATATTTACCAACCCTGATATCTCCCCTGCCTTGAAAGGTCCTGCAAGAACAGATCTAACAGCACAGGTAATTTGGTCATTACTATCAGTGGCGTACTTCCATTGTTTTGAAGGTGCTACAACATTTGCCTTATTGTGTCTTTGGCAGGTAGACCCCAAATAATTTTGCTTTAATATTCAACTTACAATACTGATAACACTAACAAGCCAGGGTTGTCCAAAACCTGCTTTACTATACTTAACTCAGGTTAAGACGGATATACACGTCTGGAATTGCTAGCAACTATAGCCTGCTTGACCAAGCGGTCACCAGTGTGCAGATCTGGGATAACTACTGATACCCTGCCACATATTTGTCGCAATACTATAATTTATAACGTGTGAAATAAGCATTCGCTAGTCTTTTAAGTAAATGGGGGTACATAATACATTATTTCTGCAGCTTTGTTTATATAACTTGTATAGATTTAAAATCAACTGAATAAAGCGACCCTGAAATGACACAATTATATTTTCAAGAATGATTTATGATAGTATTTTATGTTAAGGACAATGTATTAATGACACTTTTGTATGTTCAAGGCAATGATTTGCTTATGACATTATTGTATGAGAGAAATAAACAACTGTTTCTAATATATATCTTAAATAATGACTAATTCTTTTCCGAGCTTCTTTGCCTAACTAAAGAGCATCATGCGGTGCCGTTCTCGTTACACTGCTTCAGTTTATCTCAATAAGACTGATTATCCCAAGAGCAGCTAAACTGTAACAGTGTCTTATTCTCTCTCGAGAAAATATGTTAACTTGTGACTAAGATGGTAAGACGTAATAAAAATACGAACGTCATCGTACTAGGATGGTAAAATAAAAAATAGTTAAAAAAGGTTTGTCTGGCATTAACAAGCTTACCAAAGGACCAATATCAAAACAACTACCCAATGTAATTGTATTTAACCCATCACATTTTTTTTCTCAATTTCGACTTGTTTAATTTCCTATCAAATACAGCCCCGTCTGGAAAATTTTAATCTCTAAACATATATGTCCAAAGTTCCTATTTAATACAAAACGGAGAGAGGAATAAACCGTCACAAGTCTACACTGTAGCCCTTACAATGATGTAAGACATTTGCAATTAGCTTCATAAAAATCAGCCTCACTATAATAGACTGAGGTGAAGTTAGGAGTTTGCTTGGCAAATAAGTAGGTAGGTAGATACGTCGTGAAAATTGGCGCGCCGCAAAGGGAAGGATCTGGAGGACTTGTTTATAGTGTGGCGGCCACTATGCTCACTCCAGGGTACCAGCAATTCCCCCCCCCCCCACCCCGAGACCCCTCAACACACCGTCATAACGCTCCAAAAGGGGCCGTAGGGTGTGGACCTACTACGTCGTCTCCCATCACTCTCACTTACGGTAATAATAAGTTTGGCACACCTATTACTGGCAAAATAACAAATCATGTTTTAAACACTAAATGTGTGAGTAAAAATGAAGTAACCAGTGTTGAGAATGCAAGGTGAGATGCAGCAGCAACAGAATGGCGTCCTGGTGGGAGGCAAGTTTGGGTCCGTCGAGATGGCAGCACTTGCCAACTCCCCCCTCCCCCCCCACCTTACATCTTCCTTCAGCACTCCACCTTCATGACCACAATTTGTAATACACTTCAAAACCACATCTCATATTTAATATTTTAGGTCAATAGTTATTTTTAAGATTTATAATTACGCGTATACATATCGGATATAACAAGCGAGGGTGTGGTGATTTTTGAGTGTGATACGTGTGTACTCACCGTCTAGCTGTGTGTACCAGTTGATTCATACCGCCTGTCCGGTTACCTTCTTATCGACCTGTTTTACTTATTCCTTCCTCAAGGGTACAATCATACATACTCTTGAAACTTTGTATGATCATTACCTCCAACTACAGGTAGCCAAGACTACAATAAAATTATTCACAATGACTAATGGTTTATCGGGATTAAATCCTACATTTTGCACTATTTAAAATCATTAAACAATAACATGTACGAAACTTAAAAAAAAAAAAAGCCCTACCATCTCTTGGTGTATTTCTTGTGAGTCTTACTGTTCACAATGATAATGAAGACATACTGGTGACTATGGTTCATCTCTCTTGTTACCCTGAGTCTTGTTCACCCTGAGAGTGAACACTTCCTAACCTGCCTACGGCTCATCTGCGTCTGTCAGCCCTAAGTGAAGAAACCTACTATCATGTCTATGTATGGCTCGTATGTGTCTTCGTAGATGCCGTGAAGGACGTTACAAGAACTGAAGCCATTTTTTCTTACTGAATATAACTGAAGCCAACCTTCCATTCCTCTGACAATATAACTGAAGCCAACCTTCCATTCCTCTGACAATATAACTGAAGCCAACCTTCCATTCCTCTGACAATATAACTGAAGCCAACCTTCCATTCCTCTGACAATATAACTGAAGCCATCCTTCCATTCCTCTGACAATATAACTGAAGCCATCCTTCCAATCTTCTTACGAAATATAATTGCCTCCAATTCCCAAGACGCTACTTGACCACTACGGGTTTATCGCTCTCCCATGAATAAATTAATATCAACAACTATTTCTTGAAGTATTCTGTCAAAAAGATGGCCCCATTGGTCCCTCGTCTCGCCCCCACCACACACCCATCAACCTACGTCTTCCCTAAATTGAGGAATGCCTCGACCATAGTGCAATTACTAGTGAGAGACTAGTGCTATTTTTAATTTGTATTTTTATATTATTAGATTAAACCTATTGTACTATAGCTCATTCTAGCTCAAAACATAGACTCCACAAAAGTCATTATTAGACCTTAGTGCAATTACAAGTGAGAGTCTTGTTCTATTTTTAATTTGTATTTTTATATTACTAGTTTATACCTAGTTGTACTTTAGTTCATTCCAGCACAACACATAGATAACATCAACTTCATTATGTGTAGTAGTGACTATACTCTACATGACCAAAATACTCTAGCTATATACTTGTCCAAACTTCCTACCACTACAGATATCAGTACTAGAACTCAACACACAACTCAGGATATAAATAACCATAATTTAAACCTAGAAGATGATTGATCACGTTGACCCTGATCTAAACCTCCATAATCTGACACCCAATCAAAACCTATTGGAAAGTAACTGCCTTTATTACACAGCATCACAAACCAGCACTATCCTAAACAATGCTAAAAGTCTATCAGTACTTAACTACAACATCAGGTCCTTAAGCAAACACTATGATGACCTCCTAGCACTCCTTGAATCACTAAAGACACCCTTCTCCTGCATTATTCTTACTGAGACCTGGCTTAAGCAGGACACAATAGATATCTACCCTCTACCAGGATGCACAGCAATTCACAACTGCAGACCAAACCAAGTTGGGGGTGGTATTGCAATCTATTACTCTAACCAATTATCTTGTATTAGCACCACTTTCTTGTATTAGCACCACTTGCTTTAGTGATGAATATGGGGAATACATTTTTGCTAATTTTACTGTAAAAAACCTTAAGACGCCTATAACAATCGGTGCCATTTACCGGATACCTCACGCAAACATCCCAAATTTCAGTGAGAAATTAAAGTCACTAATAACAAACAGACAAATGAATAAGCACCACCTTCTCTTAGCTGGAGACTTCAACATCAACCTTGGCTTACTAGATGATCAGCCTGTAACTGATTTCATCAACAATATGAACAACACACTTCTCATACCAACAATAACTAAACCAACCAGGCTCACTGAGACAAGTGCAACCATAATAGACCACATATGGACCAATATACTAGCCCCCCTTAAATCAGGGATAATCACAGATAGCACTACAGACCACTACCCTACCTTCCTCCTGACAAACATTAGTAAACCACCACTTGAATACAACAAAGTCTCATTTAGACTCCATGACGAGGCCTCAGTAAGGAAGTTCACAGCTGACCTAGAGACTGTTGACTGGCCTACAGAATTCTCCAAGGCCAATGGTATTGATGACTGGACAGACATTTTTCTTAACAAATTACTTAGACTATACAACAAACATTGTCCTATAAAAACAAAACAGATCACAAACAAACGGCTTGGTTGCCCTTGGCTAACCAGCACCATTCTGAAATCCATTGACAAGAAACACCAATATGAAAAGCAATATAGACAAGGCTTAATACACAAAGATATTCTTAAACACTATTCATCAGCTCTCACCAAAGCAATAAAGAAAGCCAAACAACTATACTACTCCAGTAGATTCACAGACACTAGAGGAGATATAAAAAAGACCTGGAAAACACTCTCTCAGATTCTAGGGACCCACAAACTGAGAAAAACCAAGAATATTGTCCTAACTAAACCTAATGAAACACCACTACATCCCACTGACACAGCTAACAAGATAAACGACTTCTTCTCAACCATAGGATCTAATCTCGCCAGTAAAATCCCACATACCAATGCCAATGCCGGGGACTACCTAGATGGGAATTTCCCTAATTCCTTCTATCTTGCACCAACTGAGCCCACGGAAGTCACCGAGATTATAAAGTCACTTAAAAATAACTCGGGGAATGTCTCATGTCCCACCATTACTGTACAAGCGAGCGGCCCATGTCCTTTTGCATGCTATTTCATTACTCTTTAACAAGTCACTAGAGACTAGCACCTTCCCGAAACTACTCAAGATGGCAAGGGTTACACCAATACATAAAGGTGGTGACCCTACAGACTTAAACAACTATAGGCCAATATCTAACTTACCATTGCTATCCAAAATCTTTGAGAAACTCGTGCACAGGAGACTGTATTCATTTATAATGGCTCAAAACATACTCAACCCCTGCCAATTTGGATTCAGGAAAAATAAAAGCACTAATGATGCAAACATAAAAATGCTAGATCTGCTTTACACAGCACTGGAAAATAAGGAATATCCACTAGGAATTTTTATTGACCTAAGAAAAGCTTTTGACACAGTAGACCACGACATCCTACTCCACAAACTTGATCATTACGGTATAAGAGGCCATGCGCTTGCTTATTTCAAATCTTACATTACTAATAGGTATCAGTATGTCACCATTAAAGACACAGCATCAGCAACACGGCCACTTGATACTGGAGTTCCGCAGGGAAGTGTCCTTGGTCCCCTGCTCTTCCTCATATACATCAATGACCTTCCAAACGTATCCCAATACCTGAAACCCATTCTCTTTGCTGACGACACGACTTATGTCATCTCTCACCCTAATCTTGCCACCCTCAACACCACTGTGAATGAGGAGCTGATCAAAATATCGACTTGGATGACAGTCAATAAACTTACGCTTAACACTGACAAAACCTACAATATTATGTTTGGTAGCAGAGCAGGAGATGCACAAATTAACATTAAGATTGACAACACTCTAATTACCAGAAATAATGGGGGCAAATTCCTAGGCTTATATCTTGACAACAACCTGAATTTCAGCACCCATATCCAGCATATAACCAAAAAAGTATCCAAAACGGTTAGGATCCTCTCCAAGATACGATACTACGTGCCGCAAAATGCCCTTCTCACACTATACCACTCACTTATTTATCCATACCTCACCTATGCTATTTGTGCTTGGGGATAAACTGCAGCAACACACCTAAAGCCAATAATAACCCAACAAAAAGCTGCAGTAAGAATAATCACTAAATCCCATCCCTGGCAACACCCCCCCCCCTACTCTTCATAGACCTAAACTTACTCCCTGTTCAGTACATCCACACTTACTACTGTGCAATCTACATCTACAGGGCCTTAAACTCTAATATCAACCTTGACCTAAAATGCTTTCTTGATAGTTGTGACAGAACCCGCAGGCATAACACCAGACACAAACATCTCTACGACATTCCCAGTGTCCGACTAAACCTTTACAAAAATTCAATGTATGTCAAAGGCCCTAAAATCTGGAATACCCTACCTGAGAACTCTAGAACTGCAGACACATTCATCACCTTCAAAACTACCATTAGAAAACATCTTATCTCCCTGATACACCCTGTCAACTAACTACACGAATACCACCTGGTGGTTCACACTTACACTCACTGACTCATTTGACCATAAACAGAAATATTAATCTCAATCTTAAAATAATGAATCCTGTGATACTCCAATACTAAAACTATGTACTGTGCCTAAACAAAAGCATTTACATTGCTAAACTCACAAACTAGTATTTAGTCACTTAGCCATAATACCAACTTACCTCATAATTTGTAATATTTTACAATTAAGAATAAAACTAAGTCTGCCCGAAATGCCTAGCCATGCTAAGCGTTCTAGTGGTACACTCTGTAATCACTATTTTACTACATGTAAACCACACAATAACCAAATTTTTGTAAACTCAGCATTGTAATCCTTATAGAGAATAAACTTTGAAAACTAGATCGAATATTCACTTCTTTTGATTAAATCCGATTTTCTATTTTCAAGGCACTGTATGACCCCTATGGATTCAACAACAACAACAATAATAATAATAATAATAATGATAATAATAATAATAATAATAATAATAATAATAATAATAATAATAAGAATAATAATATTGTAGATGAATGGTTCAAAGAACCGACATGTTAAATTAGACACATGTACAACATGTCGGTTCTTTGAACCATTCATCTACAATCCTGTCAGACACTGTAACTTCTTGGGATCTTAATACTTGGGAATTCTTCGCTTGCCTAACCCTTGGGCACGACCTACTTCCACATTGGACAAATGTGACACCACCTACGACTGCTGCACCTCTCCTGCCATACGGTTTATAAGCTCCTGCTCCGCTCCTATGCCGTATTCTAATCATGATTGATGGACTGGTTATCTGGAGGTTATTCCGGGGATCAACGCCCCCGCGGCCCGGTCCATGACCAGGCCTCACGATGGATCAGGGCCTGATCAACTAGGCTGTTACTGCTGGCCGCACGCAGTCCAACGTACGAGCCACAGCCCGGCTGATCCGGCACTGACTTTAGATATCTGTCCAGCTCTCTCTTGAAGGCAGCCAGGGGTTTATTGGCAATTCCCCTAATGCTTGATGGGAGGCTGTTGAACAGTCTTGGGCCCCTGACACTTATGGTGTTTTCCCTTAGTGTACCAATGGCGCCCCTACTTTTTATTGGGGGCATTTTATATCGCCTGCCCAGTCTTTTACTTTCGTAGGGAGTGATTTGTGTGTGCAGATTTGGGACCATTCCTTCCAAGATTTTCCAAGTGTAGATTATGATATATCTCTCCCTTCTGCGTTCCAACGAGTACAAGTCAAGTGCTTCCAAACGTTCCCAGTAGTTAAGGTGCTTGACAGAACTTATTCGTGCAGTAAAGGATCTCTGTACACTCTCTAGATCTCCGATTTCACCTGCTTTGAATGGAGATGTTAATGTACAGCAGTATTCCAGCCTAGAGAGAACAAGTGATTTGAAAAGGGTCATCATGGGCTTGACATCTCTCGTTTTGAAAGTTCTCATTATCCATCCTGTCATTTTCTTTGCACGTGCGATCGTGGCACTGTTGTGATCCTTGAAAGTGAGATCCTCAGACATTACTACTCCCAGGTCCCTTACATTATTTTTCCGCTCTATTGTATGGCCGGAGTCAGTAGTATACTCTGTTATAGTTATTATCTCCTCCAGTTTTCCATAACGGAGTAGTTGGAATTTGTCCTCATTGAACATCATCTTATTTACCGTTGCCCACTGGAAAACTTTGTTTATATCTTCTTGGACTGACCACATCGACTCAAGGCTGAGGGACTGATTACCTCATTCTCCTCCTGTTCAAGTTTATCCTTTGTATGGACTGATGAAGCCACTGTGTGGCAAAACGTTTCCTCAATAAAGATACCCAAGAGTTGCACATGTGTCTAATTTAACAACAACAATAATAATAATAATAATAATAATAATAATAATAATAATAATAATAATAATAATGGTAGAAACTCTTCTCTCGTACCGTAGTGGTTAAGTAGCGTCTTCAGTACGACATGGAAAGAAGAATTAGACACATGTGCAACATCTGGGTATCTTTATTGTAGACGTTTTGCCATCCACTGGCTTTATTAATACAAATTCAAGGACATAAGTGAAAGACAGCAGAACTATATACAAAATATGAGGTAATCAGTCCCTCAGCCTTGGAGTTGAAGAGTACCGTAGTCGTTTATATACTGGCGTCAGGTGAGAGACATGTAGCACACGAAGACACGGTCACTGGTAGGCGGGATTCCCCAGTGGGAGTAGGTCATACCCGAGGGACGGGCCAGTAGTAGTTAAGAAGGTTGTAGAGATGCCCTCTGAACGAAGATCCTATGATGTTAACGTGTGTGACAAGTTGTACATGTATGGTATACAATACTGACAATGTGAAGAATTAGACACGACTACGGTACTTTTCAAATGTTGCACATGTGTCTAATTCTTCATCTTGTCGGTACTGTATGAAGAGCCTGGACACGGGTGTCATCCCACAGTCGTTAAAAACAACGTATGTAGCCGCACTCCATAAAGATGGCTGCCAAGCAATAGCAAAGAATTATAGACCGATAGCTCTAACGTCCCACATTACAAAAAATCTTTGAAAGGGTTCTAAGAAGCATGATCGACAACCACTTGGATTCCCAACAATTGCACAATCTTGGGTAGGTACCAATCAGGCCCAGCCTGTCTCACTCGTATATCTGTCTAATCTTTTTTAAAGTTACCCAAAGGTTTAGCTTCTATTATACTACTTGGAAGATTGTTCCACGCATCGACAACTCTTTTTGAAAGCTAGTATATACCCATGTTCTTTCTAAATCTTTAAGTCACTTGTTCTCTCTAGCCTGGAATACTGCTGTGCACTAACAGCCCTATTCAAGGCAAGTGAAACTGAAGATCTAGAGATTGTACAGAGAATTTTCGCTACATGTATTGGTTCAAACACCTTAATTACCGGGAATGCTTGAAGTCCCTTGGACTCTGCTCCCTGGAATAAAGGCGAGAAAGATGCATCATAATCTACACCTAAAAAATCTAGAAGTACTGGCCACAAATCTGCACACAGAAATCACTTGACACGAAAGCAAAAGACTAGGCAGACGTGAAGCATAACTCCAGTGACAAGCAGGAACGCCATACGTGTACTAAGAGAAAGCAATAAGAATCCAGGGCCCAAGACTGTTCAACGCCCTCTCATCATATATAAGGGGAATTACCAATAGACCCCTGGCTGTCTTCAAAAATGAACTGGACAGAAAAATAAAATCGGTGACCGATCAGCTAGGCTGTGGCTCGTACGTTAGATTATATGTGGTCAGCATTAAAAGCCTGGTTGAGCAGGTCCTGATCTACAAGGAGGCCGGGTCGGGGCCCGGGCAACCTCCAGGTAGCAATTTTTGTCTGGACACTATCACCATAACAAACTGCAACTGAAGCATATGGGTAAAAATAATGAAAAATAAACAGTGAAAAAACAAAACAGGGTCGCTGTGAGAACAATAATAGAACCATGTTTCAACATCCGTGTCCTCCAGACTTCTTGTTAAAGGATAAAAGTAACACTACTGAGACAAGTGTAAAGTAACACTACTGAGACAAGTGTAAAAGTAAGACTACTGAGACAAGTGTAAAGTAACACTACTGAGACAAGTGTAAAGTAACACTACTGAGACAAGTGTAAAGTAACACTACTGAGCCAAGTGTAAAAGTAAGACTACTGAGACAAGTGTAAAGTAACACTACTGAGACAAGTGTAAAGTAACACTACTGAGACAAGTGTAAAGTAACACTACTGAGACAAGTGTAAAGTAACACTACTGAGCCAAGTGTAAAAGTAAGACTACTGAGACAAGTGTAAAGTAACACTACTGAGACAAGTGTAAAGTAACACTACTGAGACAAGTGTAAAAGTAAGACTACTGAGACAAGTGTAAAGTAACACTACTGAGACAAGTGTAAAGTAAGACTACTGAGACAAGTGTAAAGTAACACTACTGAGACAAGTGTAAAGTAAGACTACTGAGACAAGTGTAAAGTAACACTACTGAGACAAGTGTAAAGTAACACTACTGAGACAAGTGTAAAGTAACACTACTGAGACAAGTGTAAAGTAACACTACTGAGACAAGTGTAAAGTAACACTACTGAGACAAGTGTAAAAGACTACTGAGACAAGTGTAAAGTAACACTACTGAGACAAGTGTAAAGTAACACTACTGAGACAAGTGTAAAGTAACACTACTGAGACAAGTGTAAAGTAACACTACTGAGACAAGTGTAAAGTAACACTACTGAGACAAGTGTAAAAGTAAGACTACTGAGACAAGTGTAAAGTAAGACTACTGAGACAAGTGTAAAGTAACACTACTGAGACAAGTGTAAAAGTAAGACTACTGAGACAAGTGTAAGGAAGACTACTGAGACAAGTGTAAAGTAACACTACTGAGACAAGTGTAAAGTAACACTACTGAGACAAGTGTAAAGTAAGACTACTGAGACAAGTGTAAAGTAACACTACTGAGACAAGTGTAAAAGTAACACTACTGAGACAAGTGTAAAGTAAGACTACTGAGACAAGTGTAAAAGTAACACTACTGAGACAAGTGTAAAGTAACACTACTGAGACAAGTGTAAAAGTAACACTACTGAGACAAGTGTAAAGTAAGACTACTGAGACAAGTGTAAAAGTAACACTACTGAGACAAGTGTAAAGTAACACTACTGAGACAAGTGTAAAGTAACACTACTGAGACAAGTGTAAAGTAACACTACTGAGACAAGTGTAAAGTAACACTACTGAGACAAGTGTAAAGTAACACTACTGAGACAAGTGTAAAGTAACACTACTGAGACAAGTGTAAAGTAACACTACTGAGACAAGTGTAAAAGTCTTCAGGAAGAAACTGGGCAAGTATCTTCAGCCTGGGTCCCTGCAACCCAGCCTGGGTCCCTGCAACCCAACCTGGGTCCCTGCAACCCAGCCTGGGTCCCTGCAACCCAACCTGGGTCCCTGCAACCCAACCTGGGTCCCTGCAACCCAGCCTGGGTCCCTGCAACCTAACCTGGGTCCCTGCAACCCAGCCTGGGTCCCTGCAACCCAGCCTGGGTCCCTGCAACCCAGCCTGGGTCCCTGCAACCCAGCCTGGGTCCCTGCAACCCAACCTGGGTCCCTGCAACCCAGCCTGGGTACCTGCAACCCAGCCTGGGTCCCTGCAACCCAGCCTGGGTCCCTGCAACCCAGCCTGGGTCCCTGCAACCCAACCTGGGTACCTGCAACCCAGCCTGGGTCCCTGCAACCCAACCTGGTTCCCTGCAACCCAGCCTGGGTCCCTGCAACCCAACCTGGGTCCCTGCAACCCAACCTGGGTACCTGCAACCCAGCCTGGGTCCCTGCAACCCAACCTGGTTCCCTGCAACCCAGCCTGGGTCCCTGCAACCCAATCTGGGTCCCTGCAACCCAACCTGGGCCCCTGCAACCCAGCCTGGGTCCCTGCAACCCAGCCTGGGTCCCTGCAACCCAGCCTGGGTCCCTGCAACCCAGCCTGGGTCCCTGCAACCCAACCTGGGTCCCTGCAACCCAGCCTGGGTCCCTGCAACCCAGCCTGGGTTCCTGCAACCCAACCTGGGTCCCTGCAACCCAACCTGGGTCCCTGCAACCCAGCCTGGGTCCCTGCAACCCAGCCTGGGTCCCTGCAACCCAACCTGAGTCCCTGCAACCCAACCTGGGTCCTTGCAACCCAACCTGGGTCCCTGCAACCCAACCTGGGTCCCTGCAACCCAACCTGAATCCCTGCAACCCAGCCTGAGTCCCTGCAACCCAGCCTGGGTCCCTGCAACCCAACCTGGGTCCCTGCAACCCAGCCTGGGTCCGTGCAAACCAGCCTAAATCCTGCAACTCAGCCTGAGCCCCTGCAACTCAGCCTGAGCCCCTGCAATCCAGCCTGAGTCCCTGCAACTCAGCCTGAGTCCCTAAAACCCAGCCTGAGTCCCCACAACCCAGCCTGAGTCCCTAAAACCCAGCCTGAGTCCCTACAACCCAGCCTGAGTCCCTGCAACCCAGCCTGAATCCCTGCAACCCAGCCCGAGTCCCTATAACCCAGCCTGAGTCCTTACAACCCCGCCTGAGTCCCTGTAACCCAGCCTGAGTCCCTGCAACCCAGCCTGAGTCCCTACAACCCAGCCTGAGTCCCTGCAACCCAACCTGGGTCCCTGCAACCCAACCTGGGTCCCTGCAACCCAACCTGAATCCCTGCAACCCAGCCTGAGTCCTTGCAACCCAGCCTGGGTCCCTGTAACCCAACCTGGGTCCCTGCAACCCAACCTGGGTCCCTGCAACCCAGCCTGAATCCCTGCAACCCAGCCTGAGCCCCTGCAACTCAGCCTGAGTCCCTGCAACCCAGCCTGAGTCCCTACAACCCAGCCTGAGTCCCTACAACCCAGCCTGAGTCACTACAACCCAGCCTGAGTCCCTGGAACCCAGCCTGATTCCCTACAACCCATCCTGACTCCCAGGAACCCAGCCTGACTCCCTGGAACCCAGCCTGACTCCCTGGAACCCAGCCTGACTCCCTGGAACCCAGCCTGACTCCCTGGAACCCAGCCTGACTCCCTGGAACCCAGCCTGACTCCCTGGAACCCAGCCTGACTCCCTGGAACCCAGCCTGACTCCCTGGAACCCAGCCTGACTCCCAGGAACCCAGCCTCACTCCCTGGAACCCAGCCTGACTCCCTGGAACCCAGCCTGACTCCCTGGAACCCAGCCTGACTCCCTGGAACCCAGCCTGACTCCTGGAACCCAGCCTGACTCCCTGGAACCCAGCCTGACTCCCTGGAACCCAGCCTGACTCCCTGGAACCCAGCCTGACTCCTGGAACCCAGCCTGACTCCCTGGAACCCAGCCTGACTCCCTGGAACCCAGCCTGACTCCCTGGAACCCAGCCTGACTCCCTGGAACCCAGCCTGACTCCCTGGAACCCAGCCTGACTCCCTGGAACCCAGCCTGACTCCCTGGAACCCAGCCTGACTCCCTGGAACCCAGCCTGACTCCCTGGAACCCAGCCTGACTCCTGGAACCCAGCCTGACTCCCTGGAACCCAGCCTGACTCCCTGGAACCCAGCCTGACTCCCTGGAACCCAGCCTGACTCCCTGGAACCCAGCCTGACTCCCTGGAACCCAGCCTGACTCCCTGGAACCCAGCCTGACTCCCTGGAACCCAGCCTGACTCCCTGGAACCCAGCCTGACTCCCTGGAACCCAGCCTGACTCCCTGGAACCCAGCCTGACTCCCTGGAACCCAGCCTGACTCCCTGGAACCCAGCCTGACTCCCTGGAACCCAGCCTGACTCCCTGGAACCCAGCCTGACTCCCTGGAACAAAGCCTGACTCCCTGGAACCCAGCCTGACTCCCTGGAACCCAGCCTGACTCCCTGGAACCCAGCCTGACTCCCTGGAACCCAGCCTGACTCCCTGGAACCCAGCCTGACTCCCTGGAACCCAGCCTGACTCCCAGGAACCCAGCCTGACTCCCTGGAACCCAGCCTGACTCCCTGGAACCCAGCCTGACTCCCAGGAACCCAGCCTGACTCCCTGGAACCCAGCCTGACTCCCTGGAACCCAGCCTGACTCCCAGGAACCCAGCCTGACTCCCTGGAACCCAGCCTGACTCCCAGTGTTGAGCATGTATGAAGTTATCTTAGGTTAGTCAGTCTTGTGTATGTATTAAGTAATATGCTTCAATAACCTACACTGCTTTATCTTTTCTCATTAACTGAACAATATTCGGTTGAAATCAACTTTGCCGATATGTTCAGTACAAACTGCAATAAACAATGTTCAGGTTTAGTACAAGTCTGACACTACCCACGCTGTACAATAAACAAAATAAACACTACCAACTGTACAATAAACATAGAGGTCAGTACTAGTACAGATATAACACTACGAACACTGTACAATAAGCACTACGAACACTGTACAATAAGCACTATGAACACTGTACAATAAGCACTATGAACACTGTACAATAAGCACTACGAACACTACAATAAACACTACGAACATTGTACAGTAAACACAATGGTCAGTACTAACAGACATAACACTACCTACAGTTTAATACGTGGAATACATGGAATGCTTACGTGTCTTTCTAAACCAACAATAAACACTACCCACTGTACAATAAACACGTTGGTCAGTACTAGTACAAACACTGTACAATAAACACTACCCACTGTACAATAAACACGTTGGTCAGTACTAGTACAAACACTGTACAATAAACACTACCCACTGTACAATAAACACGTTGGTCAGTACTAGTACAAACACTGTACAATAAACACTACCCACTGTACAATAAACACGTTGGTCAGTACTAGTACAAACACTGTACAATAAACACTACCCACTGTACAATAAACACGTTGGTCAGTACTAGTACAAACACTGTACAATAAACACTACCCACTGTACAATAAACACGTTGGTCAGTACTAGTACAAACACTGTACAATAAACACTACCCACTGTACAATAAACACGTTGGTCAGTACTAGTACAAACACTGTACAATAAACACTACCCACTGTACAATAAACACGTTGGTCAGTACTAGTACAAACACTGTACAATAAACACTACCCACTGTACAATAAACACGTTGGTCAGTACTAGTACAAACACTGTACAATAAACACTACCCACTGTACAATAAACACGTTGGTCAGTACTAGTACAAACACTGTACAATAAACACTACCCACTGTACAATAAACACGTTGGTCAGTACTAGTACAAACACTGTACAATAAACACTACCCACTGTACAATAAACACAATGGTCAGTAACGTGGCATCTCATCACTCAAAAACTTTTAGTTAAGATGTTAGGGCTACTAGATGATAATTTTCGACTAGCACTCTACCTCCCTTATGCAACTTTTTCTAGTTTGTTCTTATATGAAAATTTCCCAGAGTTGTGTCAACACACTTGGATTTTCTGATACCTGAAAGATGCTTTCTGGGGTCAACGCTCCTGCGGCCCAGTCCCAGACCAACCATCCTGGTGGATCAAGATATGATCAACTAGGTTCTTACTTCTGACTGCATGCAGTGCAACGTATGAACCACAACTTGTGTACCTATGAACCACAACCTAGTGTATTTATTGCACTCTTGCTTTTCAGTGGGGTACTTTGCATCGTCTGCAAAGTCTCTTGCTTTTATATGGAGTAAATCCAATGTGCTGGTTTAGGATTAGTCTCGAGGATTTTCAAGGTGTAAATTATGTTGTACCTTTCTTGCCTACGTCCCATGGAATACAGTTAAAGGGATTTCATGCATTCCCATTAGTTTAGAGGCTTGACTGTATACGGGCAGTGAAAGTTGTTTATACGTTATTTAGCTCAGTAATCTTCCGGCTTGATAGGACCTGTTAGTATACAGCAGTATTACAGCCTCGAAAGAAGACTTTGTTTGTATGCGAGTGCTTGCATTTTTGTCGAAGGCGGCAGCAACAACAGTGTCACAATACCAGAGTAAGGTTTGTGCCCAGATATTAGGAAGAGGAGGAGGATTAAACTGCTAAACTCACACGGGTTTCGCACGTCGTAGAAATATAATTATCTAGATCTGCTGCCTTTACCCATGGTGAGAGAAAATTTCAACCTAATGATAATTTTGAAAAAAAAAAAATATTAACAAAGGGACAGGGGCTGACAAAATACATAAATGAGGAAATACAAAATTTAAAATTATAATCATACAAAATACTGGAAACTTAAATGGGAAGGGGATACAATGAGCGATGGTATGTAAACTTGGTGACGGAGTATAATAAGGGAATATAAAATAAGTGGATTACTTGGATACTAAAGCCTTCACCAGGACACTGTCCCTGGCGAGGAAAGTACATACCACCACCCAGTCGGACTACTGGCAGTGGCACTCAAGACAGATTAAAGGGGAACCTGCAGTTTACCTGGAGTCTCTTCCAAAGGTCACGGCCCCTGCGGCCCGCTCCCACACCAGGCCTCCTGGTTGCTGGCATGATCGATCAAGCTGTTAGTGCCTGCCTCCCGCACGCCAACTTATGTCTGACAACCCGGCGGATAAGAAAGTGGTTTGAGGAATCTGTGGAGTTCCTTTTGAAGACAGCCACGTTAAAGATGTGTGAGAAGAGATAGTAGGTACTAAAGGGGAGTGAGGTGTAAGGAAGAACAGGTGAGGTGTGAGGAAGAACAGGTGAGGTGTGAGGAAGAACAGGTGAGGTGTGAGGAAGAACAGGTGAGGTGTGAGGAAGAACAGGTGAGGTGTGAGGAAGAACAGGTGAGGTGTGAGGAAGAACAGGTGAGGTGTGAGGAAGAACAGGCGAGGTGTGAGGAAGAACAGGTGAAGGAACAGTCCAGGTGAGGTGTGAGGAAGAACAGGTGAAGGAATAGTCCAGGTGAGGTGTGAGGAAGAACAGACGAAGGAACAGTCCAGGTGTGGTGTGAGGAAGAACAGACGAAGGAACAGTCCAGGTGAGGTGTGAGGAAGAACAGGTGAAGGAATAGTCCAGGTGAGGTGTGAGGAAGAACAGGTGAAGGAATAGTCCAGGTGAGGTGTGAGGAAGAACAGACGAAGGAACAGTCCAGGTGTGGTGTGAGGAAGAACAGACGAAGGAACAGTCCAGGTGAGGTGTGAGGAAGAACAGGTGAAGTGTGAGGAAGGGTGTGATAATGAAGATCGTACACACAAAATGCTGGAGTAAAACTTAAATAAAACAAAAAAGTAAGGAAGTAGCAGCAGAAACAACCCCGGCGGTGACACCGGCGGCTGCGGCACCGGCGGCTGCGGCCCCGGCGGCTGCCCCGGCAAAAGGGCAACTCATCTTCAAACTTTAGCAACAAACGTGAAGTTTTCAACGATTTAAGAAAGGATGACGCCAGACGGGCTGTCAGTTACAGGTCGCTCTCTTAACTGTGTAAATGTAGGTTACACTAACCTAGTCTAAAACAATATTAAATTTCAGTTTCTGCTTAAACTGCACAGAAGTTGACATGTTGTAACTCGTTGCAAAACACACGTGTTGACTGGAGAACGTGCGGCGGCGGCGGCGGCGGCGGCTACTACTACTGCTGCTGCCGCCGCCTGCTCTCCAAACAGCACGTGTGTCTTGCTACGAGTTACAACAGGTCAACTTCTGTGCAGTTTAAGCAGAAACTGAAATTAAATATCCGTTATTCTAGGCTAGGTTAGCGTAACCTACATTTACCCAGTTGAGAGAGCAAGTTGTGGCAGAATAAACACTGGGGCTGTCTCAACACTGAGCTACTGCTCTTTACTGTGCTTAGGAAGTGTTAATAGTTGCAACTAGGTGTTTGTTATCACTCCACACTACAGCATAAGCTGCATCAACAGTGTGCGTACTGGACTGAAGCAGCCACTGCTTGCCGAAACATTTCCACAATAAGGATTCCTAAATGTTGCACAGGTTTCTCATTCCTCAACCTCTCGGTTGTCTAAACGTTTTTCATCACATATAATGTATCTCTCTCTGCTCCAGTGAGTGCATATTTACGACTTTAAAGCGGTCTCATTAAATGTTTTATTTCCTCTGTGCCGTCGTAAATGATCTCAGTCTGTTCAAGCTTTGATATTTCTCCTGCCCTGAACGGGGCCGTCAACACTGAGCAATATTCCAAATGAGAGAGCGCAAGTGATTTGACAAATATTACCAGTGGCACTACTTCTCTACTTTCACTCTTCCTAAGTTATCATGATTCACGAAATCGTGATGACACGATTGCAAACAAACCATACCACGGGCGGGGTTAGAACTCGCAATCAGAGAGTCTAGAGTTATGAGACTGTGGTCGCGGGTTCTAACCCCACCTGAGGTATTTTTTTTTTCTAAGTTATGGTAGTGTAGAGATTAGGGACCAGTCCTTCAAGTATCTTCCGTGTGTATATCATTAGATATCTCTCTTCCCCATTCTAGAGAGAACAATCCAGTTGCTTAGGGGTATTCCCTGCAGTTTAGCTTTTTTGATTCCATGTGAGCAATAAACAACCTCTATATTTTCCAGCTCTGCCCTCACTCCTGCCTTGAAAGACGCTGTTAAGGGTCATGATAGCAACCCTGATTTAAAAAGTACCATCAATGAAGCTACTTGTTTCTTTATGAATGTTCTCATAATCCACACTGAAAAATTTCTGGACTTCTGGTGGTCTATAAATGATGCATCACCTGACAATTTCTATTTTTTTCTTGTTCCCTACATTTAATGAGACGAGTCAGCTTACATTCTGTATTATCAAAATGGTATATAATACCGTCAAATTTAAGAGTAAGACACATGTACAACAACGGCTGGGTAGCTTTACTGTTAATTGAAATGTTTCGCTTATGCAGTAAGCTTCATCAGTCAAATACAGAGAAAAATCAACTGGAAGCAGCAGGCGTAATAGGGAGATGAAGATGATACAAGGCTGATGGACTGATTACATCACTTCGCTACTACTCCTAAGCCTAGCGCGTAGGAGAAACGTTTCAATCAACAATATATGCCCAACTATTGCACATACCTGGAGTCTACCTGGAGCATTCCGGGGATCAACGCCCCCGCGGCTCGGCCCATGATCAGGCCTCCTGGTGGATCAGGGCCTGATCAACAAGGCTGTTACTGCTGGCCGCACGTAGTCGAACGTACGAACCACAGCCCGGCTGATCCGGCACTGACTTTAGGTATCTGTTCAGCTCCCTCTTGAAGACAAGCAGGGGTCTACTGGTAATTCCCCTTATGGCTAGTGGGAGGCTGTTGAACAGTCTTGGGCCCCGGACACTTACTGTTTTCTCTCTTTCGCTCCTACTTTTCACTGGTGTTATGTTGCATCGCCTGCCAAGTCTTTTGCTTTCGTAGGGAGTGATTTGTTTACCTGGAGTTTACCTGGAGAGAGTTTCGGGGGTGTGTGTAGATTAGGAACCAATCCCTCCAGAATCTTCCAGGTGTGGATTATGATATATATCTCTCGCTTGCACTCCAGTGAGTACAAGTCAAGTGCTTCCAAGCGTTCCCAGTAGTTAAGGTGTTTGATGGAACTTAAATGTGCAGTAAAGGTTCTCTGTACATTCTCTAGAGCTGCAGTTTCACCTGCCTTGAATGGAGATGTTAATGTACAGCAGTATTCCAGCCTAGAGAGAACAAGTGATTTAAAAAGGATCATCATTGGCTTAGCATCTCTTGTCTTGAATGTTCTCATTATCCATCCTATCAGTTTCCTCGCAGATGTGATAGTGGCGCTGTTGTGATCATTGAAGGTGAGATTCTCAGACATTACCACTCCCAGGTCCTTCACATTACTTTTCCGCTCTACTGTGTGATTGGAGTTTGTAGTATACTCAGTCCTAGTTATTATTTCCTCCAGTTTTCCATAACGGAGTAGTTGGAATTTGTCTTCATTGAACATCATATTGTTCTCCGTTGCCCATTGGAAAACTTGGTTTATATCTTCTTGGAGATTTGCCGTGTCCTCAATGGATGACACTCATGCAGATCCTAGTATCGTCTGCAAAGGCTGATACTCTGCTATGGTTTACATCTCTGTCTATGTCTGATATGAGGATGAGGAACAGGATAGGGGCGACTACTGTGCCTTGTGGAACAGAGTTCATCATCCAATTTCACTCTGTTTATCACTACTCTTTGTGTTCGATTGGTTAGAAAGTTGTCGATACATCTGCCTACTTTACCAGTTATCCCTTTAGCACGCATTTTGTGTGCTATTACACCATGATCGCAATTGTCAAAGGCTTTTGCAAAATCTGTGTATACTACATCTGCATTCTGTTTGTTTTCCAGTGCATCCAAGACCATTAGTGCTTGCAATAAAGCTAACAGAATTCTTGGCTTCATAGCAAGAAGTATAAATAATAGAAGTCCTCAGGTTGTTTAACTCTACATATCTTTTTTGGTTAGGCCTCGTTTAGATTATGCCGCGCAGTTTTGGTTACCGTATTACAGAATGGATATGAATGCACTGGAAAACGTACAAAGGAGGATGACAAAGTTGATCTCATGTATCAGAAATCTTCCCTATGAGGATAGACTGAGGTCCCTGAATCTTCACTCTCTAGAAAGGTGTAGAATTAGGAGGGATATGACTGAGGTGTATAAATGGAAAACAGGAATTAATAAAAAGGATGTAAACAGCGTGCTAAAAAATATCTAAAAGACAGGACTCGCAGCAATGGCTTTAAATTGGAAAAATTCAGATTCAGGGAGAATATAGGAAAGAACTGGTTTTGATAATAGAGTTGTTTATCTGGAGAGTTTATCTGGAGAGAGTTCCGGGGGTCAACGCCCCCGCGGCCCGGTCTGTGACCAGGCCTCCTTAGGTCAGTGTCCCAGGATGCGACCCACACCAGTCGACTAACACCCAGGTACCCATTTTACTGATGGGGAACATAGACAACAGGTGGAAAGAAACACGTCCAATGTTTCTACTCTGGCTGGGAATCGAACCCAGGCCCTCACCGTGTGAAGCGAGAGCGTTAACCACCAGGCCACCAGATGAGTGGAACAAACTCTCGAGTACGGTCATACCTATCTCCTGCCTAACCTTATCTAATACCTCTCTTCTGCCTAACTTCATCCAACACCCCTCTCCTGCCTAAACTTATTCAATACCTCTCTCTTGCCTAACCTTATTCAACACCCCTCTCCTGCTTAACCTTATCCGACTCCCGAATACCGTCATAGACGCCAAGACGTTGTGTAGTTTTAAAAATAGGTTGGATAAATACATAGTGACGTGTCTGACCTCACTAGGTCAGGGCATTGGCTTAAGCAGGTGGGAGACTTGGACCTGCCTCGCATAGGCCAGTAAGTCTGTTGCAATGTTCCTTCTTTCTTATGTTCTTATATAGTGGTCCAGTAGTTTCGAGAGGCAGGAGAGACCTGCTCTGAGCCCATGTTGCCGTGGATTGTGCAACTTTTGGGAGTCCAGGTGGTTTGCTATCCTGCTTCTTAGAACTCTTTCAAAGATTTTTATGATGTGGGACGTTAAAGCTATTGGTCTATAGTTCTTAGCTATTGCTTTGCTGTAAACTTGAAGGAGTGGGGCTATATCCGTTGTTTTCAGTGACTGGAATCTCACATGTGCCTATGCTTCTACATAGCATATTTAGGGCCGTGAGAGGAGTTTCTTGCAGTTCTTAATGAACATAGACTTCCAGGAGTCTGGGCCTGGGGCTGAGTGCATGGGCATGTTGTCAATGGCTTTCTCAGAGTCTAGTGGAGTTAGGGTTATGTCAGAAATTTGGCATACATTGGCAGGGTTTTGAGGCTCATTCATGAAAAAAAAAATGGTTTGGATTGTCTATCTTTAGACTGATTAGTGACTCGCTGAACACAGTCATATTGAGATTTCAGTATCTCACTTATTTATTTGTCATCAGTGTAGGATCCGTCTTGTCTGAGCAGGGGCCCTATACTAGATGTGCTTTTTGTCTTGTTTTTGGTATATGAAGAGAAATATTTCGAATTTCTTTCAAATTCACTAATCGCTTTTAGCTCCTCTTGTCTCTCTTGGACCCTGTACGAGTCCTTTAAGTTAAGCTCAATATTTTCGACTTCCTGGTTAGCGCTTCCTTCAATGTTTCAGATAATCTAGCATTCTTGAGGAGCTCAGTGATTCTTCACCTTCTCCTGTAGAGGGTCGGTCTCGGTCTCGGTCTCGGTCTCTCTCTCTCTCTCTCTCTCTCTCTCTCTCTCTCTCTCTCTCTCTCTCTCTCTCTCTAGTTTACTTCTTTTCTTATTTCTTAGGGGAATATGCCTTGAACATACTTCAGCTACCAGAAAGTTTATCTTTTCAAGGCACTGGTTAGGGTCCATATAATTTAGGATATCTTCCCAGCATGTTGATGTTCTTGAAGTTGAATTTGGTAAAGGTACCCTCATAGCTGTATGCAGTTTGTTGATCAGGACCCTTGTGCATGTAAGTCTGGACTTCGATTAGATTGTGATCAGAATTAGTTGCTTTTGATATTGTTTCTTGCCAGGTCCTCATTATTTGTGAAAATAAGGTCTAGCGTGTTCTCCAGTCTTGTTGGCTCCACTATCTGCTGACTTAGGGTGTGTCTTACTCTTGCATACTCAACATATCGTGGTCGTTTTGAGTTCTCCATTCTACTCGTATCTAACCAGCTGCAATTTGTTAGCAACGAACATATTTTTATTTGTTGATACATGTATTGGTTATTTTTTGTCTTCTACAGAGGCAAATTTCATACTTAATTAGGTATTTCTGCAAAGAATGATACGAAACTGTGGCTAGTGTTTTTAATCTACGTCTGCTATGTAGATACGAAATAGTAGAGGTGCTAGGACTTACCAGGAGTCACTTTCTGAGGTCACACCGGCCCCGCGGCCCTGTCCCAGACCAGGCCGCGGGGGCTGGACTGATCGATCAGGCTGTTGGAGCCCTCCCTCTCCCCCTTCCCAAACGTACGTAATTACGTATGCACCATGGTCTGGCCGATCAAGAACTCATTTGAGGAACCTGTAACGCTCCTCCTTGAAACTAGCCAGCAGTATGTTGTTAGTCTTCCTTGTGGAATACTCTCTTCCTTCAAGAGAGTATTTTAGACGTGGTTCTTTTAAATTTACTGACTTCTCTTATCTTCATCAAAGGGTTATTACTCTGTCAAGTCAGTGTTCATAAGTATTAGTTTCGGTATGCAGCTTTGGAACCATTCCTTCCAGGACCTTCCAAGCAAAGATTATCATGTACCTTTCTCGCCTGCATTCTAAGGAGTACAGTTTGAGGGACTTAAAACATTCCCAGTAATTTAGGCACTTGATTGAGTTTATACGAGCTGTGAATGGTCTCGGTACATTTTCCAGCTCTGCAATGTCTCCCTCCTTGAACGGGGCTGTTAGAATGCAACAGTCAATGTCTCCCTCCTTGAACGGGGCTGTTAGAATGCAACAGTCAATGTCTCCCTCCTTGAACGGGGCTGTTAGAATGCAACAGTCAATGTCTCCCTCCTTGAACGGGGCTGTTAGAATGCAGCAGTCAATGTCTCCCTCCTTGAACGGGGCTGTTAGAATGCAACAGTCAATGTCTCCCTCCTTGAACGGGGCTGTTAGAATGCAACAGTCAATGTCTCCCTCCTTGAACGGGGCTGTTAGAATGCAACAGTCAATGTCTCCCTCCTTGAACGGGGCTGTTAGAATGCAGCAGTATTTCAACCTACAGAGAACAAGTACCCTTAAGTGCCATCTCTTTGTTTTTAAAGTTATAGTTATCCAGCCTAACATTTTCCTTGCGGTTGTGAAAACACTGTCTTGATCTTTGAACATTGTCACTCCCAGGTCTAACACTACTTAGTGATCTCAGTTTGTCTTGTACTCCGAGTTTTTTATTTTTACTTTGAGACTATATTATATCCTTTATTAATATTTTTGTTGTGTCAGAATAAAGAATTTGCATTTCCCCTACTTTTCCTGTTCTATTTATTAACCTAATTTTACGGGCTATCACACCAGGGTTATATTTGTCAAGTGCATTTGAAAAATATGTCTAGACCACATCTGCTTAGTTTTCTTCCAAAGCGTCAGTAATTATGCCATAATACAATATTTGTGGCAGCCATGATCTTCCTCCAAATCCATAGTGATTTGGGTTGTATAGGTTATACTTTTCCATTAAAAGTCAGTTAATATAGCAGCATACTTTCAAAAGCTTACGATGCGTGATGTCAGTGATACTGGTCTGTAAATTATTTTGCCACAGCTCTGCTGCTTCCTATGTGAAGAAATTTCATACGAATCTAAGGTACTCCTTGAAAGAACAGTAGATGCTCCTACTAATGGTACATTACATTTCTTTATTAATACAGGATTCCATGAATCAGGCCCAGGGCTGCGGTCCTGGGCATATTGTTACTTTCAATTTCCAAGTATGAAGGATTTTTGCTAATGTCTGGTATATTATCTGTGAGGCGAGCGGAGTTAATGAAGAACGTACCTGGATTTTCAGAACTTGTAAATGGATTGCAGAACACTGATCAATATTGTTCTTTCAGGAGTTCGTCTATTTTCCTCTGTGTACAAATCTTCTTTTAATAAAACGGTCAGCCAATACTGGACGAGGTTGTCGACATGGAGTTGGCATATGTTTCCCAATTAGCGTCTAGTGTCTACCTGGAGGTTATTCCGGGAATCAACGCCCCCGCGGCCCGGTCCACGACCAGGCCTCCCGGTGGATCAGGGCCTGATCAACCAGATTGTTACTGCTGGCCGCACGCAGTTCAACGTACAAACCACAGCCCGGCTGATCCGGCACTGACTTTAGGTATCTGTCCAGCTCTCTCTTGAAGGCAGCCAGGGGCTTATCGGTAATTCCCCTTATGCTTGGTGGGAGGCTGTTGAACAATCTTGGGCCCCGGACACTTATGGTGTTTTCTCTTAGTGTACCAATGGCGCCCCTACTGTTAATTGGGGGTATTTTACATCACCTGCCCAGTCTTTTACTTCCGTAGGGAGTGATTTCTGTGTGCAGATTCGGGACCATTCCTTCCAGGATTTTCCAAGTGTAGATTATGATATATCTCTCCCTCCTGCGTTCCAAAGAGTACAAGTCAAGTGCTTCCAAGCGTTCCCAGTAGTTAAGGTGCTTGACAGAACTTATACGTGCAGTAAAGGTTCTCTGTACACTCTCTAGATCTGCAATTTCACCTGCTTTGAAAGGAGATGTTAATGTACATTATACAGCAATATTCCAGCCTAGAGAGAACAAGTGATTTGAAAAAGGATCATCATTGGTTTGGCATCTCTCGTTTTGAACGTTCTCATTATCCATTCTATCATTTTCTCTGCACTTGTGATCGTGGCACTGTTGTGATCCTTGAAAGTGAGATCCTCAGACATTACTACTCCCAGGTCCCTTACATTATTTTTCCGCTCTATTGTATGGCCAGAGTTTGTAGTATACTCTGTTCTAGTTATTATCTCCTTCAGTGTATATTCAATTTCTTACCTTGAAACTGGAAACAATTTTTAACGTCGTTGTTTGTGTGGCATTGTATATATGTGAATGCATTTTTTACACTGGTGAAGAACAGCAATACAACACTGAGCCGTATACATTAATGTAGGATAATGTGTGTAGAGGGTAACTGGTGGGTGTGGACTGGTTGGTCGCTCTTATTGCTGGCAAGAGGTGAGCAGTAACAGCAGTGAGCAGGTAGTGGCGAGCCATGCTTCCGCCCACACCCCACCCCTAATACCCCCACCCAACCAAACTCCAACACTGGAAACACGCCCCTAACCACACGTCCGGCCTCCCTCCACACTACCACTCTCACTTTCAAGAAGACGCAAGTGAATGCACCCGCATATGCATACCCTGAGGCACGCCTGTACGGACATCCACCAAAGCAGAACGCAAAGCACAAACTGGAAAGATGGAGAACACGTGAAGGAATAAGGGCAAAACCAAATGAGAACCACTGCATACTAACACAACAAACTGATACCGGAAGTGCGAGACATGGTGTGGAAAGAGTGCAAGAACTAGAGATCACGCGCGAGCGCGCGTGCGACCTCAAACACACACACACACACACACACACACACACACACACACACACACACACACGAGGAGCTGCGACTCGACCTCTGCTACTAAATATAGGCAAGCGCGCGCGCACGCACGGTTCAGAAGATAGGATCACAACATAAGAGAATAATAGAGGAGGAAAGGAAGAAGCATTTGTAATATGTGAGCAAATATTTAAGCAGAACATTCAACGTTTTGATGTAGAAATGTATTTTTTCAATGAAAGAAGTCAAAGTGGAATAAATTACACTGCAACACAGTAGACTATCACTGGCAGTGATAATTTTAAATCTGAACTTAAAGATTGTTCTTGTATATAAACCTCTTCCCAAGCATCACACTGATCGATGACTTTACTTAAAATATAAGAATATATAAACTTTAAGTCTCGGAGTTAGTAATCAGAGTCAGACATAAGCAAACTATTCGAGGTAAGAAAGTCGCCTTAAGCTGGTTAAGTAACAGACGAGGCCACAATGGGAACTACGAATAATAATAATGTGTTAGAACAAGGCGGAGTTACATCACATGTCACACCACAAGTTAATCCACGTTCACACCTGCAGTACCCACCTGCAGCACCCACCTGCAGTACCCACCTGCAGCACCCACCTGCAGTACCCACCTGCGCACCCACCTGCAGCACCCACCTGCAGTACCCACCTGCAGTACCCACCTGCAGCACCCACCTGCAGCACCCACCTGCAGCACCCACCTGCAGTACCCACCTGCAGCACCCACCTGCAGTACCCACCTGCAGCCTCAACACAAAACTGATGCTACGCTGTTTTAAACAAAACAAATTACAACAATAAATAATTTAAGCACTAATAGTAATGTATGATGTTGGTGACATATCTATCAAAGTTGATGAGAGTAACATAATAGTTGTACAGTCCAAGTATTATGGACGTATTTCTTTCTTACTAGCATGAGTGATGTTTATACATATTCCAGACTAATATCGGCGAGTGATGAATGTTTATAACACGTTCCAGACTAATATCGGCGAGTGATGAATGTTTATAACATGTTCCAGACTAATATCGGCGAGTGATGAATGTTTATAACACGTTCCAGACTAATATCGGCGAGTGATGAATGTTTATAACATGTTCCAGACTAATATCGGTGAGTGATGAATGTTTCTAACATGTTCCAGACTAATATCGGTGAGTGATGAATGTTTCTAACATGTTCCAGACTAATATCGGTGAGTGATGAATGTTTATAACATATTCCAGA
This sequence comes from Cherax quadricarinatus, assembly GCF_038502225.1. Taxonomy (NCBI): domain Eukaryota; kingdom Metazoa; phylum Arthropoda; class Malacostraca; order Decapoda; family Parastacidae; genus Cherax; species Cherax quadricarinatus. Next base: position 53,765,110 of record NC_091294.1, on the reverse strand, counting down.
CTAATATCGGCGAGTGATGAATGTTTATAACATATTCCAGACTAATATCGGCGAGTGATGAATGTTTCTAACATATTCCAGACTAATATCGGCGAGTGATGAATGTTTCTAACATATTCCAGACTAATATCGGCGAGTGATGAATGTTTCTAACATATTCCAGACTAATATCGGCGAGCGATGAATGTTTATAACATGTTCCAGACTAATATCGGTGAGTGATGAATGTTTATAACATGTTCCAGACTAATATCGGTGAGTGATGAATGTTTATAACATGTTCCAGACTAATATCGGTGAGTGATGAATGTTTATAACATGTTCCAGACTAATATCGGTGAGTGATGAATGTTTATAACATGTTCCAGACTAATATCGGTGAGTGATGAATGTTTATAACATGTTCCAGACTAATATCGGTGAGTGATGAATGTTTATAACATGTTCCAGACTAATATCGGTGAGTGATGAATGTTTATAACATGTTCCAGACTAATATCGGCGAGTGATGAATGTTTATAACATATTCCAGACTAATATCGGTGAGTGATGAATGTTTATAACATGTTCTAGCCTAATATCGGTAAGAAAGAAAATACAAGTAAAGAAACAATGTTCCCACTAGAGGCGGACTCACCGAACTTTTCCAAGATTCAACAAAAATTATATATTGAGAAAAAGGATAGGGTAGGATAGAAAAATTTCAAGTTGTATATCTTTGATATTATACATAAAGAAACAACGAAAATTGATTATTACAATCGCTTCTCGACATTTTAAAACTACAGTATACTGGGTGTTTCAAAATTTAAATCAGGTCCATTTCTTTGAAACACCCTGTATATCTAAAAGTATATTTAGACAGAGTAAAACTTATTGCCTCCAGACAACCTGGCTTAACATTATGAAACACTAGCCTGAAGTATAAGATACCTGAAGCACTTTTCCGTGGGTCAACGCCTCCGCGGCCAGGTTCCAGACCAGGAATCGCGGTGGATCAAGGCCTGATCAACCAGGCTATTACTGCTGGCCAAGCGCAATGAAGCGAATGAACAACAGCCTGGCTGGTCAGGAACTGATATGAGCAACTTGTCCTCTTGAAGACAGTCAGATTTGCTGCCAGGCGCTGGGCCAGGCTTGTCTGGTGCTTACCTAATCAACTAAGTTGTTACTGCCGGTGGCGCACATATCCATCACAGCTTGATTGATCTGGCATTTGGTGGAGATACTTGTCTAATTTCCTGCAGTGTTTAATGGTAGAGTTAAACCGTCTGGGTCCATGGATGTCCATAAAATGTTCTCTTATGTTCACGGAGATCTTTATTTTCACTGGGTTTATTTTACACATTCTCCCAGTCTGTTGTTATGGAGTGTGCACATCACGGACTAGGCCCTCAACTACTTTATATATATATATATATATATATATATATATATATATATATATATATATATATATATATAATATATATATATATATATATATATATATATATATATATATATATATATATATATATATATATATATATATATATATATATATATATATATATTATCATGTATCGTTCCCTCCTCCGCTCCAATGACTACATAATTAGGATTTTGAGGGGTTCTTAATAATTTAAATGTTTAATGGGTCTCTGGGTGCCGTATCTACATCTGTACCAGCTCTGGTATCTCTCCTGTCCGGACAGGAGACGTCAACAATAATATTCTAAGCTAGAGAGGTTAAATGATTTAAATATTGTCACCATTTGCACTGTTTCGCTTGTTTTAAAAGTTCTCCTTTTCCACGTCAACGTCATAAATGATCTCTAGTTGATCTTGTTCTAATATCTCTCTTGTCTTAAAAACTGCCATCATAGAACAATAAATAATTTAAGCGAGAAAGCACAAATGATATGAAAAGTGTCACAATCGGCAGCAATGTTTCTCTTATTTAGAAAGTTATCATTATCCACTTCATTATTTTTCTGGCTTTCGTAATACATGTTTTCTGAAAGAAAGGTCAACTGACATCATTACAACTAGATCTCTCACATGTTCCTTTCGTTCTATCCGTTGTTCTTCTTGTGTTTTGAAGTCTCTCTTAGTTCTTCATTCTTTCTAAACCTAAGTAGTTTAAATCTGTCAATACTGAACGTCATATTATTCTCAACTGTTCACTGGAAGCCTTTGTATACCTAGAGGGTGTATCGGGGGTCAACGCCCCCGCGGCCCGGTCCATGATCAGGACTCGCGGTGGATCAGGGTCTGATCAATCAGGCTATTATAGCTGGCCGCACACAACTCGACGTACGAAGGACAGCCCGGCTGGTCGGGTATTAACTTTCCAGTGTATTCTTGTATCCAGTGTCTTGTCATTTTTTTTGAGTCCTGTAGAGGTCATTTTCATGCTAATTTTGGCATCACCGGAAAATAATATATAACTGTAGTGGTGTTTTTATCGATGTCTGCTATAAGGATAAGAAAGAGTAAAGGCGCCAGGACCGTGCCTTGGAGTACCGCATTTTTTGCTTTGCTAATGCTGGATTTTGCTCTGATAACTACTACTACTGTGTTGTGTTAGAAAACTGAAGGTTCTTTTGCCTACCATTGCCTCTAATATACCTTTGAAGAGTTTCGAGAGTTTCACTACTATCGGAGCCCGGCCATGGGCCAGGCTCGTCTGGTGCTTGCCTGATCAACCAGCCTGTTGCTGCTAGAGGCCCGCTGCCCCACTTATCCATCACAGCCTGGTTGATCTGGCACATGAAGATACTTGTTCAGTTTCCTCTTGAAGGATTCTACACTTGTTCCAGCCATGTTTCTGATATATTCTGGTAAGATGTTGAATAGTCTGGGACCCCGAATGTTGATACAGTGTTCCCTTATTGTCCCCACCGCACCCCTGCTCCTCACTGGATTTATTTTACACTTCCTCCCATATCTCTCACTCCAGTATGTTGTTATGGCAGTGTGCAGATTTGGGACCAGACCCTCGAGTACTTTCCAGGTATATATTATCATGTACCTCTCTCTCCTCCGCTCCAATGAGTACATATTCAATTATTTCCCAGTATTTAGGTGCTTTACTGGCTCACTGTGAGCCGTAAACGATCTCTGTATTTGTTCCAGCTCTGATATTGCTCCTGCTTTGAACGGGGCCGTCAGCAATGAGCAATATTCTATATGAGGAAGCACTAGCGATTTGAAGTGTGTTACCAATGGCATATTTTTCTTGTTTTGTAAGTTCTCAATAACCAAACCGTCATCGTCCTCGCTGTCGTGATCTTTGTCTTATTATGTTCCTTAAAAGAAAGTCAGCTGACATAATTATTCCCAGATCTTTTACGTATTCCTTTCGTTGTATTTGGTGTCCCTCCTGAGTTTTGTATATAGTGCTCCTTTTGAGTTCTTCATTCTTTCCATACCTAAGCAGATGGAACTTATCACCACTGGACGTCATGTTCTCCACTGCCCACTGGAAAACCCTGTTTATGTCTTCCTGTATTTTTTTTCAGTGTCCTCTACCATAGTGACTTTTATGCTTATTTTAGTGTCATCTGTAAATGATGATACAAAACTGTGACAGGTGTTTTTATCTGTCTGCTATGAGGATGAGAAACAGCAGAGGTGCGAAGACATTACCTTGGGAAACTGAGCTTTTTACCTCGCTGATGCTGGATCTTGCTCTGTTTACTACTGCTTTCTGTATTCTCTGTGTTAGGAACCCGAGAATCCATCTACCTACCTTCCCCGTAATATTACGCCCATGGCCCTCATTTTGTGAGCTATCACTCCATGACCGATTTTGTCAAACGCCTTTGCAAAATTTGCGTAAATCACAATCTGCGTTTTGGTCGTCTTTCAACGATTCCCTAATTCTGTCATAATGGTTCAGCAGCTGTGACAGGCATAATCGTCCTGCTCTAAAACCATACCGGTACGGGTTATGCTGGTCCATGAAATTTGTTACCTGCCGTCTCATCACTCTTTCGAAGATTTTTATGATGCGAGAGGTTAAGGCTACTGGTCTGTAATTTTTAGCTAGTGCTCTACTACCTCCCTTATGCAAAGGAGCTATGTCTGCACTCGTTAAGGCCTCCGGTATTTCACCTAGATCTAAGCTCTTTCTCCAAAGAATACTGAGGGCTCGTGCTAGTGCTAATTTGCACTTCTTTATAAATAGGACATTCCATAACTCTGGTCCAGGTGCTGAGTGGGCATGTTATCCATTTCTTTTTCGAAATCTATGGGATTTGTGCTAATGTCACTTAGTTGGTCTGTGCGGCCTTCTGCTGGAGTGAAAAATGTTTCTGCATTTTCTACCTTGGTGTCATTTAGTGGGTTGCTGAACACCGACTCATATTGTTCTATTAGGATTTTACTCATTTCCTGTTCATCATCAGTATACGAGTCGCCTCCCAATAATGGTCCAATTCTATAGGCAATTCTTAGCTTGGATTTTGCATAGCAATAGAAATATTTTGGGTTTCTTGCAATATCCCGTATGGCCTTTTGTTCCCTTTTTACTTCTGTGAGGTATGACATCCTAAGTTTTTGCTCTAATCAGTGATCTCTCGGCTAAGACTATTTTTCCTCTGTTCCGACATATTTGTGTTTTAAGCAATTCAGTAACCCGTTTTCTTCTTCCGTACCATCTCCCACGCTCTCTCTCTCTATATCTGAACTTCTGGGTTTCCTCAATGGTAAGTGCTTCATTCAGATATTCAGCTTCTCTAGGCACTGGTGGGGATTTAGTGTGCTCATGTCTGATTCCCAGGATATGTCTGATATGGTTGTTAAAATTACTGAACATCCCTTCTCTAACATTGGTGGTGCAGTTCCCTAACCCTGAATTAATACTCGTTTATACTTTTAAGATGTTGTGATCAGAGTATATTGTTGTTGTAACTATTATGTCTCTGATTAGCTCCTCGTTGTTTGTGAATATCAAATCCAGGATATTTTCATTTCTAGTGGGATCAATTATCTGTTGATTCAATGTGTACTTTTCACAAAGCCTCATTAGTTCCCTGGTATGTGCCTGTTGAGCCAGGGTGCTTCCCGGAGATATTTCTAGTATAACGTTGTGTTGCCTCATCTTCCATTTTACACGAGGGAGATTAAAATCTCCAAGGAGTATAATGTTTGGTGTAGGATTTTCTAGCCTATCCAGACGACTATCGATCTTCCTTAACTGATGTCTGAATTCCTCGGCAGTTGCTGGTGGTGGTTTATACACTAGGATGATTAACAAATTCCTATTTTCAACTCTTAAGGCCTAGAATTTCTACTATATCATTCGTAGAATTCAGAATTCTGTGCAAAAGAATGTTTTACATAGAATCTTACTCCTTCCTGTGACCTATTAATTCTAGTTTCCCATTATACCTAACGCCCTTAATTTGTGTCGTCACTTAAAAAAAAAAAAACATAACTGGCAAATGCCTTTGGCAAATCTGTCTAGAAGAGACCACATCTGCGTTTTGATCTTCTAATGCCTCAGTAATTCTGTCATATTGGTTTAGTAGCTGTGACAAGCATGATCTTCCTGTTCTAAATCTGTATTGGTTTGGGTTGTGTATATTATGGTGTTCTATAAATTTTGTAATTTGATGTGTTTCATCATCATTTCAAAGACTTATGATGTGTGACGTCAGGGCTACTGGCCTAACTTTTTTGTAGTGTTCTACTGCTTCTTTTATGCACAGGAGCTATGGCCACACTAAGTCTCTAATTTAGACCTCTGGCATTTCGCCATATCGAAACTCTTCCTTCAAAGTATATCGACTGCTCGTGCTTGTGAAGTTTTGCACTTCTTTATAGATGCGGAATTCCATGAATCCGGTCTACGTTCTTTTATTTGTACTTTTTTTCCGGATTTATACTTAAGTTATGTGAACTGTGTGGCATTCAGGGGTAACAAAAAATCTGCATTCTCCACACTGCTTTCGTTCAATGGACTGCTAAACACTGATTCAAAATCGTCTTTTAGACCAAATACGTGAAAAAAAGAATGTAAGCAGAAGAATATCTATCTTCTTAACTCGTAGAACCCAGCGAATATTAAACAGTGAAGTTGGGCGACTGTCACAGTGAAAGTCTGTTCAACGAGGTAAAGTATTCGTTCCACTTCTGTTTCTCAATCTTACCATAAACATATACAGGGACGTACATCATAGTACCATATCATATTTGCTGCTACCAAAAAATTTATGAGAGGCGCCCATCGATAACTCACCAAATATTCAAGCAGACATAAACCAAATTTTCCAATGGACCACACACATCAGTATGATGTTCACTGAAGAAACGTTTCAGCTGCTGTATGGGCAAATTGGGGAAATTAAAACTGAAACTACGTACAGTACAAGACAACAGCCCGGAAATTTATTATGCGAGGCTTGGGAGTGACAGCATCAGAATGTCTCACATTCAAGGATCACAATAATATTGTTATTACTACCACAAATTAAATGACAGGCTGCATAATTAGAACACTTAAAAACGAGATGCCGACCCAATGATGATAGTCTTAAAATCCCTTGTTCTCACCTGGTTGGAATACTGTTGTCTACTAACGGTTCCCTTCAAGGCAGGGAAGATGGCGGAATTGGATAATGTACAGAGACCCTCCACCGCCTACAAAAATCAAACATCTAAACTGGAACGCTCTAAATTCCTTGAACTGTATTCCTTGGAACGTAGGAGGGGGAAGGACAGCATAATTTGCACCTGGGAAAACCCTGGAGAGACTGGTCCAAATGTGCACGCCAAAATAACTCTATATGAAAGTAGGAGACTTGGCGTGATGAGTAGAATCACTAAGGGCAAGTGAAAGAGGACCCTGACTTTTCAGTGCCCTCTCTTTAAGCATTAAGGAAATTACCAACAAACATCTAACTGTTAAGAGCCTATTTGCTAAGTTCCTTAAGACAGTTACTGACCAGCCGGGCTGTAGTACAACTTATCACCACTGAACTTCATGCTGTTCTTCACTGCCCACTGGAAAATTCTACTTATATCTTCTAGCATTTTTTTTTCAGTGTCTTCTACCGATGTGACTTCCATGCTTGCTTTAGTGTCACCTGCAAATGATACAAAACTGTAATGGGTGTTTTCATATTTATCTGCTATGAGGATAAAAAAAAAACAGCAGATGTGCCAGGATAGTGTCTTGGGGTACTGATGTTTTTATCTTGCTGATGCTGAATTTTGCTCTGTTTACTACTACTCTTTGCATTTTGTGTGTGCTAAAAATTAAAAAAAAATATATCTGCCTACCTTCCCCGTTAAGCCTATTGCCCTCATTTTGTGTGAAATCACCCTATAATTATATTTGTCAGACGCCTTTGCCAAATCTGTGCATACCACATCTGCGTTTTGGTTTTCTTTCAACGCTTCCGTAATTCTGTCATAGTGGTTTATTAGTTGTGACAAGCATGACCTTTCAGTTCTAAAACCGTGCTGGCTAGGGTGGTACAGACTGAGCTGCCTTTTGGATGATCAAAGCCTGGTCAACCAAGGCGTTACTGCTGGTCCCACTATCCAAGGCATGAACCACGACCCGGCTGGTCAGTCACTGATTTGAGGAACTTGTCTAATTCCCTTTTTAAGACCGCCAAAGGTTTGTTAGCAATTCCTTGTCTGCACAGAGGGAGGGTGGTGAAGAGTCGTGGACCTCTGACACTCACAGAGTTCTCACTTAATGTACTTAATGCACCTCTGCTTTTAGTGGAGGTATTTTGCACTATCTACCAAGTATTTTTGTTGTTAAACTGTGTGATTTCGGTGTTCAGGTTTGGAACCAGTCCCTCCATGATTTTCAAAATGCATATTATTATGTACCTTTCTCGTCAACGTTCCAAGGAATATGGATAAAGCGATTTCAAGTAGCACAGTAGTTCAGATACTTGATTGTGTGTATACGAGCAGTGAAATTTCTCTGTACGTTTCCCAGCTCAGCAATCTCGCCTGCCTTGAAGGGGACCAGCAGTATACTGCAGTATTCCATACTTGTGATGAGTTCCTAGAGTTTTTCTACTCCCACATAAGGTTATCCACACAATATCACACAAAAATATCTGAAGAGTGCCGATACGTAAAACTAACGAACACGTCGAATACTAACATAAAACACAAGACCACATGGATGCCCAGCAGGATGGTCCAGTCCATCGGACAAAGTGCTGAAGTATTATACACAGACTTTGTAAAAGACAGAAGTGTTTTGGTGTGTCAAAGAATTATCTAGAAAATAATAGCAGGTGGAGTCCTCGGCAAGTGGTGGTGGTAAGCAGCAGATGGTGCAAGGGACAGGAATTGGTGTGGAGGAGAGGAGCACTGGAGCAGAGAGTGGTGGGACAGGAAGCAAGACATACCGTCCCTCCTTAACCTTACCCCAAACCACAACCTTCCCTCCCTAGCACACCCCCAACAACCTAACGCCTTCCCCAAAACACCCCTCTCCTGCCTAACCTTACCCAACATCCCTCTCCTGCCTAACCTTATCCAATACCTCTCTCCTGCCTAACCTTATCCAACACCCTTCTCCGGCCTAACCTTATCCATCACCCCTCTACTGCCTAACCTTATCCAATACCTCTCTCCTGATTAACCTCATCCAGCACCCCTCTCCTGCCTAACCTTATCCAATACCTCTCTCTTGCCTAACCTTATCCAACACCTCTCTCCTGCCTAACCTTATCCATCACCCCTCTCCTGCCTAACCTTATCCAATACCTCTCTCCTGGAGATTACCTGGAGGTTATTCCGGGGATCAACGCCCCCGCGGCCCGGTCCATGACCAGGCCTCCCGATGGACCAGGGCCTGATCAACTAGGCTGTTACTGCTGGCCGCACGCAGTCCAACGTACGAGCCACAGCCCGGCTGATCCGGCACTGACTTTAGGTATCTGTCCAGCTCTCTCTTGAAGGCAGCCAGGGGTTTATTGGTAATTCCCCTAATGCTTGATGGGAGGCTGTTGAACAGTCTTGGGCCCCGGACACTTATGGTGTTTTCCCTTAGTATACCAATGGCGTCCCTACTTTTTATTGGGGGCATTTTGCATCGCCTGCCCAGTCTTTTACTTTTGTAGGGAGTGATTTCTGTGTGCAGATTTGGGACCATTCCTTCCAAGATTTTCCAAGTGTAGATTATGATATATCTCTCCCTCCTGCGTTCCAACGAGTACAAGTCAAGTGCTTCCAAGCGTTCCCAGAAGTTAAGGTGCTTGACAGAACTCATACGTGCAGTAAAGGATCTCTTAACACTCTCTAGATCTGCAATTTCACTTGCTTTGAATGGAGATGTTAATGTACAGCAGTATTCCAGCATAGAGAGAACAAGTGATTTGAAAAGGATCATCATTGGCTTGGCATCTCTCGTTTTGAACGTTCTCATTATCCATCCCATCATTTTCTTTGCACGTGCGATCGTGGCACTGTTGTGATCCTTGAAAGTGATCCTCAGACATTACTACTCCCAGGTCCCTTACATTATTTTTCCGCTCTATTGTATGGCCAGAGTCTGTAGTATACCCTGTTCTAGTTATTATCTCCTCCAGTTTCCCATAATGGAGTAGTTGGAATCTGTCCTCATTGAACATCATATTGTTTACCGTTGCCCACTGGAAAACTTTGTTTATATCTTGGAGGTTAACCGCGTCCTCAGCAGATGACAGCCTCATGCAGATCCTAGTATCATCCGTAAAGGATGATACAGTGTTGTGATGTATATCTCTATGTCTGATATGAGGATAAGGCATAAGATGGGGGCGAGTACTGTGCCTTGTGGAACAGAGCTCTTCACTATGGCAGCCTCCGATTTAACTCTGTTGACCACTACTCTTTGTGTTCGATTTGTTAGGAAGTTGAAGATCCATCTCCCCACTTTCCCAGTTATTCCTTTAGCACGTATTTTATGGGCTATTACGCCATGATTGCATTTGTCAAATGCTTTTGCAAAATCTATGTGTATTACATCTGCATTCTGATTTTTTTCCAGTGCATCCAAGGCCATATTATAGTGATCCAGTAGTTGTGAGAGGCAGGAGCGACCTGCCCTGAACCCATGTTGCCCTGGATTGTGCAGATTTTGGGAATCCAGGTGATTTGCAATCCTGCTTCTTAGCACTCAAAGATTTTTATGATGTGGGACGTCAGAGCTATTGGCCTATAGTTCTTAGCTAATGCTTTGCTGCCACCTTTATGGAGTGGGGCTATATCCGTTGTTTTAAGTGACTGTGGAATTTCACCCATGTCCAAGCTCCTCCTCCATAGTGTACTTAGGGCACACGAGAGGGGTTTCTTGCAGTTCTTTATGAAAACAGAGTTCCACGAGTCTGGGCCCGGGGCTGAGTGCATGGGTATGTTGTCAATGGCTTTTTTCGAAATCTATCGGAGTTAGGATAATGTCGGAAATCTGGCATACATTTATGGAGTTTTGAGGCTCATGCATGAAGAAATCATTTGGGTCATCGATCCTCAGACCGATTAGTGGTTCACTAAACACAGAGTCGTACTGGGATTTCAATATTTCACTCATTTCCTTGTTGTCATCTGTGCAAGTCCCATCCTGTCTGAGTAAGGGCCCGATACTAGTGGTATTTGCCTTGTTTTTGGCATATGAAAAGAAATATTTTGAATTTCTTTCAATTTCACTAATAGCTTTAAGCTCCTCCTGTCTCTCCTAGTTCCTGTAAGAGTCATTTAACTTAAGTTCGATAGTTTCCACTTCCCTGGTCAGCGCCTCCTTTTGTGTATCAGATATTCTAGCACTCCTGAGCTCAGTGACTCTTCGTCGTCTTCTGTAGAGGGAGCGTCTTTCTCTCTCCAGTTTACTCCTGCTCTTCTTCTTTCTTAGGGGAATATGCCTAGAACATGCTTCAGCTGCCAGGAAGTTGATCCTTTCAAGGCACTGGTTTGGATCCATGTCATTTAAGATATCTTCCCAACATGTTTCGTTTAGGACATGGTTTACCTGGTCCCAGTTGATGTTCTTGTTAAGTTGTATTTTGTGAAGACAGCTTCACAGGTACATGCATTCTGCTGATCAGGACCCCTATGCATGTATGTCTGGACTTCGATTAGGTTGTGATCGGAATTAGTTGTTTTTGATATTCTCATGTCTCTTATCAGGTCCTCATTATTTGTGAAGATAAGGTCAAGTGTGTTTTCTAGTCTTGTTGGCTCCACTATCTGCTGGCTTAAGGTGTGTTTTTCTCAGAGACTTAGTAGCTCATGTGTGTGTGACCTTTCATCTGCGCTACCTCCGGGGATTGTTTCAGCTATAACATTATTTGCTACATTCTTCCATTTTGTATGCCTTAGGCTGAAATCACCAAGTAGCAGCTCATGGCATTGGGGGAAGGGTGCTCTCGTGGATCGAATCATGGCTCACAGACAGGAAGCAGAGTGTGTCTATAAATGGGGTTAAATCCGAGTGGGGATCAGTAACAAGTGGCGTTCCACAGGGATCAGTCTTGGGCCCGTTGTTGTTTATAATATATATCAATGATCTTGATGAAGGAATTACTAGTGATATGAGCAAATTCGCCGATGACACAAAGATAGGTAGGATAATAGATTCAAACGTAGATGTTAGGGAACTTCAGGAGGATTTAGACAAACTCTATTCTTGGTCAGAAAAGTGGCAGATGCAGTTCAATGTAGATAAATGCAAGGTTCTGATGCTCGGGAGTGCCCATAACCTTAGCACTTATAAGTTAAATAATGTAGAGCTTAGCCATACAGATTGCGAAAAGGACTTGGGGGTTATGGTGAGCAGCAACCTTAAACCAAGACAGCAATGCCTGAGCGTACGTAATAAGGCGAATAGATTACTGGGATTTATATCAAGAAGTGTAAGCAACAGAAGTCCAGAGGTCATACTGCAGCTTTATACATCATAAGTAAGGCCTCACCTAGATTATGCAGCTCAATTCTGGTCTCCATATTACAGAATGGACATAAATTCGTTAGAAAACATTCAGCGTAGGATGACTAAATTAATACATAGCATTAGAAATCTTCCTTATGAAGAAAGATTGAAGACTCTTAAGTTACATTCACTTGTTAGACGAAGAATGAGGGGAGACCTGATCGAAGTGTATAAGTGGAAGATAGGTATTAATAAAGGGGATATTAATAAGGTCTTGAGGATATCTCTCCAAGAGAGAACCCGCAGTAATGGATTTAAATTAGATAAGTTTAGATTTAGAAAGGACATAGGAAAGTATTGGTTTGGAAATAGGGTAGTTGATGAGTGGAACAGTCTACCTAGTTGGGATATTGAGGCTGGGACTTTGGGTAGTTTCAAATTTAGGTTGGATAAGTACATGAGTGGGAGGGGTTGGATTTGAGTGGGACTTTCACATCAGAGCTTATTTCTTGGGTGGCATTGAAAATTGGGTTGGGCAAATGTTTTGTTAGTGGGATGAATTGTAAAGGACCTGCCTAGTATGGGCCAACAGGCCTCCTGCAGTGTTCCTCCTTTATGTTCTTATGTAAGATGTTTGGGGAAGGAGCTGGAAGGTTTTCCTGAGTAACCTTATCCAACTAACGAGTACCGTCATAGATGCTAAGACGTTGTGTAGTTTTAAAAGTAGGTTGGATAAATACACGAGTGTGTGTGGGTGCGTGTGAGTTGGACCTGGAGGTTATTCCGGGGATCAACGCCCCCGCGGCCCGGTCCATGACCAGGCCTCCCGATGGATCAGGGCCTGATCAACTAGGCTGTTACTGCTGGCCGCACGCAGTCCAACGTACGAGCCACAGCCCGGCTGATCCGGCACTGACTTTAGGTATCTATCCAGCTCTCTCTTGAAGACAGCCAGGGGTTTATTGGTAATTCCCCTAATGCTTGATGAGAGGCTGTTGAACAGTCTTGGGCCCCGGACACTTACGATGCTTTCCCTTAGTGTACCAATGGCGCCCCTACTTTTTATTGGGGGCATTTTGCATCGCCTGCCCAGTCTTTTACTTTCGTAGGGAGTGATTTCTGTGTGCAGATTTGGGACCATTCCTTCCAGGATTTTCCAAGTGTAGATTATATATCTCTCCCTCCTGCATTCCAACGAGTACAAGTGCTTCCAAGCGTTCCCAGTAGTTAAGGTGCTTGACAGAACTTATACGTGCAGTAAAGGATCTCTGTACACTCTCTAGATCTGCGATTTCACCTGCTTTGAATGGAGATGTTAATGTACAGCAGTATTCCAGCCTAGAGAGAACAAGTGATTTGAAAAGGATCATCACTGGCTTGGCATCTCTCGTTTTGAACGTTCTCATTATCCATCCTATCATTTTCTTTGCATGTGCGATCGTGGCACTGTTGTGATCCTTGAAAGTGAGGTCCTCAGACATTACTACTCCCAGGTCCCTTACATTACTTTTCCACTCTATTGTATGCTCTATTGCTACTAGGTCGGGTGCCGTGCTCCTCCCTTATGTGATGTGTCTGACCTCACTAGGTCAAGGTATTGGCTTAAGCTGGTGGGAGAATTGGACCTGCCTTGCATAGGCCAGTAAGTCTGTAGCAGTGTTCCTTCTTTCTTACGTTATGTTCATAATACCTCTCTCCTGCCTAACCTTATCCAACACCCCTCTCCTGCCTAGCCTTATCCAATACCTCTCTCCTGCCTAACTTTATCCAACACCCCTCTCCTGCCTAACCTTATCCAATACCTCTCTCCTGCCTAACCTTATCCAACACCCCTCTCCTGCCTAACTTTATCCAACTCCCGAGTACAGTCATAGACGCTAAGACGTCGTATAGTTTTAAAAAATAGGTTGGATAAATACACGAGTGGGTGTGAGTTGAACCTATGTAAAGTAAAAGGACACAAGTGCAGCTTGTGCTGAAGTTTGAGACACTTATGCACCATATGGGAATCTTTATTTAGGAAACGTTTCGCCACACAGTGGCTTCATCAGTCCAATACAAAGTAGAAAGGTGCACCTTTCATCTTTGTATTGCACTGAAGCCACTGTGTGGCGAAACGTTTCATAAATAAAGATTCCCATATGGTGCATAAGTCTCAAACTTCAACTTGTCGGATTTCAAAACCATTCATTGCAGCTTGTGTTACTAGGTCGGATGCCGTGCTCCTCCATAAAGTGACGTGTCTGACCTCACTAATTCAATGCATTGGCTTAAGCCAGTGGGAGAATTGGACTTTCTCCAGGCCACTTGCTAAATTGGCAACTTTCGGAGCTATCAAGGAGTTAATGCCGCCCGCTTCCTTGTGTTCTCATCTCCAACCCTCCAAATGTCAACATGGAACCAATTGAACATTAAAATGGTATAAAATACCGACAGGTTGTTAGGTAAGACACATATGCAACAGTTAGGTATCTTTATTGTGAAACGTTTCGCCTACACAGTAGGCTTCTTCAGTCAAGTACAGGAAAGGTTGATAGAAGCAGAAGATACTTGAAGACGATGTAATCAGTCCATCACCCTTAAAGTTTTGAGGTGGTCAGTCCCTCAGTCTGGAGAAGAGCATTGTTCCATAGTATGAAACATAGTATGGAACAATGCTCTTCTCCAGACTGAGGGACTGACCACCTCAAAACTTTAAGGGTGATGGACTGATTACATCGTCTTCAAGTATCTTCTGCTTCTATCAACCTTTCCTGTACTTGACTGAAGAAGCCTACTGTGTAGGCGAAACGTTTCACAATAAAGATACCTAACTGTTGCATATGTGTCTTACCTAACATGGAACCAATTGCAACCCTTATTCATGTCCGTGATTTGTGTACCCCTGGTATGTTCCCATGCATCAAGCCTACACTGACTATAGTGAATACTTCAGTACCACCCCTTGTTTGCATAACAACATGAAGTCCTGAAGAATTGAGACACTTATGCAACACATGGGAATCTTTATTGAAGAAACGTTTCGCCACACAGTGGCTTCATCAGTCCAGTACATAGTAGAAATGGGTAAGGAGAGGAGTAGTTTGAGGTAATAAGTCCCTCAACCTGGAATCGATGTGTTCAGTCCATCACTCTTGTAGGATGTACAGTATAGGGCAGAGGTGGCTTATATACTGCAGTCAGACGAGTCGAAGCAGGAGGAGGCGGGAGCACAGTGGGACCTTCCACTAGTGTAAGTAGTTGGTTTTCAAAACCATTCATTAGAACATGAAGTCCTGGACAAAATTAATCAAATCAGTCGCCCAGGGCTAGTGTAATGAGACGTAATCCTCCTCATAGTAGTGCTCGAAGTACATTCAGTAACCAGAGACATTATATATCAGTACCCTGTTCACATCTTGACAGATCATGCTCCACTGATACCTACTCCAGAATAAACAACCTACTGGACGATTAGCCAGATGGTCCTTGACTATCCAAGAGTTCAACCCTACCTTCGAGCACTTACCTGGCAAGTCAAATGTAGTTGCAGATGCTTTATTGTGACATAGCATAGAAACTGCAGATCCTCCATTTAGTGCAAAGGATGTAAAGAATGCTCAAAGAACAGATCCCATGTGGTCTGGTGTGATCCGATTTCTGCTTCAGGAAGATCTAACTTTCACTGTGAAGCCACCAGCACCCATCAGTGACTTTGTCATGAACCAAAAATTACTGTATCACACAGCTGAGCTGGGTACTCCTAGCAGAAGAGTATACCAGTTAGTAATTTCAGTCGTTAGTGAATGTAGCCTTACAACTAGTTCACGATGTACCAGGTAATGCACACCCTGGTATGAATCGTTTTGTAAAACAAGCCAGATTGAAATACTTTTGGCCTCGTATGGCAAGTGACATTTCCAAGTATGTTAAGAAATGTGTCTGCATGCAACTTAAAGGTAATGTTAATGGTCCTAATCCAATTCGGGTGTATCCAACTAATAGTGAACCATGGGAAAGAGTTGCGCTAAATCTTATAATTTCCAATGTTCCCTCCAAGGCAACAAACATTGTGTTATGGTAGATCATTTCACCAGATACTGAGAGTTCTCATTGCAGATAACTACCGAGACAGTAGCTAAAGCATTTAAAGAATGTATAATCTGCAAGCATACCACTTCTAAGTCCCTAGTAACAGATAATGGAGACGAATTCTGTAATGAAATTCTTGAAAAGTTGTGCACTTGTACAAGATCTCTAAATAAACCATTGTTCCTCACCATCGTGCCAGTAATGGGTTAGTGGAAAGAATTAATAAGAAAGTACTCAATGTGTTGCTTACAATGCTTCTATAGGCGACACTCCACATTATGCGTTATGAGTTATATTCTAATCCAAAACCAAATTACAACCCTGATGATTTCATAGCAACTCGTACCAGCTTAGCTCAAGGTGTTTTTAGAAGAATCCAAGAAACACTTCATAGATCAACAGCAGAATTTACAAGTCGCCAATGCTCACGCAAAGCCGACCAAAATCAAAGTAGGTTCGAGAGTTATGTTAATTTTATTAAAACATCTGCAATGCCTACGCTCAATCAAAAGTTTGTTGGTCCATATCGAGTAGTTGAACATGTCAGTGGAAATAAGTATAAAGTTTGAGAAATCAGTACTGGTTAGTATAAAGAATCGCATTTAGATCAAATGTAGTATGTGACGATGATGTTCCTACCCAGACTAATGTGACACTGACAATCCTCCTGGCTCTGTACCCTCTACTTCTAACAGTCAGATTAACACCCTGAATGTCGTTATTCCCTATGTACATGGCAAGTACTGAGAAATCCCTAAGTATCATTTGTAAATACCAATTTAGATCCTCCTCAACCATGGCATGAGTTAGCTATTGTAACAATTTGATCTCCCCAGAGATGATAACCATTCTGCATATGTAAATCTCACCCTAGCAGAGTTGGGGCTAAATGTTCATACTCTTTATAGTTAGGCTAGAGAATAAATATACTTCCTCAGAATCCGTAGATCACATGAATACAGATCGATCTATCTTCTCTTTTCTGTTAAATTTTTTATTAGTACAATGTAATCGTTGATTCTATCAATTACTATGCTTTGTGATTTGTCATAAGTTGTAATACATTACAATAATATCCTTATGCATAGTTATAATATTCAACAGTTGTGAACTTTCACATTGTATAGAATCAGCCCAGAGTCGTATGCCTGTAGCCTCTAGTTTGTAT
Organism: Cherax quadricarinatus; assembly: GCF_038502225.1. Classification (NCBI taxonomy): domain Eukaryota; kingdom Metazoa; phylum Arthropoda; class Malacostraca; order Decapoda; family Parastacidae; genus Cherax; species Cherax quadricarinatus. The sequence continues at coordinate 53,748,002 of NC_091294.1, read as the reverse complement.
TAGCTGTATAACGGGACGCCATAGGTTAGCACTGCTGAGCTATCAGTAGTATCAGCTATCAGTAGTACATGCCTCATAAGTAACCGTTGGTGAATCACTCACTGACCGATAGTGAGCCACTGCTTGTGATGTCATGAGCTCCTTAAATGCCGTGCCTCTGGGCACTGGGTCAGTTCATTTCAAAGCGGGATATAGAGAGGACAGGCCAGGCTTTGGCACTCCTTTATTTAATATATGCTACCAAGACATCCTGCATGTGTATTATTACTCCAAGTCTATTATCGAACCCCTACAACACTGTCCTCCAGTGTCGCTAGGTCGAGCTCTCTTTATCTCTTCTCGTAGGACATGCCCTTTAGCTCCGGGACTAGTCTCGTTGCAAACCTTTGCACTTTCTCTAGTTTCCTGATGTGCTTGGCCAGGGAAGAGTTCCAAACTGGAGCAGCACTTTCCAACATGGGCCTGATGTATACGATGTACAGGGCCTGGAAGCACTCCTTTCTGAGATGTCGGAATGTTATTATTGGGTTCGCTAGTTGCCAAAAGCTGCAGGAGTTATTTGGTTGATGTGCACCTGAGGAGATGTGCTCGGTACTATACACACCCCAAGATCCTTTTCCTTAAGTGACGTTTGTAGTCTTTGGCACCCTGGACTGTACGCGCGCGCGCGCGCGCGTGTGTGTGTGTGTGTGTGTGTGTGTGTGTGTGTGTGTGTGTGTGTGTGTGTGTGTGTGTGTGTGTGTGTGTGTGTGTGTGTGTGTGTGTGTGTGTGTGTGTGTGTGTGCGCGCGCGCGCGCGCACGCGGGCGCGTGCACACTTAACAATTCGCAAACAGGCGAGATTATTTACAAACATTATTTCTCAGGCCAAACCTGCACACTATGCATCAAAATAACCAGTACTTTTCATACAGCCAGACTCCAGATATAATTAAGTATGGGTACCTAGCCGAAGCTAGGCAGTGTATCCCACACCCTGGAGTGCCAATTTTGTAAAGTTATTTCATCAAATCCTGCCCCATGCATGGATTTAATAAGATGTTGGAAATATTCCTCAAGAGATTCTGGTAGCAACATCAATCAGTTCCTGCAGATCTGTCAGCTGCACAGTCATGCCGCAAATCTGAATCCTCCGTTCTACTACATCCCAAAACTTTATGCCAAATTCTGACCCTATCCTATGTCGCGGCAGAAATTGCGATTCATCAGACCAGGGGACCTTTTTCTAATTTTCAACTATCCTGTTTTGGTAAGCCTGTGGCCACTGTAGCCTCTATTTTCTTTTCTTAGCTGACAGGAGTGGAACCCGGTGTCATCTTTTGCTGCTGCTGTAGCCCATCTACTTCAAAGATCTACATGTGCTCTCAGATATGCTTTTCTGCATAACACTGTTGTAACATCTGGATATTTGAGTTACTGTCACCTTCCTCTGACTTCTCTCATTATCAAGGCATTTTTGCCCACTGGATTTTTTTTTTCACATTTTTCTCTGTAAACTTTAGAAACTGTTGTGTGAAAATCCCAGGAGATCAACAACTGAGATACTCAACCACTCCGTCTGGTACCAACAACCACTCCATGGTGTAAGTCTCTTACATCACATTTCTTCCCCATTCTGATGTTCAGTCTGAACAACCGCTTGACCATGTCTGTATGCTTTTCAGCACTGAGGTGCTGCCATGTGGTTGGCTGATTAGATATTTGTATTAACGAGGTGTACAGGTGTACCTAATAAAATGGCCACTGAGTGAATATGTCAAGTGTTTTGGTACACACACACACCTGGCGGGGCCAGGAGCTCCGAATCGATCCCTGCAACCACAAATAAGTGAGTACACTGTAGATGATGTAAATTCACTGTGATCAGTCAAGTTTAACAAGTGTAAAGTTATGTTAATAAGGAATGCAAAGAACAGGCCCCAAATACAGACTACGAGAAAAATGAATAAGTGTAATACCAAAGAAATCAGTCTGGAGATGTTCACAAATAGAATAATTTTGGCGCTTGCTGTTACTAAGACACAAAACAACACAGGTGTGATAGGTACAATGATGCACAGCAGCGGCACACGAGACACAAACTAGATAGACAAAATGAGGAAACACGAGAAATGCATGCAGGTGAGGTTAGCCAGGACAATCTAGTAAACAATGGAGCAGAGACGTAGCCAGGAAAACCATGTGCAGAGTAGTCACGAGACAAACTTAAGAAATGTCATTAGGAACCATAAATAAATTGATTTAGGTCTCTATATATGCAAGGTCATTGTAGCGTGTGTAGCATCAGCACGGAGGTGCTGATGCTACACACACTACAATGGATCATTATAGTAAGTGTAGCACTTGCGTGAAGGTCCCACTTCATCCTGTACGTTCAAACGATAAAAGTAGAGAATAAATCTGAGTTTATAGGAAAGATTAAAGGAGTTAATCCTGACTACCTTTGGAGACCAGAGAACCAAAAAGACGTATCGCAGAAAATGGAACAAGACATATATGGAAACTGAAAATGAGAATTTTCCATAAAGACATTTGAAAATTCAACTTTACTTACATGGTGATTAAGAAGTTGTGGAGGTAGTTTCATGAAGTAATTTCAAGCAGATATTTTATAAGCGAGACCAGGAGATGTGACTCGACCCCCTACCCCTCACCAAACTCGAACTAGATAAAAAAATTCATAAGGTTGCCGTACCCTACACTCCAAACCCCAATTTCCCTGCTAATGTTAAATCCTCTGGTCAATTAGTAAACTGCTCTCACAGCAGGAGTTACACCCCTGCTGAGCTGAACATTGCTTACAAGTGCTGCCAGACGTGTCGCAGCCGTTTACATAAATGTACTATTTGTCATTATATATACAATTGTATTGGAACATGAAAGCTGCCAATGTCGTCAGGAAATAACGGAGGTAGCAAGGCGTATGTCTGCAGGTGGTCCAGTGATCCAGCCAGATGACACAAGGTCACTCGAACCACTGTGTTCCACCACCACTCACTGTGTTCCATCACCACTTACTGTGTTCCATCACCACTCACTGTGTTCCACCACCACTCACTGTGTTCCATCACCACTCACTGTGTTCCATCACCACTCACTGTGTTCCATCACCACTCACTGTGTTCCATCACCACTCACTGTGTTCCATCACCACTCACTGTGTTCCATCACCACTCACTGTGTTCCATCACCACTCACTGTGTTCCATCACCACTCACTGTGTTCCACCACCACTCACTGTGTTCCACCACCACTCACTGTGTTCCACCACCACTCACTGTGTTCCATCACCACTCACTGTGTTCCATCACCACTCACTGTGTTCCATCACCACTCACTGTTCCATCACCACTCGCTGTGTTCCACCACCACTCACTGTGTTCCACCACCACTCACTGTGTTCCACCACCACTCACTGTGTTCCATCACCACTAACTGTGTTCCATCACCACTCACTGTGTTCCATCACCACTCACTGTTCCATCACCACTCGCTGTGTTCCACCACCACTCACTGTGTTCCACCACCACTCACTGTGTTCCATCACCACTCACTGTGTTCCATCACCACTCACTGTGTTCCACCACCACTCACTGTGTTCCATCACCACTCACTGTGTTCCATCATCACTCACTGTGTTCCATCACCACTCACTGTGTTCCATCACCACTCACTGTGTTCCATCACCACTCACTGTGTTCCACCACCACTCACTGTGTTCCATCACCACTCACTGTGTTCCATCACCACTCACTGTGTTCCATCACCACTCACTGTGTTCCACCACCACTCACTGTGTTCCACCACCACTCACTGTGTTCCACCACCACTCACTGTGTTAGATCACCACTCACTGTGTTCCATCACCACTCACTGTGTTCCATCACCACTCACTGTGTTCCATCACCACTCACTGTGTTCCACCACCACTAACTGTGTTCCATCACCACTCACTGTGTTAGATCACCACTCACTGTGTTCCACCACCACTCACTGTGTTCCACCACCACTCACTGTGTTCCATCACCACTCACTGTGTTCCATCACCACTCACTGTGTTCCATCACCACTCACTGTGTTCAATCACCACTCACTGTGTTCCACCACCACTCACTGTGTTCCATCACCACTCACTGTGTTCCATCACCACTGTGTTCCACCACCACTCACTGTGTTCCACCACCACTCACTGTGTTCCATCACCACTCACTGTGTTCCATCACCACTCACTGTGTTCCACCACCACTCACTGTGTTCCACCACCACTCACTGTGTTCCATCACCACTCACTGTGTTCCATCACCACTCACTGTGTTCCATCACCACTCACTGTGTTCCATCACCACTCACTGTGTTCCACTACCAATCACTGTTCCACCACCACTCACTGTGTTCCATCACCACTCACTGTGTTCCATCACCACTCACTGTGTTCCACTACCACTCACTGTGTTCCACTACCACTCACTGTTCCACCACCACTCACTGTGTTCCATCACCACTCACTGTGTTCCACCACCACTCATTGTGTTCCACTACCACTCACTGTGTTCCACTACCACTCACTGTTCCACCACCACTCGCTGTGTTCCACCACCACTCACTGTGTTCCACCACCACTCACTGTGTTCCACCACCACTCACTGTTTTCCACCACCACTCACTGTGTTAGATCACCACTCACTGTGTTCCATCACCACTCACTGTGTTCCATCACCACTCACTGTGTTCCACCACCACTAACTGTGTTCCATCACCACTCACTGTGTTAGATCACCACTCACTGTGTTCCACCACCACTCACTGTGTTCCACCACCACTCACTGTGTTCCATCACCACTCACTGTGTTCCATCACCACTCACTGTGTTCAATCACCACTCACTGTGTTCCACCACCACTCACTGTGTTCCATCACCACTCACTGTGTTCCATCACCACTGTGTTCCACCACCACTCACTGTGTTCCATTACCACTCACTGTGTTCCATCACCACTCACTGTGTTCCATCACCACTCACTGTGTTCCATCACCACTCACTGTGTTCCATCACCACTCACTGTGTTCCATCACTCACTGTGTTCCACTACCACTCACTGTGTTCCACCACCACTCACTGTGTTCCACCACCACTCACTGTGTTCCATCACCACTCACTGTGTTCCACCACCACTCACTGTGTTCCACCACCACTCACTGTGTTCCATCACCACTCACTGTGTTCCATCACCACTCACTGTGTTCCATCACCACTCACTGTTCCACCACCAGTCACTGTGTTCCATCACCACTCACTGTGTTCCACCACCACTCATTGTGTTCCACTACCACTCACTGTGTTCCACTACCACTCACTGTTCCACCACCACTCGCTGTGTTCCACCACCACTCACTGTGTTCCACCACCACTCACTGTGTTCCATCACCACTCACTGTGTTCCACCACCACTCACTGTGTTCCATCACCACTCACTGTGTTCCATCACCACTCACTGTGTTCCATCACCACTCACTGTGTTCCACCACCACTCACTGTGTTCCACCACCACTCACTGTGTTCCACCACTACTCACTGTGTTCCACCACTCACTGTTCCACCACCACTCACTGTGTTCCACCACCACTCACTGTGTTCCACCACCACTCACTGTGTTCCATCACCACTCACTGTGTTCCATCACCACTCACTGTGTTCCATCACCACTCACTGTGTTCCACCACCACTCACTGTGTTCCACCACCACTCACTGTGTTCCATCACCACTCACTGTGTTCCACCACTACTCACTGTGTTCCACCACTACTCACTGTGTTCCATCACCACTCACTGTGTTCCACCACCACTCACTGTGTTCCACCACCACTCACTGTGTTCCACCACCACTCACTGTGTTCCACCACCACTCACTGTGTTCCACCACCACTCACTGTTCCACCACCACTCACTGTTCCACCACCACTCACTGTTCCACCACCACTCACTGTGTTCCACCACCACTCACTGTGTTCCATCACCACTCACTGTGTTCCACCACCACTCACTGTGTTCCACCACCACTCACTGTTATACCACCACTCACTGTTCCACCACCACTCACTGTGTTCCACCACCACTCACTGTGTTCCACCACCACTCACTGTGTTCCACCACCACTCACTGTGTTCCACCACCACTCACTGTGTTCCACCACCACTCACTGTGTTCCACCACCACTCACTGTGTTCCACCACCACTCACTGTGTTCCACCACCACTCACTGTTCCACCACCACTCACTGTTCCACCACCACTCACTGTTCCACCACCACTCACTGTGTTCCACCACCACTCACTGTGTTCCACCACCACTCACTGTTCCACCACCACTCACTGTTCCACCACCACTCACTGTTCCACCACCACTCACTGTTCCACCACCACTCACTGTGTTCCACCACCACACACTGTTCCACCACCACTCACTGTTCCACCACCACTCACTGTTCCACCACCACTCACTGTGTTCCACCACCACTCAGTGTTCCACCACCACTCAGTGTTCCACCACCACTCAGTGTTCCACCACCACTCAGTGTTCCACCACCACTCACTGTGTTCCACCACCACTCACTGTTCCACCACCAATCACTGTGTTCCACCACCACTCAGTGTTCCACCACCACTCAGTGTTCCACCACCACTCACTGTTCCACCACCACTCACTGTTCCACCACCACTCAGTGTTCCACCACCACTCAGTGTTCCACCACCACTCACTTTTCCACCACCACTCACTGTTCCACCACCACTCACTGTTCCACCACCACTCACTGTTCCACCACCACTCACTTTTCCACCACCACTCACTGTTCCACCACCAATCACTGTTCCACCACCACTCACTGTTCCACCACCACTCACTGTTCCACCACCACTCAGTGTTCCACCACAACTCAGTGTTCCACCACCACTCAGTGTTCCACCACCACTCAGTGTTCCACCACCACTCAGTGTTCCACCACCACTCACTGTTCCACCACCACTCACTGTTCCACCACCACTCAGTGTTCCACCACCACTCAGTGTTCCACCACCACTCAGTGTTCCACCACCACTCAGTGTTCCACCACCACTCAGTGTTCCACCACCACTCAGTGTTCCACCACCACTCAGTGTTCCACCACCACTCACTGTTCCACCACCACTCAATGTTCCACCACCACTCAGTGTTCCACCACCACTCAGTGTTCCACCACCACTCAGTGTTCCACCACCACTCAGTGTTCCACCACCACTCAGTGTTCCACCACCACACAGTGTTCCACCACCACTCACTGTTCCACCACCACTCACTGTTCCACCACCACTCAGTGTTCCACCACCACTCAGTGTTCCACCACCACTCAGTGTTCCACCACCACTCACTGTTCCACCACCACTCACTGTTCCACCACCACTCACTGTTCCACCACCACTCAGTGTTCCACCACCACTCAGTGTTCCACCACCACTCAGTGTTCCACCACCACTCAGTGTTCCACCACCACTCAGTGTTCCACCACCACTCAGTGTTCCACCACCACTCAGTGTTCCACCACCACTCAGTGTTCCACCACCACTCAGTGTTCCACCACCACTCAGTGTTCCACCACCACACAGTGTTCCACCACCACTCAGTGTTCCACCACCACTCAGTGTTCCACCACCACTCAGTGTTCCACCACCACTCAGTGTTCGACCACCACTCAGTGTTCCACCACCACTCACTGTTCCACCACCACTCACTGTTCCACCACCACTCACTGTTCCACCACCACTCAGTGTTCCACCACCACTCAGTGTTCCACCACCACTCAGTGTTCCACCACCACACAGTGTTCCACCACCACTCAGTATTCCACCACCACTCACTGTTCCACCACCACTCACTGTTCCACCACCACTCAGTGTTCCACCACCACTCAGTGTTCCACCACCACTCACTGTTCCACCACCACTCACTGTTCCACCACCACTCACTGTTCCACCACCACTCAGTGTTCCACCACCACTCAGTGTTCCACCACCACTCAGTGTTCCACCACCACTCAGTGTTCCACCACCACACAGTGTTCCACCACCACTCAGTGTTCCACCACCACTCACTGTTCCACCACCACTCAGTGTTCCACCACCACTCAGTGTTCCACCACCACTCACTGTTCCACCACCACTCACTGTTCCACCACCACTCACTGTTACATAACTAACACTTAACAAGGATGGCCAACAATCACAGGTTGTAAATATGCAAACTTCTCCTGACTGTCGTTTATAATATTGCTACTTAATATTTAACACCTTTAAAAGTAAGCATATTCAGGTTATATTTTAGTTAATACCAAGTAATATATTGTTTGATGCTCATGGACACGTTGATGCTGAAATGGTGACAAATTCCAATTGTTTTAATGTGAAGAATGAATACATCATGTGTACAGCTGACATGACACAGGCAGAGCATCTCCTAGAATAAAAGAAACGCCTAAGAGACTTAGGTTACCTGATGTAATGAATCCTATCATATAGAGTACAATAACGCCAACTGAAACTACTCGCATTAAAAACAGAGGTGCAAAAAATACAATAAGAGATAACTTAGCAAGTCTAAAGGTACCAAGACTGTTAATCACCTTTCCTTTATATACAGACTTACCAACAGCCCCCAAATGTCTTCCAGTGGAAACTTCCTCGATTCAGTTCCTGATCAGCCGGGTTCTGGTGCATACGCTGGACTGCGTGTTGCTAGTACGAACAGATTGACTGATCAGGCCATCAACTAGTAGTGGAAGGAAAAGGGGATAGTATGGAACCAGGCGACGCGGGTGATGATCCCCAGAATTTAAAGAAGGTATATAACAGGTAAAGCAATGCATGAAATAGCTGAATGCAGACACCAGAAATTCTGTAAAAAAAAAAAAAATATGTTTCCGCTGAGAAAGATTAAAATAAAAGAGGAACATAGTGTGGAGGAGAGGTGTAAGTCTGGCCCCGGAGGAGAGGTGTAAGTCTGGCCCCGGAGGAGAGGTGTAAGTCTGGCCCCGGAGGAGAGGTGTAAGTCTGGCCCCGGAGGAGAGGTGTAAGTCTGGCCCCGGAGGAGAGGTGTAAGTCTGGCCCCGGAGGAGAGGTGTAAGTCTGGCCCCGGAGGAGAGGTGTAAGTCTGGCCCCGGAGGAGAGGTGTAAGTCTGGCCCCGGAGGAGAGGTGTAAGTCTGGCCCCGGAGGAGAGGTGTAAGTCTGGCCCCGGAGGAGAGGTGTAAGTCTGGCCCCGGAGGAGAGGTGTAAGTCTGGCCCCGGAGGAGAGGTGTAAGTCTGGCCCCGGAGGAGAGGTGTAAGTCTGGCCCCGGAGGAGAGGTGTAAGTCTGGCCCCGGAGGAGAGGTGTAAGTCTGGCCCCGGGACACTCACCCTCACTTCTTCACCAGGTAAGGTGTAAGTCTGGCCCCGGGACACTCACCCTCACTTCTTCACCAGGTAAGGTGTAAGTCTGGCCCCGGGACACTCACCCTCACTTCTTCACCAGGTAAGGTGTAAGTCTGGCCCCGGGACACTCACCCTCACTTCTTCACCAGGTAAGGTGTAAGTCTGGCCCCGGGACACTCACCCTCACTTCTTCACCAGGTAAGGTGTAAGTCTGGCCCCGGGACACTCACCCTCACTTCTTCACCAGGTAAGGTGTAAGTCTGGCCCCGGGACACTCACCCTCACTTCTTCACCAGGTAAGGTGTAAGTCTGGCCCCGGGACACTCACCCTCACTTCTTCACCAGGTAAGGTGTAAGTCTGGCCCCGGGACACTCACACTCACTTCTTCACCAGGTAAGGTGTAAGTCTGGCCCCGGGACACTCACCCTCACTTCTTCACCAGGTAAGGTGTAAGTCTGGCCCCGGGACACTCACCCTCACTTCTTCACCAGGTAAGGTGTAAGTCTGGCCCCGGGACACTCACCCTCACTTCTTCACCAGGTAAGGTGTAAGTCTGGCCCCGGGACACTCACCCTCACTTCTTCACCAGGTAAGGTGTAAGTCTGGCCCCGGGACACTCACCCTCACTTCTTCACCAGGTAAGGTGTAAGTCTGGCCCCGGGACACTCACACTCACTTCTTCACCAGGTAAGGTGTAAGTCTGGCCCCGGGACACTCACCCTCACTTCTTCACCAGGTAAGGTGTAAGTCTGGCCCCGGGACACTCACCCTCACTTCTTCACCAGGTAAGGTGTAAGTCTGGCCCCGGGACACTCACCCTCACTTCTTCACCAGGTAAGGTGTAAGTCTGGCCCCGGGACACTCACCCTCACTTCTTCACCAGGTAAGGTGTAAGTCTGGCCCCGGGACACTCACCCTCACTTCTTCACCAGGTAAGGTGTAAGTCTGGCCCCGGGACACTCACCCTCACTTCTTCACCAGGTAAGGTGTAAGTCTGGCCCCGGGACACTCACCCTCACTTCTTCACCAGGTAAGGTGTAAGTCTGGCCCCGGGACACTCACACTCACTTCTTCACCAGGTAAGGTGTAAGTCTGGCCCCGGGACACTCACCCTCACTTCTTCACCAGGTAAGGTGTAAGTCTGGCCCCGGGACACTCACCCTCACTTCTTCACCAGGTAAGGTGTAAGTCTGGCCCCGGGACACTCACCCTCACTTCTTCACCAGGTAAGGTGTAAGTCTGGCCCCGGGACACTCACACTCACTTCTTCACCAGGTAAGGTGTAAGTCTGGCCCCGGGACACTCACCCTCACTTCTTCACCAGGTAAGGTGTAAGTCTGGCCCCGGGACACTCACCCTCACTTCTTCACCAGGTAAGGTGTAAGTCTGGCCCCGGGACACTCACCCTCACTTCTTCACCAGGTAAGGTGTAAGTCTGGCCCCGGGACACTCACCCTCACTTCTTCACCAGGTAAGGTGTAAGTCTGGCCCCGGGACACTCACACTCACTTCTTCACCAGGTAAGGTGTAAGTCTGGCCCCGGGACACTCACACTCACTTCTTCACCAGGTAAGGTGTAAGTCTGGCCCCGGGACACTCACCCTCACTTCTTCACCAGGTAAGGTGTAAGTCTGGCCCCGGGACACTCACCCTCACTTCTTCACCAGGTAAGGTGTAAGTCTGGCCCCGGGACACTCACACTCACTTCTTCACCAGGTAAGGTGTAAGTCTGGCCCCGGGACACTCACCCTCACTTCTTCACCAGGTAAGGTGTAAGTCTGGCCCCGGGACACTCACACTCACTTCTTCACCAGGTAAGGTGTAAGTCTGGCCCCGGGACACTCACCCTCACTCCTTCACCAGGTAAGGTGTAAGTCTGGCCCCGGGACACTCACACTCACTTCTTCACCAGGTAAGGTGTAAGTCTGGCCCCGGGACACTCACCCTCACTTCTTCACCAGGTAAGGTGTAAGTCTGGCCCCGGGACACTCACCCTCACTTCTTCACCAGGTAAGGTGTAAGTCTGGCCCCGGGACACTCACCCTCACTTCTTCACCAGGTAAGGTGTAAGTCTGGCCCCGGGACACTCACACTCACTTCTTCACCAGGTAAGGTGTAAGTCTGGCCCCGGGACACTCACACTCACTTCTTCACCAGGTAAGGTGTAAGTCTGGCCCCGGGACACTCACACTCACTTCTTCACCAGGTAAGGTGTAAGTCTGGCCCCGGGACACTCACACTCACTTCTTCACCAGGTAAGGTGTAAGTCTGGCCCCGGGACACTCACCCTCACTTCTTCACCAGGTAAGGTGTAAGTCTGGCCCCGGGACACTCACACTCACTTCTTCACCAGGTAAGGTGTAAGTCTGGCCCCGGGACACTCACCCTCACTTCTTCACCAGGTAAGGTGTAAGTCTGGCCCCGGGACACTCACACTCACTTCTTCACCAGGTAAGGTGTAAGTCTGGCCCCGGGACACTCACCCTCACTTCTTCACCAGGTAAGGTGTAAGTCTGGCCCCGGGACACTCACCCTCACTTCTTCACCAGGTAAGGTGTAAGTCTGGCCCCGGGACACTCACACTCACTCATTCACCACGTAAGGTGTAAGTCTGGCCCCGGGACACTCACACTCACTCCTTCACCAGGTAAGGTGTAAGTCTGGCCCCGGGACACTCACACTCACTCCTTCACCAGGTAAGGTGTAAGTCTGGCCCCGGGACACTCACACTCACTTCTTCACCAGGTAAGGTGTAAGTCTGGCCCCGGGACACTCACCCTCACTTCTTCACCAGGTAAGGTGTAAGTCTGGCCCCGGGACACTCACACTCACTCCTTCACCAGGTAAGGTGTAAGTCTGGCCCCGGGACACTCACCCTCACTCCTTCACCAGGTAAGGTGTAAGTCTGGCCCCGGGACACTCACACTCACTCCTTCACCAGGTAAGGTGTAAGTCTGGCCCCGGGACACTCACACTCACTTCTTCACCAGGTAAGGTGTAAGTCTGGCCCCGGGACACTCACACTCACTTCTTCACCAGGTAAGGTGTAAGTCTGGCCCCGGGACACTCACACTCACTTCTTCACCAGGTAAGGTGTAAGTCTGGCCCCGGGACACTCACCCTCACTTCTTCACCAGGTAAGGTGTAAGTCTGGCCCCGGGACACTCACACTCACTTCTTCACCAGGTAAGGTGTAAGTCTGGCCCCGGGACACTCACCCTCACTTCTTCACCAGGTAAGGTGTAAGTCTGGCCCCGGGACACTCACCCTCACTTCTTCACCAGGTAAGGTGTAAGTCTGGCCCGGGACACTCACACTCACTTCTTCACCAGGTAAGGTGTAAGTCTGGCCCCGGGACACTCACACTCACTTCTTCACCAGGTAAGGTGTAAGTCTGGCCCCGGGACACTCACACTCACTCCTTCACCAGGTAAGGTGTAAGTCTGGCCCCGGGACACTCACACTCACTCCTTCACCAGGTAAGGTGTAAGTCTGGCCCCGGGACACTCACACTCACTCCTTCACCAGGTAAGGTGTAAGTCTGGCCCCGGGACACTCACCCTCACTTCTTCACCAGGTAAGGTGTAAGTCTGGCCCCGGGACACTCACCCTCACTTCTTCACCAGGTAAGGTGTAAGTCTGGCCCCGGGACACTCACCCTCACTTCTTCACTGGGTAAGGTGTAAGTCTGGCCCCGGGACACTCACACTCACTCCTTCACCAGGTAAGGTGTAAGTCTGGCCCCGGGACACTCACCCTCACTTCTTCACCAGGTAAGGTGTAAGTCTGGCCCCGGGACACTCACCCTCACTTCTTCAAGGGGTCAGGTGTATGTCTGGCCCCGGGACACTCACCCTCACTTCTTCACTGGGTAAGGTGTAAGTCTGGCCCCGGGACACTCACCCTCACTTCTTCACCAGGTAAGGTGTAAGTCTGGCCCCGGGACACTTACCCTCACTTCTTCACTGGGTAAGGTGTAAGTCTGGCCCCGGGACACTCACCCTCACTTCTTCACTAGGTAAGGTGTAAGTCTGGCCCCGGGACACTCACCCTCACTTCTTCACTGGGTAAGGTGTAAGTCTGGCCCCGGGACACTCACCCTCACTTCTTCACCAGGTAAGGTGTAAGTCTGGGCCCCGGGACACTCACCCTCACTTCTTCACTGGGTAAGGTGTAAGTCTGGCCCCGGGACACTCACCCTCACTTCTTCACTAGGTAAGGTGTAAGTCTGGCCCCGGGACACTCACACTCACTTCTTCACTAGGTAAGGTGTAAGTCTGGCCCCGGGACACTCACCCTCACTTCTTCACTAGGTAAGGTGTAAGTCTGGCCCCGGGACACTCACCCTCACTTCTTCACTAGGTAAGGTGTAAGTCTGGCCCCGGGACACTCACACTCACTTCTTCACCAGGTAAGGTGTAAGTCTGGCCCCGGGACACTCACCCTCACTTCTTCACCAGGTAAGGTGTAAGTCTGGCCCCGGGACACTCACACTCACTTCTTCACCAGGTAAGGTGTAAGTCTGGCCCCTGGACACTCACACTCACTCCTTCACCAGGTAAGGTGTAAGTCTGGCCCCGGGACACTCACACTCACTTCTTCACCAGGTAAGGTGTAAGTCTGGCCCCGGGACACTCACACTCACTTCTTCACCAGGTAAGGTGTAAGTCTGGCCCCGGGACACTCACCCTCACTTCTTCACCAGGTAAGGTGTAAGTCTGGCCCCGGGACACTCACACTCACTTCTTCACCAGGTAAGGTGTAAGTCTGGCCCCGGGACACTCACACTCACTTCTTCACCAGGTAAGGTGTAAGTCTGGCCCCGGGACACTCACACTCACTTCTTCACCAGGTAAGGTGTAAGTCTGGCCCGGGACACTCACACTCACTTCTTCACCAGGTAAGGTGTAAGTCTGGCCCCGGGACACTCACACTCACTTCTTCACCAGGTAAGGTGTAAGTCTGGCCCCGGGACACTCACCCTCACTTCTTCACCAGGTAAGGTGTAAGTCTGGCCCCGGGACACTCACACTCACTTCTTCACCAGGTAAGGTGTAAGTCTGGCCCCGGGACACTCACCCTCACTTCTTCACCAGGTAAGGTGTAAGTCTGGCCCCGGGACACTCACACTCACTTCTTCACCAGGTAAGGTGTAAGTCTGGCCCCGGGACACTCACCCTCACTTCTTCACCAGGTAAGGTGTAAGTCTGGCCCCGGGACACTCACCCTCACTTCTTCACCAGGTAAGGTGTAAGTCTGGCCCGGGACACTCACACTCACTTCTTCACCAGGTAAGGTGTAAGTCTGGCCCCGGGACACTCACACTCACTTCTTCACCAGGTAAGGTGTAAGTCTGGCCCCGGGACACTCACCCTCACTTCTTCACCAGGTAAGGTGTAAGTCTGGCCCCGGGACACTCACACTCACTTCTTCACCAGGTAAGGTGTAAGTCTGGCCCCGGGACACTCACACTCACTTCTTCACCAGGTAAGGTGTAAGTCTGGCCCCGGGACACTCACCCTCACTTCTTCACCAGGTAAGGTGTAAGTCTGGCCCCGGGACACTCACACTCACTTCTTCACCAGGTAAGGTGTAAGTCTGGCCCCGGGACACTCACCCTCACTTCTTCACCAGGTAAGGTGTAAGTCTGGCCCGGGACACTCACACTCACTTCTTCACCAGGTAAGGTGTAAGTCTGGCCCCGGGACACTCACACTCACTTCTTCACCAGGTAAGGTGTAAGTCTGGCCCCGGGACACTCACCCTCACTTCTTCACCAGGTAAGGTGTAAGTCTGGCCCCGGGACACTCACACTCACTTCTTCACCAGGTAAGGTGTAAGTCTGGCCCCGGGACACTCACCCTCACTTCTTCACAAGGTAAGGTGTAAGTCTGGCCCCGGGACACTCACACTCACTTCTTCACCAGGTAAGGTGTAAGTCTGGCCCCGGGACACTCACACTCACTTCTTCACCAGGTAAGGTGTAAGTCTGGCCCCGGGACACTCACACTCACTTCTTCACCAGGTAAGGTGTAAGTCTGGCCCCGGGACACTCACACTCACTTCTTCACCAGGTAAGGTGTAAGTCTGGCCCCGGGACACTCACCCTCACTTCTTCACCAGGTAAGGTGTATGTCTGGCCCCGGGACACTCACACTCACTTCTTCACCAGGTAAGGTGTAAGTCTGGCCCCGGGACACTCACCCTCACTTCTTCACCAGGTAAGGTGTAAGTCTGGCCCCGGGACACTCACCCTCACTTCTTCACCAGGTAAGGTGTAAGTCTGGCCCGGGACACTCACACTCACTTCTTCACCAGGTAAGGTGTAAGTCTGGCCCCGGGACACTCACACTCACTTCTTCACCAGGTAAGGTGTAAGTCTGGCCCCGGGACACTCACACTCACTCCTTCACCAGGTAAGGTGTAAGTCTGGCCCCGGGACACTCACACTCACTCCTTCACCAGGTAAGGTGTAAGTCTGGCCCCGGGACACTCACACTCACTCCTTCACAAGGTAAGGTGTAAGTCTGGCCCCGGGACACTCACCCTCACTTCTTCACCAGGTAAGGTGTAAGTCTGGCCCCGGGACACTCACCCTCACTTCTTCACCAGGTAAGGTGTAAGTCTGGCCCCGGGACACTCACCCTCACTTCTTCACTGGGTAAGGTGTAAGTCTGGCCCCGGGACACTCACACTCACTCCTTCACCAGGTAAGGTGTAAGTCTGGCCCCGGGACACTCACCCTCACTTCTTCACCAGGTAAGGTGTAAGTCTGGCCCCGGGACACTCACCCTCACTTCTTCACTGGGTAAGGTGTAAGTCTGGCCCCGGGACACTCACCCTCACTTCTTCACTGGGTAAGGTGTAAGTCTGGCCCCGGGACACTCACCCTCACTTCTTCACCAGGTAAGGTGTAAGTCTGGCCCCGGGACACTCACCCTCACTTCTTCACTGGGTAAGGTGTAAGTCTGGCCCCGGGACACTCACCCTCACTTCTTCACTAGGTAAGGTGTAAGTCTGGCCCCGGGACACTCACCCTCACTTCTTCACTGGGTAAGGTGTAAGTCTGGCCCCGGGACACTCACCCTCACTTCTTCACCAGGTAAGGTGTAAGTCTGGCCCCGGGACACTCACCCTCACTTCTTCACTGGGTAAGGTGTAAGTCTGGCCCCGGGACACTCACCCTCACTTCTTCACTAGGTAAGGTGTAAGTCTGGCCCCGGGACACTCACACTCACTTCTTCACTAGGTAAGGTGTAAGTCTGGCCCCGGGACACTCACCCTCACTTCTTCACTAGGTAAGGTGTAAGTCTGGCCCCGGGACACTCACCCTCACTTCTTCACCAGGTAAGGTGTAAGTCTGGCCCCGGGACACTCACCCTCACTTCTTCACCAGGTAAGGTGTAAGTCTGGCCCCGGGACACTCACACTCACTTCTTCACCAGGTAAGGTGTAAGTCTGGCCCCGGGACACTCACACTCATCCCTTCACCAGGTAAGGTGTAAGTCTGGCCCCGGGACACTCACACTCACTTCTTCACCAGGTAAGGTGTAAGTCTGGCCCCGGGACACTCACACTCACTTCTTCACCAGGTAAGGTGTAAGTCTGGCCCCGGGACACTCACCCTCACTTCTTCACTAGGTAAGGTGTAAGTCTGGCCCCGGGACACTCACACTCACTTCTTCACCAGGTAAGGTGTAAGTCTGGCCCCGGGACACTCACACTCACTTCTTCACCAGGTAAGGTGTAAGTCTGGCCCCGGGACACTCACACTCACTTCTTCACAAGGTAAGGTGTAAGTCTGGCCCGGGACACTCACACTCACTTCTTCACCAGGTAAGGTGTAAGTCTGGCCCCGGGACACTCACACTCACTTCTTCACCAGGTAAGGTGTAAGTCTGGCCCCGGGACACTCACCCTCACTTCTTCACCAGGTAAGGTGTAAGTCTGGCCCCGGGACACTCACACTCACTTCTTCACCAGGTAAGGTGTAAGTCTGGCCCCGGGAAACTCACCCTCACTTCTTCACCAGGTAAGGTGTAAGTCTGGCCCCGGGACACTCACACTCACTTCTTCACCAGGTAAGGTGTAAGTCTGGCCCCGGGACACTCACCCTCACTTCTTCACCAGGTAAGGTGTAAGTCTGGCCCCGGGACACTCACCCTCACTTCTTCACCAGGTAAGGTGTAAGTCTGGCCCGGGACACTCACACTCACTTCTTCACCAGGTAAGGTGTAAGTCTGGCCCCGGGACACTCACACTCACTTCTTCACCAGGTAAGGTGTAAGTCTGGCCCCGGGACACTCACACTCACTCCTTCACCAGGTAAGGTGTAAGTCTGGCCCCGGGACACTCACACTCACTTCTTCACCAGGTAAGGTGTAAGTCTGGCCCCGGGACACTCACCCTCACTTCTTCACCAGGTAAGGTGTAAGTCTGGCCCCGGGACACTCACACTCACTTCTTCACCAGGTAAGGTGTAAGTCTGGCCCCGGGACACTCACACTCACTTCTTCACCAGGTAAGGTGTAAGTCTGGCCCCGGGACACTCACACTCACTTCTTCACCAGGTAAGGTGTAAGTCTGGCCCCGGGACACTCACACTCACTTCTTCACCAGGTAAGGTGTAAGTCTGGCCCCGGGACACTCACCCTCACTTCTTCACCAGGTAAGGTGTAAGTCTGGCCCCGGGACACTCACACTCACTTCTTCACCAGGTAAGGTGTAAGTCTGGCCCCGGGACACTCACCCTCACTTCTTCACCAGGTAAGGTGTAAGTCTGGCCCCGGGACACTCACCTTCACTTCTTCACCAGGTAAGGTGTAAGTCTGGCCCGGGACACTCACACTCACTTCTTCACCAGGTAAGGTGTAAGTCTGGCCCCGGGACACTCACACTCACTTCTTCACCAGGTAAGGTGTAAGTCTGGCCCCGGGACACTCACACTCACTCCTTCACCAGGTAAGGTGTAAGTCTGGCCCCGGGACACTCACACTCACTCCTTCACCAGGTAAGGTGTAAGTCTGGCCCCGGGACACTCACACTCACTCCTTCACCAGGTAAGGTGTAAGTCTGGCCCCGGGACACTCACCCTCACTTCTTCACCAGGTAAGGTGTAAGTCTGGCCCCGGGACACTCACCCTCACTTCTTCACCAGGTAAGGTGTAAGTCTGGCCCCGGGACACTCACCCTCACTTCTTCACCAGGTAAGGTGTAAGTCTGGCCCCGGGACACTCACCCTCACTTCTTCACCAGGTAAGGTGTAAGTCTGGCCCCGGGACACTCACCCTCACTTCTTCACTGGGTAAGGTGTAAGTCTGGCCCCGGGACACTCACCCTCACTCCTTCACCAGGTAAGGTGTAAGTCTGGCCCCGGGACACTCACCCTCACCTCTTCACCAGGTAAGGTGTAAGTCTGGCCCCGGGACACTCACCCTCACTTCTTCACTGGGTAAGGTGTAAGTCTGGCCCCGGGACACTCACCCTCACTTCTTCACTGGGTAAGGTGTAAGTCTGGCCCCGGGACACTCACCCTCACTTCTTCACAAGGTAAGGTGTAAGTCTGGCCCCGGGACACTCACCCTCACTTCTTCACTGGGTAAGGTGTAAGTCTGGCCCCGGGACACTCACCCTCACTTCTTCACTAGGTAAGGTGTAAGTCTGGCCCCGGGACACTCACCCTCACTTCTTCACTGGGTAAGGTGTAAGTCTGGCCCCGGGACACTCACCCTCACTTCTTCACCAGGTAAGGTGTAAGTCTGGCCCCGGGACACTCACCCTCACTTCTTCACTGGGTAAGGTGTAAGTCTGGCCCCGGGACACTCACCCTCACTTCTTCACTAGGTAAGGTGTAAGTCTGGCCCCGGGACACTCACACTCACTTCTTCACTAGGTAAGGTGTAAGTCTGGCCCCGGGACACTCACCCTCACTTCTTCACTTCTTCACTAGGTAAGGTGTAAGTCTGGCCCCGGGACACTCACCCTCACTTCTTCACTAGGTAAGGTGTAAGTCTGGCCCCGGGACACTCACACTCACTTCTTCACTAGGTAAGGTGTAAGTCTGGCCCCGGGACACTCACACTCACTTCTTCACTAGGTAAGGTGTAAGTCTGGCCCCGGGACACTCACCCTCACTTCTTCACTAGGTAAGGTGTAAGTCTGGCCCCGGGACACTCACCCTCACTTCTTCACCAGGTAAGGTGTAAGTCTGGCCCCGGGACACTCACCCTCACTTCTTCACTAGGTAAGGTGTAAGTCTGGCCCCGGGACACTCACCCTCTCTGCTTCACAAGGTAAGGTGTTAGTCTGGCCCCGGGACACTCACTCCTTCACCAGGTAAGGTGTAAGTCTGGCCCCGGGACACTCACCCTCACTTCTTCACTAGGTAAGGTGTAAGTCTGGCCCCGGGACACTTCACTTCTTAGGTAAGGTGTAAGTCTGGCCCCGGGACACTCACCCTCACTTCTTCACTAGGTAAGGTGTAAGTCTGGCCCCGGGACACTCACCCTCACTAGGTAAGGTGTAAGTCTGGCCCCGGGACACTTCTTCACTGGGTAAGGTGTAAGTCTGGCCCCGGGACACTCACCCTCACTTCTTCACTGGGTAAGGTGTAAGTCTGGCCCCGGGACACTCACCCTCACTTCTTCACAAGGTAAGGTGTAAGTCTGGCCCCGGGACACTCACCCTCACTTCTTCACTAGGTAAGGTGTAAGTCTGGCCCCGGGACACTCACCCTCACTTCTTCACTAGGTAAGGTGTAAGTCTGGCCCCGGGACACTCACCCTCACTTCTTCACTGGGTAAGGTGTAAGTCTGGCCCCGGGACACTCACCCTCACTTCTTCACTAGGTAAGGTGTAAGTCTGGCCCCGGGACACTCACCCTCACTTCTTCACTGGGTAAGGTGTAAGTCTGGCCCCGGGACACTCACCCTCACTTCTTC
The DNA here is from genome assembly GCF_038502225.1 of Cherax quadricarinatus. NCBI lineage: Eukaryota > Metazoa > Arthropoda > Malacostraca > Decapoda > Parastacidae > Cherax > Cherax quadricarinatus. Next base: position 53,727,625 of record NC_091294.1, on the reverse strand, counting down.
ACTAGGTAAGGTGTAAGTCTGGCCCCGGGACACTCACCCTAACTTCTTCACTAGGTAAGGTGTAAGTCTGGCCCCGGGACACTCACCCTCACTTCTTCACTAGGTAAGGTGTAAGTCTGGCCCCGGGACACTCACACTCACTTCTTCACTAGGTAAGGTGTAAGACACTCACCCTCACTTCTTCACTAGGTAAGGTGTAAGTCTGGCCCCGGGACACTCACAGTCTGGCCCCGGGACCTCACTTCTTCACTAGGTAAGGTGTAAGTCTGGCCCCGCGACAGTCACCCTCACTTCTTCACTAGGTAAGGTGTAAGTCTGGCCCCGGGACACTCACACTCACTTCTTCACTAGGTAAGGTGTAAGTCTGGCCCCGGGACACTCACCCTCACTTCTTCACTAGGTAAGGTGTAAGTCTGGCCCCGGGACACTCACACTCACTTCTTCACTAGGTAAGGTGTAAGTCTGGCCCCGGGACACTCACCCTCACTTCTTCACCAGGTAAGGTGTCAGTCTGGCCCCGGGACACTCACACTCACTTCTTCACCAGGTAAGGTGTAAGTCTGGCCCCGGGACACTCACACTCACTTCTTCACCAGGTAAGGTGTAAGTCTGGCCCCGGGACACTCACCCTCACTTCTTCACTAGGTAAGGTGTAAGTCTGGCCCCGGGACACTCACCCTCACTTCTTCACCAGGTAAGGTGTAAGTCTGGCCCCGGGACACTCACACTCACTTCTTCACCAGGTAAGGTGTAAGTCTGGCCCCGGGACACTCACACTCACTTCTTCACTAGGTAAGGTGTAAGTCTGGCCCCGGGACACTCACACTCACTTCTTCACCAGGTAAGGTGTAAGTCTGGCCCCGGGACACTCACACTCACTTCTTCACCAGGTAAGGTGTAAGTCTGGCCCCGGGACACTCACCCTCACTTCTTCACCAGGTAAGGTGTAAGTCTGGCCCCGGGACACTCACACTCACTTCTTCACTAGGTAAGGTGTAAGTCTGGCCCCGGGACACTCACACTCACTTCTTCACCAGGTAAGGTGTAAGTCTGGCCCCGGGACACTCACACTCACTTCTTCACTAGGTAAGGTGTAAGTCTGGCCCCGGGACACTCACACTCACTTCTTCACCAGGTAAGGTGTAAGTCTGGCCCCGGGACACTCACACTCACTTCTTCACCAGGTAAGGTGTAAGTCTGGCCCCGGGACACTCACACTCACTTCTTCACCAGGTAAGGTGTAAGTCTGGCCCCGGGACACTCACCCTCACTTCTTCACCAGGTAAGGTGTAAGTCTGGCCCCGGGACACTCACACTCACTTCTTCACCAGGTAAGGTGTAAGTCTGGCCCCGGGACACTCACACTCACTTCTTCACCAGGTAAGGTGTAAGTCTGGCCCCGGGACACTCACACTCACTTCTTCACCAGGTAAGGTGTAAGTCTGGCCCCGGGACACTCACACTCACCCTCACTTCTTCACCAGGTAAGGTGTAAGTCTGGCCCCGGGACACTCACCCTCACTTCTTCACTAGGTAAGGTGTAAGTCTGGCCCCGGGACACTCACCCTCACTTCTTCACCAGGTAAGGTGTAAGTCTGGCCCCGGGACACTCACCCTCACTTCTTCACCAGGTAAGGTGTAAGTCTGGCCCCGGGACACTCACCCTCACTTCTTCACCAGGTAAGGTGTAAGTCTGGCCCCGGGACACTCACCCTCACTCCTTCACCAGGTAAGGTGTAAGTCTGGCCCCGGGACACTCACCCTCACTTCTTCACCAGGTAAGGTGTAAGTCTGGCCCCGGGACACTCACCCTCACTTCTTCACCAGGTAAGGTGTAAGTCTGGCCCCGGGACACTCACCCTCACTTCTTCACCAGGTAAGGTGTAAGTCTGGCCCCGGGACACTCACCCTCACTTCTTCACCAGGTAAGGTGTAAGTCTGGCCCCGGGACACTCACCCTCACTTCTTCACCAGGTAAGGTGTAAGTCTGGCCCCGGGACACTCACCCTCACTTCTTCACCAGGTAAGGTGTAAGTCTGGCCCCGGGACACTCACCCTCACTTCTTCACCAGGTAAGGTGTAAGTCTGGCCCCGGGACACTCACCCTCACTTCTTCACCAGGTAAGGTGTAAGTCTGGCCCCGGGACACTCACCCTCACTTCTTCACCAGGTAAGGTGTAAGTCTGGCCCCGGGACACTCACCCTCACTTCTTCACCAGGTAAGGTGTAAGTCTGGCCCCGGGACACTCACCCTCACTTCTTCACCAGGTAAGGTGTAAGTCTGGCCCCGGGACACTCACCCTCACTTCTTCACCAGGTAAGGTGTAAGTCTGGCCCCGGGACACTCACCCTCACTTCTTCACCAGGTAAGGTGTAAGTCTGGCCCCGGGACACTCACACTCACTTCTTCACCAGGTAAGGTGTAAGTCTGGCCCCGGGACACTCACCCTCACTTCTTCACCAGGTAAGGTGTAAGTCTGGCCCCGGGACACTCACCCTCACTTCTTCACCAGGTAAGGTGTAAGTCTGGCCCCGGGACACTCACCCTCACTTCTTCACCAGGTAAGGTGTAAGTCTGGCCCCGGGACACTCACCCTCACTTCTTCACCAGGTAAGGTGTAAGTCTGGCCCCGGGACACTCACACTCACTTCTTCACCAGGTAAGGTGTAAGTCTGGCCCCGGGACACTCACACTCACTTCTTCACCAGGTAAGGTGTAAGTCTGGCCCCGGGACACTCACCCTCACTTCTTCACCAGGTAAGGTGTAAGTCTGGCCCCGGGACACTCACCCTCACTTCTTCACCAGGTAAGGTGTAAGTCTGGCCCCGGGACACTCACCCTCACTTCTTCACCAGGTAAGGTGTAAGTCTGGCCCCGGGACACTCACACTCACTTCTTCACCAGGTAAGGTGTAAGTCTGGCCCCGGGACACTCACACTCACTCCTTCACCAGGTAAGGTGTAAGTCTGGCCCCGGGACACTCACCCTCACTTCTTCACCAGGTAAGGTGTAAGTCTGGCAGGTAAGGTGTAAGTCCCGGGACACTCACCCTCACTTCTTCACTAGGTAAGGTGTAAGTCTGGCCCCGGGACACTCACACTCACTTCTTCACTAGGTAAGGTGTAAGTCTGGCCCCGGGACACTCACACTCACTTCTTCACTAGGTAAGGTGTAAGTCTGGCCCCGGGACACTCACACTCACTCCTTCACCAGGTAAGGTGTAAGTCTGGCCCCGGGACACTCACCCTCACTTCTTCACTAGGTAAGGTGTAAGTCTGGCCCCGGGACACTCACCCTCACTTCTTCACACTCACACTCACTTCTTCACCAGGTAAGGTGTAAGTCTGGCCCCGGGACACTCACCCTCACTTCTTCACTAGGTAAGGTGTAAGTCTGGCCCCGGGACACTCACCCTCACTTCTTCACCAGGTAAGGTGTAAGTCTGGCCCCGGGACACTCACCCTCACTTCTTCACCAGCTAAGGTGTAAGTCTGGCCCCGGGACACTCACACTCACTTCTTCACCAGGTAAGGTGTAAGTCTGGCCCCGGGACACTCACACTCACTCCTTCACCAGGTAAGGTGTAAGTCTGGCCCCGGGACACTCACCCTCACTTCTTCACCAGGTAAGGTGTAAGTCTGGCCCCGGGACACTCACCCTCACTTCTTCACCAGGTAAGGTGTAAGTCTGGCCCCGGGACACTCACACTCACTTCTTCACCAGGTAAGGTGTAAGTCTGGCCCCGGGACACTCACCCTCACTTCTTCACCAGGTAAGGTGTAAGTCTGGCCCCGGGACACTCACCCTCACTTCTTCACCAGGTAAGGTGTAAGTCTGGCCCCGGGACACTCACACTCACTCCTTCACCACGTAAGGTGTAAGTCTGGCCCCGGGACACTCACACTCACTCCTTCACCAGGTAAGGTGTAAGTCTGGCCCCGGGACACTCACACTCACTCCTTCACCAGGTAAGGTGTAAGTCTGGCCCCGGGACACTCACCCTCACTTCTTCACCAGGTAAGGTGTAAGTCTGGCCCCGGGACACTCACCCTCACTCCTTCACCAGGTAAGGTGTAAGTCTGGCCCCGGGACACTCACACTCACTCCTTCACCAGGTAAGGTGTAAGTCTGGCCCCGGGACACTCACACTCACTCCTTCACCAGGTAAGGTGTAAGTCTGGCCCCGGGACACTCACACTCACTCCTTCACCAGGTAAATGTAGAAAAAAGATAGTTTGACAAACTGTTCCAACAAGCGCCGATATCACAGCCAAGAAAATAAAATCTAAAGGGAGAAACTACCAATATAAAACAAAAGCTACATAATTCATACCAGGCGCAGAAGAAATACCAAAAGAATAAAAAGTCGTTGATGAAATTTGTAAAAAACAAACAATATTTTGAACAAATTTCAAAATCTAAGTCTAAGACAAAGTACTGGCCCTTTATTCTGGGTTTCAGAAATACATGATAAAGAATTTTTAAAGAACGGTATGAATAATAGTTCAGCAATACCAGATTGTGATAGGTTTGAATCCTGTCCGTTCTGAGAGTTATTTACAATCGTCTTATTGTGATTTCGTGAGTCTCTGATAACTGTTTTGAAGACATTTGAGCTAGATCCTGCCACAGCCACGATGGTGAGAGATTCACCTGTAAACCCTGTATTAGTGGCTACAGTGGGACCCGAGCTAACCTATCTATTGTACACAAAGATACCTAATTAGTCTTATAAGGCCACCACGGTACGATGGTTTGAGCACTAGCATGTTAGTTTTAGGACTGACTTACTATGGGTTCGAGCCTTACATGTTCCCTAAGTTGGAAAACTTATTAGGTTCCCTCTTGAAGACAGACATGGGACAGCTGGTAATTTTCCTTATGTATAAAAGAAACATTTGCAAGAGTCTTGGTCCCCTTACACTTATTCACTTATCTCTTCAGTGTACTCAATGAACCGCTGCTTTTCGTCTTTCGAACCTCTCACTACAGACTTAGGACCAGTTCTTCCAGAATTTTCAAGGTGTCAAATTATGATGTATCTTTCTCGAGTACGTTCCAGGGAGAACAAGTTGAAGGACTTCAAGCACTTCCAATAATCCATGTGCTTGGCTGAATTTATAAGGGAAGTGAAGGTTCTTTATATATTCTCCAGATCCGTTGTAGGTGTACTGCAATAGACCAGTTCAGAGAGAATAAGACACTTATTCTGAAGGTTCTAGTTATCGAGCCTATCATTTTTCTTACTGTTGTGACTGCACTTATGTTACTTAAAAGTAAGATCTGATATTATCACTACTAAGTCTATAATATTAAACTTCTGCTCTGCTGAATGGTTTGAGTTTGTTTTATGCTCAGTTTCAATGTGTATTTCATGGAACCTTCCCCAGCGAAGTGACAAACTTGTAGTCACTCAACGGCATATTGTTTCCCACTGAAAGAATTGGTCTTTATCAAATCGGAGATTTGCTGGAGTTGCCGCGTCCTCTGTGGATGCCACTCATACAAATTCTAGTACACCTGCAAATAATGATAAATTACTAAGATTTGTCAGTGAATGTCAGCACTGGAAATAATAAAGGCTGGAGAGAGGACTGTGCCCTAAGGACGAGAGCTTTTCACTTGTGACAGCCTCTGATTTTACTTTATTTACTGTTTCTCTTTGCAAGGAATTCGCAAGAGCAGGCGAAATATACACAAAAGCACTGCGTACCTTGTTCCAAGGTACGTAGGTTCGAGTCTCCTTCGGCCAGTTTACCTGGAGTTTACCTGGAGAGAGTTCCGGGGGTCAACGCCCCCGCGGCCCGGTCTGTGACCAGGCCTCCAGTGATCAGTGTTTGTGTATATTTCGCCTGCTCTTGCGAATTCCTTGCATTGTTAATATCTCTAGTAAGGCTGATGCATGCAGGGGCTGAGATGAAAAGCTGTAAGCCTTCTCCCTGAAAGTTGGCTGCCTTGGATTAAAGTCTAGCGCAAGCTGGGCTCCAAGGTATTGTCCAGTGTGGGTAGATTGGTAAAGCACTGCGTACCTTGTTCCAAGGTTCGTAGGTTCGAGTCTCCTTCAGCCAGAGATCAGTGTTTGTGTATATTTCGCCTGCTCTTGCGAATTCCTTGCATATATTTTTTTTTTCAACAAACCGGCAGTATCCCACCAAGGCAGGGTGGCCCAAAAAGAAAAACTAAAGTTTCTCTTCTTAAATTTAGTAATTTATACGGAAGAAGGGGTTACTAGCCCCTTGCTCCCGGCATTTTAGTCGCCTCTTACAACACGCATGGCTTACGGAGCAAGAATTCTGTTCCACTTCCCCGTGGAGAATATATATATATATATATATATATATATATATATATATATATATATATATATATATATATATATATATATATATATATATATATATATATATATATCGTTAACATGCTGGCACGTGACGTTTTCCCTACACACACAATCATAGCCCTTAACGTTTCCGGTTGACCATGTTGGTCTCAATTTTCCCAATCAATTTCTTTGTGGATGAAGTCATCCACAAAAATAACTGACTCTTTTACATTCATATATTTACGTTCCTAATTCTGCTTTCAGAGTGTTGAAACTTTGGCAGAATGTTCTTTACGAAGTTACGATCATTATTTCATAAGTGTACACGTATGTCCGCCAGCACAGCTGTGAACAGTCATGGAGGATAGGAAAAAAAGGGTGGGGAGAGGATGTTCGCGTAAGGGGGCCAAGGAGACGTCATCAAGGTCAACAGCTTCCTACTTGGCAAGCAAGCCAGCAAGTAATCCATCTATCCATCCACTTAAAACATTCAGCCAGTCAAATATCCATCCAGCCATCTAATCAGTTATTCGGCTATTCAGTCAGCCATCTATCCATCCATTCTGTCAGTTAAACATTCATTTAGACAATAAGTGAACCACTCGGTTACACAACCAGCTGAACACTTTTGATATACTCTTTAACGAGTTTCGAAAGTTCTTCTACTCCGCATCCCTGTTCTAAGCCAGCAGTAGAAAATTCAGCCAACCAGATATCCACTAAGAGAGCATCAAATGAAATCAGCTGCGTGGAGTAGCGTGAGCCAGTGAGCGGCATCACTGACATTCCAACAATAAGTGTAGGTGTGCACAAGAAGAGTCATCTACTAATGATTCACGATAATCGCCCTTCCCTCCCACCAAGTTTTTGACCTAGTCTTTTTAAAAGAAGACAAAAATAAAAATAAAAATTATTAAGAAACACACCAGAAATGTAAAGCTTAGAGAATAAATGAAACTTTTTAAGATTTACTTGTCCTCCTACGTGTTCAGGAGGCAGAAAGAAAACACCAGCGATCCTGGTAAGAGACGAAGCATTTAAGAAACTTCCACGTCACACTCGTATAACAGGACTGTAGTACCTCCCTGGATGGTTGTCGACTACCAATCTGCTACTTAGCAGTGAGGTAGCCAGTGAGGTGTCTCACTAGTGTAAGCCTGGGCAGGTAAGACTGGACAGACAAGAACATAACACCTGGCTAATGGCAAATTTGCAGTTGAGCCTCGCACTCTTCCTAGGGCTGGTTTCATTCACACACCACACTCTAGGATTCCTTGATCAAGTAAGGTGTGTCGTGGATGAGCGAGGCGATGCAGCGGTGCCCAGGTGATGAAGGATTCGTTGAAGAAACTTGTCAAGTAGGGTGTTGTGTGCGAGACACCTGGCAGGAAGGTGGGCGGGGTCATCACGTCCCTCGGTCACACACCACCTGCTCAACACCTACGCCATGCACACTGCCTCACCTGCTCCTTTATTATTATTCTTGCTGCCTCTGTATTCACATGGAGTGTACAGAGTGGCTCTAGTGAAGAATGCACCGAGGCCACTACAACTCTCTCTCTCTCTCTCTGCATATCACTCTCTACATTACCTTGCCGAAAACTGCACGACAGAAATCTATAAACACTTGATAACAGATTACAGGAGCATCATCCCAACATTGTCCCAGCAGCATCACGCGAACATTGTCCCAGCAGCATCACCTCAACACTGTCCCAGCAGCATCACCCCAACACTGTCCCAGCAGCATTACCTCAACACTGTCCCAGCAGCATCACCCCAACACTGTCCCAGCAGCATCATCCCAACACTGTCCCAGCAGCACCACCCCAACACTGTCCCAGCAGCATCACCCCCAACACTGTCCCAGCAGCATCACTCAACACTGTCCCAGCAGCATCACTCAACACTGTCCCAGCAGTATCACTCAACACTGTCCCAGCAGCATCACCCCAACATTGTCCCAGCAGCATCACCTCAACACTGTCCCAGCAGCAGCATCCCAACACTGTCCCAGCAGCATCACCCCAACACTGTCCCAGCAGCATCACCCCAACACTGTCCCAGCAGCATCACCCTCAACACTGTCCCAGCAGCATCACCCCCAACACTGTCCCAGCAGCATCACCCCCAACACTGTCCCAGCAGCATCATCTCAACACTGTCCCAGCAGCATCACCTCAACACGATCCCAGCATCATCCCAACACTGTCCTAGCAGCATCACCCCAACACTGTCCCAGCAGCATCAAATCAACACTGTCCCAGCAGCAGCATCCCAACACTGTCCCAGCAGCATCACCACAACACTGTCCCAGCATCATCCCAACACTGTCCCAGCAGCATCACCCCAACACTGTCCCAGCAGCATCACCCCAACACTGTCCCAGCAGCATCACCTTCAACACTGTCCCAGCAGCATCACCCCCAACACTGTCCCAGCAGCATCACCCCAACACTGTCCCAGCAGCATCATCTCAACACTGTCCCAGCAGCATCATCCCAACACTGTCCCAGCAGCATCACCTCAACACGATCCCAGCATCATCCCAACACTGTCCTAGCAGCATCACCCCAACACTGTCCCAGCAGCATCACTCTCAACACTGTCCCAGCAGCATCACCCCAACACTGTCCCAGCAGCATCACCCCCAACACTGTCCCAGCAGCATCACCCCAACACTGTCCCAGCAGCATCACCCCCAACACTGTCCCAGCAGCATCACCCCAACACTGTCCCAGCAGCATCACCCCAATACAGTCCCAGCAACATGACCTCAACACTGTCCCAGCAGCATCACGCCAACACTGTCCCAGCAGCATCACCTCAACACTGTCCCAGCAGCAGCATCCCAACACTGTCCCAGCAGCATCACCTCAACACTGTCCCAGCAGCAGCATCCCAACACTGTCCCAGCAGCATCACCCTCAACACTGTCCCAGCAGCATCACCCCCAACACTGTCACAGCAGCATCACCCTCAACACTGTCCCAGCAGCATCACCCACAATACTGAACCAGCAGCATCACCTCAACACTGTCCCAGCAGCATCACCTCAACACTGTCCCAGCAGCATCACCTCAACACTGTCCCAGCAGCATCACCCCAACACTGTCCCAGCAGCATCACCCCCAACACTGTCCCAGCAGCATCACCCCAATACAGTCACAGCAGAATCACCCCAACACTGTCCCAGCAGCATCACCCCCAACACTGTCCCAGCAGCATCACCCAACACTGTCCCAGCAGCATCACCCCCAACACTGTCCCAGCAGCATCACCCCCAACACTGTCCCAGCAGCATCACCCTCAACACTGTCCCAGCAGCATCACCCCCAATACTGTCCCAGCAGCATCACCTCAACACTGTCCCAGCAGCATCACCCCAACACTGTCCCAGCAGCATCACCCCAACACTGTCCCAGCAGCATCACCACCAACAATGCCCCAGCAGCATCACCCCCAACACTGTCCCAGCAGCATCACCCCCAACACTGTCCCAGCAGCATCACCCCCAACACTGTCCCAGCAGCATCACCCCAATACAGTCACAGCAGAATCACCCCCAACACTGTCCCAGCAGCATCACCCCCAACACTGTCCCAGCAGCATCAGCCAACACTGTCCCAGCAGCATCACCCCCAACACTGTCCCAGCAGCATCACCCCCAACACTGTCCCAGCAGCAACACCCACAACACTGTCCCAGCAGCATCACCCCAATACTGTCCCAGCAGCATCACCTCAACACTGTCCCAGCAGCATCACCCCAACACTGTCCCAGCAGCATCACCCCAACACTGTCCCAGCAGCATCACCACCAACAATGCCCCAGCAGCATCACCCCCAACACTGTACCAGCAGCATCACCCCCAACACTGTCCCAGCAGCATCACCCCAATACAGTCCCAGCAACATGACCTCAACACTGTCCCAGCAGCATCACCCCCAACACTGTCCCAGCAGCATCACCCCCAACACTGTCCCAGCAGCATCACCCCAACACTGTTCCAGCAGCATCACGCCCAACACTATCCCAGCAGCATCACCTCAACGCTGTTCCAGCAGCATCACCTCAACGCTGTTCCAGCAGCATCACGCCCAACACTGTTCCAGCAGCATCACCCCCCCAACACTGCCCCAGCAGCATCACCTCAACGCTGTTCCAGCAGCATCACGCCCAACACTGTCCCAGCAGCATCACGCCCAACACTGTCCCAGCAGCATCACCCCAGCCCACCAAGCCTGACTGGAATTGAAGCTTGCACTGGTAGAGTTATGAGCCAGAAGCTACCACTCATACAATAACAACCGAGCAGTGTACCTGAACATGCAGTGAGTAGAGGAACACCTTGTCTTACCTGCCATCACAACTACGTCACCACCTCGACCTGACCTTCACGTAGCTTACCTGCAGTGAGATAAGAAACTGTATATTAGTAATAAAATATATAACAATGACAATACTGCTTAAAAATTATTAGGGATAAGGTTGAATTCAATTAGAATTACTGAAGGAGGTATTGCTTTACTTTTTGATATACCTTTCATGAGTTCAGAGTGTTTTTCTACTCCCAAAGCCTAGTCATGGGCCAGGATCGTCTGGCCCATGATATACTTTGAGTTTCAAGTCTTTCTACTCCCTGAGCATTCTGGCCATTACTGCTGGTGGCCCGCTGACCCCCACATCCATCACAGCTTGGTTGATTTCACACCTGGTGAAGATACTTGTCCAGTTTCCGCTTGAAGACCTATATTCTCGTAACAGAAGCATTTCTGATATCTTCTGGGTAATATGCTGAATAATCTGGGGCCACGGACGTTGATATAATGTTTCCTTATTGTGCCCACCGCACCCCTGCTTTTCACTGGGTTTGTTTCGCACTTCCTCCCATTTCTCTCACTCCAGTATGTTAAGGTAGTGTGCAGATTTGAGACAAAGCTCTCAACTGCTTTCCTGGTATATATTATCATCTCTCTCTCTCTCTCTCTCTCTCTCCTCCGCTCCAGCGAGAACATTTAAAACGTTTAAGTTATTCCCAGAAATTTAAATGCGTTATTGGCTCTATGCGGGCCGTATACACTATTTTATCCAGCTCTGATATTTCTCCTGTCCTGAACGGGGCCGTCTACACTGAGCAATATTCAAAATGAGGGAGCACAAGCGCTGAGAAGTGTCACCAAAGCATTATTTCCCTTGTTTTGATACTTCTCATTATCCACTATATATCAGTAACCTGATCATTCACTATATGACCATATGATTTAATGAACTGTGGGCACATTCATGCCTTTCTCTGAGCTTTTCTTTTAATTCAACTGTCAAGGTACCTTCACTATTTGAATATCTCATTCCACAAACAATATAATTCACAATCAAACTTTCTCACTATATATGAGTGGAAACACTTAGGCCTAGTTTCCAGTGTTTGCTTTTTCAGACTTGCTAATGCTAGTTTCTTATTCCACGCATGTTTCAAAACCATGTACATAACTATAAGTAAATAACTCACTTCACCTTTCCCCACGGCTCGCACACCCCAGTCTTTGACTGCTGTTATGACCACCAGTGTCTAGTCTACCAATTATGAATAATTAGTTTGTCAATGGCTATTGCAAGAGACTACCAATTCCTGCATCAGTTCTTCATCAATGATATCCAGATGACTCGACTATAGTACTTCCCTGGATGTTTCTTGCTTATCAACCTACTACAGCTGAAGGTCTCTCAAGGGAGGTTCCTTGATGCTGGTCAGGGCTCTTGATTTAGGGAATCGAATATGTGTTCCAATTCCCTGAATTAAGCCTGAATGCCTTCCATAACCCCCCACAGGCGCTGTATAATCTCTACGAGTTTAGCGCTCCCCCAAGGGAAAAAAAAACAGGTGAAGGTGGTTATGGTGGTAACAGTGGTTGTTTCTCTTGTAAAAAATGTCTATTAATCCAAGTCATTTTCAAATAACCCTCTCAGTGCAACTCAGTCGTTTTAAAATGTCAATTTTTGACCTTTTCTTCAGTGTCAGGTTTTAAACGTTACCTATTCTTTTCCTTTTATTTTAAGTTAGGTAAAGTAAATTTAGATTTGGCTACATAAACCCATTAAATAAGTATATTCACCACAAACAAGCAAATTAAAAAATCACTCCATGATACCTCTGGCAACAAACTGGATAAGGAAACAGAAAATGGTCAAAATTAAACGTTTATCTGATGGTGCGTGAATGAACCATTCTGATACACTGTGTCGCATCTCCGCTACATTCTGATACACTGTGTCGCATCTCCGCTACATTCTGATACACGGTGTCGCATCTCCGCTACATTCTGATACACTGTGTCGCATCTCCGCTACATTCCCATTCAATTAAAAAAAATGAAGTGTTATAACATGTAGAGTGAACACTGGCATATATTATAGCAACTTTGCTGAAGTACTCGGACATGAACCAATAAACCTTGAAATAACCCTCCATGATGTGTTGCCACACACTTTACACAAACTCTGCTGGAGTTTAACTACAGTAGCCTACATATTAAACTCGTCCTAGCCAAACTAGAGGCAACTAGTTTGTTTTTGCGCGCACACGTTTTATTCACGTGTATCTAATACAGTTTGAAAGCTATTTCACTGTTCACAGATATAACATACAACTCAACAAAATAATCAGAGGTTCATTTAAGATGTCATCTAGCCATCGCCTCTGTGGCATACCTGTGTTGTTTCGAGTGTTCTTCGACACTGTAAACCCAGCCTGAGGCCATACTAACAGAGGTGCCTGTGCTAACCTTCCTATGGTGTAGAAATATACCTAGTTGGATGAATCTTATTGTGGCTAGCTGGTCTAGTGGCTAACGCGACGGGCTGGAGTTTTGAGACTCTATGACCGCGGGTTCAATCCCGGCCGGGGGTATGGTTTGAGGCCATACTAACTTGGCTGCTCAACTAGTTGACGATGCCAATAATCCTCTCACAACTATATATCCATCACATCCTGGATGATCTGACATTTTCTACAGTTACGTGATACACATGTGACAGATATCGACGGCTTTCATACGCTACCAGCCTGGCCTTTCGTCAAATGGTCTTGTTGAGTGCCTGTTCAACCAAGCTGTTGCTGTTAGTGACCCGCTGACTCACACACCCAGGTTGCTAGGGCACTTGGCGGGGGTAGTGATCCAGTTTCCTCTTGAAAATTTTTACACTTATTCCGACAATATTTCTTATATTCAATGACAGCAGGTTGAGGAGTCGTGGGCCACAGACGTTAGCACATTGCTCTTTTGTGCCTATGGTACCCCTGCTTTTCACAGAATATATTTTAAACTTCCAGTGTCAGGTCAACCAGTCTGTGGTGGATATATGGGCCAATGAGCCACCAACCGTAGTAGTCTGGTTGACCAGGTAATCAAAATAAATATCTGGCCACAGGCAAGGCTGCGATAGTAGAAAAACTCTCGAAACCTGTCACAGGTACAGGTATATACCATATCACTCACTCTATTAAGATGTTTTAATATATAGAAGGGGAGCTAACAAAGCACTATCCATATACATAATGAGAAATTTCTTTTTTTTCCATTTTACAGAAGTCATTCTAAGTGGCTTGAGGTGTTCCCAGTAGTTCAGATGTTTTACCAATGCTGGTTCACCTTTGATAGATTTTGTAAGTTATCCAACTGCTGCAACCTGACCCCGGCTTGTCTTGTGCTTGCCTGGTCAGTCAAGCTGCTGCTGTTGGCGGCCCGCAGGCCCACTGCCTGGCTGATCCTTCAGTTCTACCTACCTGGAGGGAGCTCCGGAGTCAACGCCCCTGCAGCCCGGTCCATGACCATGCCTCATAGTGGACCACAGCCTGATCAACCAGGTTGTTACTGCTGGCCACACAAAATCCAATGTATAAACTACAGCACGGCTGGTCGAGTACCGAGTTTAAGTATCTCTTCAGTTTCCTCATAAAGACATACAGGGATTTATTTGTAATCCTCCGAGCCTGGCCCGTGGCAGGGCTCCGAGCCTGGCCCGTGGCAGGGCTCCGAGCCTGGCCCGTGGCAGGGCTCCGAGCCTGGCCCGTGGCAGGGCTCCGAGTCTGGCCCGTGGCAGGGCTCCGAGCCTGGCCCGTGGCAGGGCTCCGAGAGCAGAAAGACTCGAAACTCAAACGCATACGATGGGAGACTGTTAAGCAGCCTTGGGCCTCTGACATTTATTGTATCAGTGTACTCACTGCACCCCAGCTTTTCATTGGGGGAATGTACGTGAACATGGCAACTGTTGCAAGAATTATGTTCTCGTTACTGCATAAAGTAATGGAAATCTGAAGTTGCATGGGAAGGTATTCTCGAGTTATCAATAATATAAAATTGAAAAGATGCAGGAAAAAATATTCAGGCAACCTTTTAAAGGTATCTCTGTGATGAACATTGTAAAGACCAGTTTGAGTCAATATTGAGTAATTCATTAAAGGCAAATAGATGGAGAATGCAGACTTTTTTATTACCCCTTAAGGTCATATAAATCGTTATGAAGATAACATATGCACTAATTCTGTAGACTTCGAGAAAGTAATAGAAAACATGCCCATTCATACAGAACAGGGACCGGATTCATGAATTTCCTTATACTCAGTATCCTCTGGAGGAGCTCAGTGTCGGCGGCCGTGTTCACGGCAGGAGAAATATCAAAGCTGAAACAGATACAGTGATCGTTCACGGTCCGAATAAAGCCAATGAAGCATTATAAATATACTGTGAACGCCTTAAAATCTTAAATATATACTCAGTGGAGCAGAGAGTGATACATGATAACATATACTTGGAAAGTACTCGAGGGTCTGGTCCCAAATCTGCACACTGCCATAACAACATACTGGAGCGAGATATATGGGAGGAAGTGAAAAAAAAAGTGAAAAGGAGGGGTGCAGTGAGCACAATAAAGGAATACTATCAACATCCATGACCCCAGACTACTCAAAATCTTATCAGATATCAGAAACGCTACTAGGACAAGTGTCGAAATCTTCAAGAGGAAGCTGGACAAGCATCTTCATCAGGTGCCAGATCAACCAGGATGTGATGGTTATGTGGGGCAGTAGGCTACCAGCAGCAACAGCCTGGTTGACCAGGCAGACACCAGACGAGTCTGGCTCATGTCCGGTCTCCGGAAGTAGAAAAACTCTGGCAACTCATCAAAAGTCTTAAGAGTGCAGACAGCTCCTTTGCATCAAAAATGCAGTACAGCACTAACCAAAAATTAGAGGCCAGTAACTAACCATAGAAGCCTTCGCAAAGTAGTGAGATGCCAAATTACAACTTTTATGGAACGGCACAACCTACACAACACAGAAAGGATTAAATCCTTTCTGGTTACTAAATTGAACTCACGGCAAGCGAGTCAAACTCCAGGACAGCACATAAGCCACTTGCCACGAGTTCAATTCCCACCCGTATGGTGGTTTCTTTGCAATCGTGTCATTACGATTTTGAGAGTCATGATGACAGCTTTGAGGGTACTTGAGCTAGCTAGAGTTCGTCACGGCCACACTGGTGGGAGCTTCATCTGTAAAAACTTGCATTTGTGGTCACAGTGGGGCCCATGCTAACCTCCCTATGGTTGGATCAATTTTATTGTAGCCAGCTGGCCCAGTGGTTTATGCGCTGACCTAGAGTTTTACGACTCACTTGCCGCGAGTTCCATCCCCACCCGTATCATGGTTTATCTGGCAAAGAAATTTCACCACTTTCCCAACCTTAAATTAAGAATAACTATTTTCCTGATGTTGAAATTAAAGACAGCAAAACAAACCATAGTAGTTACGACAACCCCACTCCAAGTGTTTTTTTAGTGGCAGGAAATAAAGAAAGAAAATGGAAAGAAATAACCAAAACAGTCCACCACCTTGCAGCCTTGTTGGACTGGAGGCACAGCCAGTGCCCCTTTCCCCATGTCCAGAACCACAACTAATGATGCCAACAACAAAATCCCCCCAGAAAACACGAGACAACCTTATTTATATTTACTAATATACAGGGCCTTAATTAAGCCATCCACCAACAACAAAATACCTTTTATCAATGGACTTCTAGAGGAGTGAATGCGATGTTTGCAGCCTTCACAGAGACCCACGCAAAATATCACTTTGACAACGATATATGGATAACTGGGTACAACCCTTTTAGATGCGACAGAAAGAACAGGCAGCAAGGGGGCGATGGGGGTGGCCTGTATGTCAGACAGTCGGTCATTTACATGGAGATACTGAACGCCACAAGTAATGAAGTTGAAGTTCTAACAATAAAGATCGAAAACCAAAACTTAGTCATTGTACTTGTATATAAGCCACCAGATGCAACTTCTCAACAGTTCAGGGAACAGCTATTGAAAATTGACTTTCTGGAAAACCTTCTAATCCTATCCGCAAATATCTTGCTGCTTGATGATTTCAATCTAAGACATACAAAATGGAAGAATGTAGCAAATAATGTTATAGAAATAATCCCTGGAGGCAGCTCAGATGAAACGTCACTCACACATGAGCTGTTGAATTTCTGCAATAAACACATCGTAAACCAGCAGACAGTGGAGCCAACAAGACTGGAGAACACACTGGATCTTATTTTCATAAGGGGACTTACCAATAGACCCCTGGCTAACTTCAGGAGGGAGCTGGACACATTACGATTTCTTGAGTCATGTTGACGGCAGTGAAGGGACTTGAGCTAGAGTTCGTCACGGCCACGCTAGCTGGAGATTCGTCTGTAAAAACTTGCATTTGTGGTCACAGAGGTGCCTGTGCTAACTTTCCTATGGTGTAGAAATATACCTAGTTGGATGAATCTTATTGTGGCTAGCTGGTCTAGTGGCTAACGCGACGGGCTGGAGTTTTGAGACTATGATCGCGGGTTCAATCCCGGCCGGGGGTATGGTTTACATACCTCAAGTCAGTGTCGGATCAACAGGGCTGTGGTTCGTACGCTGCACTACGTGTGGCCAGCAGTAACAGTAATTGATCAAGCCCTGGTCCAGCAGGAGGCCTGGTCATGGAATAGGCTGCGGAGGAGGCCTGGTCATGTAATAGGCTGCGGAGGATCCCTGGAATACCCTCCAGGTAGCGGAGGATCCCTGGAATACCCTCCAGGTAACCAGGTACAAGTACTACATACTTGTATTTTTTATTTATAAATACAATTTTAAAATAATATTTTCTGTGGCTCTTGAACATTCAAAAATATATGAAAAGTATTTTATGTTAGTTTTGTTATCAGAGAACTTGCTCACCCCTGGTGTATATTATGTATATATTATGTATATATTATGTATATCTCTCCTCCAGTCACTACATATTTACTATCTCTCTCTGCTCCAGTCACTACATATTTACTCTCTCTGCTCCAGTCACTACATATTTACTCTCTCTCTCTCTCTTCTCTCTCCCTCTCTCTCTCTGCTCCAGTCACTACATATTTACTATCTCTCTCTGCTCCAGTCACTACATATTTACTATCTCTCTCTGCTCCAGTCACTACATATTTACTATCTCTCTCTCTGCTCCAGTCACTACATATTTACTATCTCTCTCTGCTCCAGTCACTACATATTTACTATCTCTCTCTGCTCCAGTCACTACATATTTACTATCTCTCTCTGCTCCAGTCACTACATATTTACTATCTCTCTCTCTGCTCCAGTCACTACATATTTACTATCTCTCTCTGCTCCAGTCACTACATATTTACTATCTCTCTCTCTCTGCTCCAGTCACTACATATTTACTCTCTCTCTCTCTGCTCCAGTCACTACATATTTACTATCTCTCTCTGCTCCAGTCACTACATATTTACTCTCTCTGCTCCAGTCACTACATATTTACTCTCTCTCTCTGCTCCAGTCACACATATTTACTCTCTCTCTCTCTCTCTCTCTCTCTGCTCCAGTCACTACATATTTACTCTCTCTCTCTCTCTCTCTCTCTCTCTCTCTCTCTCTCTCTCTCTCTCTCTCTCTCTCTCTCTCTTCTCTCTCCCTCTCTCTCTGCTCCAGTCACACATATTTACTATCTCTCTCTCTCTCTCTCTCTCTCTGCTCCAGTCACTACATATTTACTATCTCTCTCCCTCTCTCTCTCTGCTCCAGTCACACATATATACTATCTCTCTCTTCTCTCTCCCTCTCTCTCTCTGCTCCAGTCACTACATATTTACTATCTCTCTCTCTCTCTCTCTCTCTCTGCTCCAGTCACTACATATTTACTATCTCTCTCTCTCTCTCTCTCTCTCTCTCTCTGCTCCAGTCACTACATATTTACTATCTCTCTCTCTGCTCCAGTCACTACATATTTACTATCTCTCTCTCTCTCTCTCTCTGCTCCAGTCACACATATTTACTATCTCTCTCTCTCTCTCCCTCTCTCTCTCTGCTCCAGTCACACATATTTACTATCTCTCTCTTCTCTCTCCCTCTCACTCTCTGCTCCAGTCACTACATATTTACTATCTCTCTCTCTCTCTCTCTGCTCCAGTCACTACATATTTACTATCTCTCTCTCTCTCTCTCTCTCTCTCTCTCTCTGCTCCAGTCACTACATATTTACTATCTCTCTCTCTGCTCCAGTCACTACATATTTACTCTCTCTCTCTCTGCTCCAGTCACTACATATTTACTATCTCTCTCTCTGCTCCAGTCACTACATATTTACTATCTCTCTCTCTGCTCCAGTCACTACATATTTACTATCTCTCTCTGCTCCAGTCACTACATATTTACTATCTCTCTCTGCTCCAGTCACTACATATTTACTATCTCTCTCTCTGCTCCAGTCACTACATATTTACTATCTCTCTCTCTGCTCCAGTCACTACATATTTACTATCTCTCTCTCTGCTCCAGTCACTACATATTTACTATCTCTCTCTCTGCTCCAGTCACTACATATTTACTATCTCTCTCTCTGCTCCAGTCACTACATATTTACTATCTCTCTCTGCTCCAGTCACTACATATTTACTTTCTCTCTCTCTGCTCCAGTCACTACATATTTACTATCTCTCTCTGCTCCAGTCACTACATATTTACTCTCTCTCTCTCTGCTCCAGTCACTACATATTTACTATCTCTCTCTCTGCTCCAGTCACTACATATTTACTATCTCTCTCTCTGCTCCAGTCACTACATATTTACTATCTCTCTCTCTGCTCCAGTCACTACATATTTACTATCTCTCTCTCTGCTCCAGTCACTACATATTTACTATCTCTCTCTCTGCTCCAGTCACTACATATTTACTATCTCTCTCTCTGCTCCAGTCACTACATATTTACTATCTCTCTCTCTGCTCCAGTCACTACATATTTACTCTCTCTCTCTCTGCTCCAGTCACTACATATTTACTATCTCTCTCTGCTCCAGTCACTACATATTTACTATCTCTCTCTCTCTGCTCCAGTCACTACATATTTACTCTCTCTCTCTCTGCTCCAGTCACTACATATTTACTATCTCTCTCTCTCTGCTCCAGTCACTACATATTTACTATCTCTCTCTCTGCTCCAGTCACTACATATTTACTCTCTCTCTCTGCTCCAGTCACTACATATTTACTATCTCTCTCTGCTCCAGTCACTACATATTTACTATCTCTCTCTCTCTGCTCCAGTCACTACATATTTACTATCTCTCTCTCTGCTCCAGTCACTACATATTTACTATCTCTCTGCTCCAGTCACTACATATTTACTCTCTCTCTCTCTGCTCCAGTCACTACATATTTACTCTCTCTGCTCCAGTCACTACATATTTACTATCTCTCTCTGCTCCAGTCACTACATATTTACTATCTCTCTCTCTGCTCCAGTCACTACATATTTACTATCTCTCTCTCTGCTCCAGTCACTACATATTTACTATCTCTCTCTCTGCTCCAGTCACTACATATTTACTATCTCTCTCTCTGCTCCAGTCACTACATATTTACTATCTCTCTCTCTGCTCCAGTCACTACATATTTACTATCTCTCTCTGCTCCAGTCACTACATATTTACTATCTCTCTCTGCTCCAGTCACTACATATTTACTATCTCTCTCTCTGCTCCAGTCACTACATATTTACTATCTCTCTCTCTGCTCCAGTCACTACATATTTACTATCTCTCTCTCTGCTCCAGTCACTACATATTTACTCTCTCTCTCTCTGCTCCAGTCACTACATATTTACTATCTCTCTCTCTGCTCCAGTCACTACATATTTTATTTACTATCTCTGCTCCAGTCACTACATATTTACTATCTCTCTCTCTGCTCCAGTCACTACATATTTACTATCTCTCTCTGCTCCAGTCACTACATATTTACTCTCTCTCTCTGCTCCAGTCACTACATATTTACTATCTCTCTCTCTGCTCCAGTCACTACATATTTACTATCTCTCTCTGCTCCAGTCACTACATATTTACTATCTCTCTCTGCTCCAGTCACTACATATTTACTCTCTCTCTCTGCTCCAGTCACTACATATTTACTATCTCTCTCTCTGCTCCAGTCACTACATATTTACTATCTCTCTCTGCTCCAGTCACTACATATTTACTATCTCTCTCTCTGCTCCAGTCACTACATATTTACTATCTCTCTCTGCTCCAGTCACTACATATTTACTATCTCTCTCTGCTCCAGTCACTACATATTTACTATCTCTCTCTGCTCCAGTCACTACATATTTACTATCTCTCTCTCTGCTCCAGTCACTACATATTTACTATCTCTCTCTCTGCTCCAGTCACTACATATTTACTATCTCTCTCTCTGCTCCAGTCACTACATATTTACTATTACTATCTCTCTCTCTGCTCCAGTCACGACATATTTACTCTCTCTCTCTCTGCTCCAGTCACTACATATTTACTATCTCTCTCTCTGCTCCAGTCACTACATATTTACTATCTCTCTCTCTGCTCCAGTCACTACATATTTACTCTCTCTCTCTGCTCCAGTCACTACATATTTACTATCTCTCTCTCTGCTCCAGTCACTACATATTTACTATCTCTCTGCTCCAGTCACTACATATTTACTATCTCTCTCTGCTCCAGTCACTACATATTTACTATCTCTCTCTGCTCCAGTCACTACATATTTACTATCTCTCTCTGCTCCAGTCACTACATATTTACTATCTCTCTCTCTGCTCCAGTCACTACATATTTACTATCTCTCTCTCTGCTCCAGTCACTACATATTTACTATCTCTCTCTCTGCTCCAGTCACTACATATTTACTATCTCTCTGCTCCAGTCACTACATATTTACTCTCTCTCTCTCTGCTCCAGTCACTACATAATTACTATCTCTCTGCTCCAGTCACTACATATTTACTATCTCTCTCTCTCTGCTCCAGTCACTACATATTTACTATCTCTCTCTCTGCTCCAGTCACTACATATTTACTATCTCTCTCTCTGCTCCAGTCACTACATATTTACTCTCTCTCTCTCTGCTCCAGTCACTACATATTTACTATCTCTCTCTGCTCCAGTCACTACATATTTACTCTCTCTCTGCTCCAGTCACTACATATTTACTATCTCTCTCTGCTCCAGTCACTACATATTTACTATCTCTCTCTGCTCCAGTCACTACATATTTACTATCTCTCTCTGCTCCAGTCACTACATATTTACTATCTCTGCTCCAGTCACTACATATTTACTATCTCTCTCTGCTCCAGTCACTACATATTTACTATCTCTCTCTGCTCCAGTCACTACATATTTACTATCTCTCTCTGCTCCAGTCACTACATATTTACTCTCTCTGCTCCAGTCACTACATATTTACTATCTCTCTCTCTGCTCCAGTCACTACATATTTACTCTCTCTCTCTCTGCTCCAGTCACTACATATTTACTATCTCTCTCTGCTCCAGTCACTACATATTTACTATCTCTCTCTGCTCCAGTCACTACATATTTACTATCTCTCTCTCTGCTCCAGTCACTACATATTTACTCTCTCTCTCTCTGCTCCAGTCACTACATATTTACTATCTCTCTCTGCTCCAGTCACTACATATTTACTATCTCTCTCTGCTCCAGTCACTACATATTTACTATCTCTCTCTCTGCTCCAGTCACTACATATTTACTATCTCTCTCTCTGCTCCAGTCACTACATATTTACTATCTCTCTCTGCTCCAGTCACTACATATTTACTATCTCTCTCTGCTCCAGTCACTACATATTTACTATCTCTCTCTCTGCTCCAGTCACTACATATTTACTATCTCTCTCTGCTCCAGTCACTACATATTTACTATCTCTCTCTCTGCTCCAGTCACTACATATTTACTATCTCTCTCTCTGCTCCAGTCACTACATATTTACTATCTCTCTCTCTGCTCCAGTCACTACATATTTACTATCTCTCTCTCTGCTCCAGTCACTACATATTTACTATCTCTCTCTCTCTGCTCCAGTCACTACATATTTACTATCTCTCTCTCTGCTCCAGTCACTACATATTTACTCTCTCTCTCTCTGCTCCAGTCACTACATATTTACTCTCTCTGCTCCAGTCACTACATATTTTATTTACTATCTCTCTCTGCTCCAGTCACTACATATTTACTCTCTCTCTGCTCCAGTCACTACATATTTACTATCTCTCTCTGCTCCAGTCACTACATATTTACTCTCTCTCTCTGCTCCAGTCACTACATATTTACTATCTCTCTCTCTGCTCCAGTCACTACATATTTACTATCTCTCTCTGCTCCAGTCACTACATATTTACTATCTCTCTCTGCTCCAGTCACTACATATTTACTCTCTCTCTCTGCTCCAGTCACTACATATTTACTATCTCTCTCTCTGCTCCAGTCACTACATATTTACTATCTCTCTCTGCTCCAGTCACTACATATTTACTATCTCTCTCTGCTCCAGTCACTACATATTTACTATCTCTCTCTCTGCTCCAGTCACTACATATTTACTATCTCTCTCTGCTCCAGTCACTACATATTTACTATCTCTCTCTGCTCCAGTCACTACATATTTACTATCTCTCTCTGCTCCAGTCACTACATATTTACTATCTCTCTCTCTGCTCCAGTCACTACATATTTACTCTCTCTCTCTGCTCCAGTCACTACATATTTACTCTCTCTCTCTCTGCTCCAGTCACTACATATTTACTATCTCTCTCTCTGCTCCAGTCACTACATATTTACTATCTCTCTCTCTCTGCTCCAGTCACTACATATTTACTATCTCTCTCTCTGCTCCAGTCACTACATATTTACTATCTCTCTCTCTGCTCCAGTCACTACATATTTACTATCTCTCTCTCTGCTCCAGTCACTACATATTTACTATCTCTCTCTCTGCTCCAGTCACTACATATTTACTATCTCTCTCTCTCTGCTCCAGTCACTACATATTTACTATCTCTCTCTCTGCTCCAGTCACTACATATTTACTATCTCTCTCTCTGCTCCAGTCACTACATATTTACTATCTCTCTCTCTGCTCCAGTCACTACATATTTACTCTCTCTCTCTCTGCTCCAGTCACTACATATTTACTATCTCTCTCTCTGCTCCAGTCACTACATATTTACTATCTCTCTCTGCTCCAGTCACTACATATTTACTATCTCTCTCTCTGCTCCAGTCACTACATATTTACTATCTCTCTCTGCTCCAGTCACTACATATTTACTATCTCTCTCTCTGCTCCAGTCACTACATATTTACTATCTCTCTCTGCTCCAGTCACTACATATTTACTATCTCTCTCTCTGCTCCAGTCACTACATATTTACTATCTCTCTCTCTGCTCCAGTCACTACATATTTACTATCTCTCTCTGCTCCAGTCACTACATATTTACTACTTTAAGGTATTCCAAGTAATATAAAAACTTTACTGATGCTGTGCAGGAGGCCACAAACAATGTGTGTGTTCCAGCTCTGATATGTCTCCTTCCCTGAACATGGCCATAAACACCGAGCAATATTCCAAATAAGAGAGCACAAGTGATATGAAGTGTCACAACGAACACTATTTCCTTTGTTTTGAAAGTTCTCATTATCTATCCCGTCATCTTTGTGGCTGCCATGGCCTTGGTCGTCTTGTGTTCTTTAAAAGAACGATCAGCTGACATAATTACTTCAAAGTTTTTCACGTGATCTTTTTTTTCTGTTTGACGATCCTCTTGAGTTTTGTAAAGTGTCCATTTTGAGTTCTTCATTCTCACCAATGAACGTCATATTGATCTCCACTGCCCACTGAAAAATCCTATTCATATCGTCCTGCAATTTTTCAGTGTTTTCTACGGAGGTGACTTTCATGCTTTTTTTAGTGTAATCTGCAAATGATATACAACTGTGACGCCATGTTGTTATGTCTGATTTTAACAAACAGCAGAGGTGCCGCGACACTGCTTAAAGGTATTGATATTTTTAACTTGCTGATGCTGGATTTTACTCTATTACTTCTTTTTTCATTGTGTGTTAGAAACCTTAAAGTCCACCTGCCTTCCTTCCCAGTTATGCCCATGGCTCTCATTTTGTGTGTAAGCTCCCCATGACTGCATTTGTCAAACGGTTCTACAAAATCTGCGTATATTACATCTGCGCTTTGGTTTTCTTCCAACGCCTCCATAATTCTTAAAATGTGGTTTAGTAGTTGCGGCAGGCATTATCTTCCAGTTTTAAAACCATGCTAGTTTGGGTTATGCAGATTGTGCTGTTCCATGGAGTCAACAACCCCATGACCTGGTTCAATACCAGGCCTCGCTCGGATGTTGGCCACACAGGCCAACATCCGAGCCCCAGCCCATCTGGTCATGCGCTAATCTCAGCAACTTGTCCAGTTCCCTCTTGAAAACAGTTGGAAATTTGTTGGTAATTCTAAGAGAAGGCGCTGAAGAGTCAAGGACCTCAGACACTCAGTGTTCTTGTTTGATCATTTTTGGGACTAGTCCATAAAGAATTTTCCAAGGAATACTGTTGAAATGACCTTAATCGTTCAGAAAAGTGACCTTTAAGCAAGGGCCCCGATACAAAAAAAATTCGGATTTTTTCAACCTCTTTTTTTTTTTTTGCAATAAATGGTCTTGTGGTTGGTAGTCATGGTGGTGGTGGAGTCGGTGGTGGTAGTCATGGTGGTGGTGGTGGTGGTGGTAGTGGTGGTGGTGGTGGTAGTCATGGTGGTGGTAGTCATGGAAGTGGTGGTAGTCATGGTGGTGGTAGTCATGGAAGTGGTGGTAGTCATGGTGGTGGTAGTCATGGAAGTGGTGGTAGTCATGGTGGTGGTAGTCATGGAAGTGGTGGTAGTCATGGTGGTGGTAGTCATGGAAGTGGTGGTAGTCATGGTGGTGGTAGTCATGGAAGTGGTGGTAGTCATGGTGGTGGTAGTCATGGAAGTGGTGGTGGTGGTAGTCATGGAAGTGGTGGTGGTAGTCATGGTGGTGGTAGTCATGGAAGTGATGGTGGTGGTAGTCATGGAAGTGGTGGTGGTGGTAGTCAAGGAAGTGGTGGTGGTGGTAGTCATGGTGGTGGTAGTCATGGAAGTGGTGGTGGTGGTAGTCATGGAAGTGGTGGTGGTGGTAGTCATGGTGGTGGTAGTCATGGAAGTGGTGGTGGTGGTAGTCATGGTGGATGTAGTCATGGAAGTGGTGGTGGTGGTAGTCATGGTGGTGGTAGTCATGGAAGTGGTGGTAGTCATGGTGGTGGTAGTCATGGAAGTGGTGGTAGTCATGGTGGTGGTAGTCATGGAAGTGGTGGTGGTGGTAGTCATGGAAGTGGTGGTGGTGGTAGTCATGGAAGTGGTGGAGGTGGTAGTCATGGTGGTGGTAGTCATGGAAGTGGTGGTGGTGGTGGTAGTCATGGAAGTGGTGGTGGTGGTAGTCATTGTGGTGGTAGTCATGGAAGTGGTGGTGGTGGTAGTCATTGTGGTGGTAGTCATGGAAGTGGTGGTGGTGGTAGTCATGGTGGTGGTAGTCATGGAAGTGGTGGTGGTGGTAGTCATGGTGGTGGTAGTCATGGAAGTGGTGGTAGTCATGGTGGTGGTGGTAGTCATGGTGGTGGTAGTCATGGAAGTGGTGGTGGTGGTAGTCATGGTGGTGGTGGTAGTCATGGTGGTGGTAGTCATGGAAGTGGTAGTCATGGAAGTGGTGGTGGTAGTCATGGAAGTGGTGGTGGTGGTAGTCATGGTGGTGGTAGTCATGGTGGTGGTAGTCATGGAAGTGGTGGTGGTGGTAGTCATGGTGGTGGTAGTCATGGAAGTGGTGGTGGTGGTAGTCATGGTGGTGTTAGTCATGGAATTGGTGGTAGTCATGGTGGTGTTAGTCATGGAAGTGGTGGTGGTGGTAGTCATGGAAGTGGTGGTGGTGGTAGTCATGGAAGTGGTGGTGGCGGTAGTCATGGAAGTGGTGGTGGTGGTGGTAGTCATGGAAGTGGTGGTGGTGGTAGTCATGGAAGTGGTGGTGGTGGTAGTCATGGAGGTGGGGTGGTGGTTGGTTGTAGTCATGGAGGTGTGGGTGGTGGTAGTCATGGAGGTGGGGGTGATGCCTGGTTGTAGTCATGGAGGTGTGGGTGGTGGTAATCATGGAGGTGGGGGTGATGGTTGTAGTCATGGAGGTGGGGAATGGTTGGTGGTAGTCATGGAGGTGGGGTGGAGGTAGTCATGGAGGTGGGGGTGGAGGTAGTCATGGAGGTGGGGGTGGTGGTTGGTTGTAGTCATGGAGGTGGGGGATGGTTGGTGGTATTCATGGAGGTGGAGATGGTAACAGACATGGAGGTGGTAGACATGGAGGTGGTAGTCATGGAGGTGGGAGTAGTTGGTGGTAGTAATGGTGGGGGTAGTTGGTGGTAGTCATGGAGGTGGGGGTAGTTGGTGGTAGTCATGGAGGTGGGGATGGTGGTTGTAGTCATGGAGGTGGGGATGGTGGTTGGTAGTAGTCATGGAGGTGTGGATGGTGGTTGGTAGTAGTCATGGAGGTGTGGATGGTGGTTGGTGCTAGTCATGGAGGTGTGGATGGTGGTTGGTGCTAGTCATGGAGATGGGGGTGGTTGGTGGTAGTCATGGAGGTGGGGATGGTGGTTGGTGGTAGTCATGGAGGTGGGGATGGTGGTTGGTGGTAGTCATGGAGGTGGGGATGGTGGTTGGTGGTAGTCATGGAGGTGGGGATGGTCATGGAGGTGGGGATGGTCATGGAGGTGGGGATGGTGGTTGGTGGTAGTCATGGAGGTGGGGATGGTGGTTGGTGGTAGTCATGGAGGTTGGGATGGTGGTTGGTGGTAGTCATGGAGGTTGGGAGGGTGGTTGGTGGTAGTCATGGAGGTGGGGGGTGTTTGGTGGTAGTCATGGAGGGGGGGTGTTTGGTGGTAGTCATGCAGGTGGGGGGTGTTTGGTGGTAGTCATGCAGGTGGGGGGTGTTTGGTGGTAGTCATGCAGGTGGGGGGTGTTTGGTGGTAGTCATGGAGGTGGGGGGTATTTGGTGGTAGTCATGGAGGTGGGGGGTGTTTGGTGGTAGTCATGGAGGTGGGGGGGGGGGTTGGTGATAGTCGTGGAGGTGGTGATGGTATCTGTAGTAGTAGGGTGAAGGGGGAGGGGGTTGTGGTGGTGTCAAGTGGGTTTTCGATAACGTGGATGGGATAAGAATACTCACGTAGGCTGGTAGTACGTATAATATAACGGAAAGTATGGGCTCTCAGTAGTAGTACCAGTTCCTAGTCAACAGTTACCAGTAACCAGTGTACCAGTAGATGACTCACTACCAACCGTCTGTGTGAATCACTCTTATTCATATTGCTGCTGACCATAGCAGGATTTCAAACACCCTCACCCGTAGGCACTTGTGGGTCAGTCGAAGATAGGCAGGTCGGGTGTTGGTGCTTTCCCATACTTTCCGTTATATTATACGTACTACCAGCCTACGTGAGTATTCTTACCCCATCCACGTTATCGAAAACCCACTTGACAGTGGGGATGGACAGGAACAAACTACCACCACATGGGTAATTCTCAAACTATCAGAGAAAGCAGTCAACCAAGCATATCGCCGTCCCCTTCATGTTACCTGCTGCTACTGCCTACTGCTCAATATAAGCAGGT
The DNA here is from genome assembly GCF_038502225.1 of Cherax quadricarinatus. NCBI lineage: Eukaryota > Metazoa > Arthropoda > Malacostraca > Decapoda > Parastacidae > Cherax > Cherax quadricarinatus. The sequence continues at coordinate 53,699,192 of NC_091294.1, read as the reverse complement.
TGTAACAGACCAGTTTATATAATGTCTGTTGTTTCTAGTGCTGTTGTTACCTACCAATTTGTATAATGTTGCTGACGCTAATACTGTTGTTACCGACCAGTTTATTATTGTTGCTGTTATTACCGACAAGTTTGCATACTGCTGCTGCTACTACTGTTGTTACCGACCAGTTTGTATACAGCTACTGCTGCTATTACTGTTACCGACCAGTTTATATACTGTATATTGTATACTGCTGTTGCTGCTGCTACCAATCACTATGTATACTGTTGCTGCTGCTGCTACCAACCACTGTGTACAGTGTTGCTGCTGCTGCTGTTACCAAGCACTATGTACAGTGTTGCTGCTGCTGCTGTTACCAAGCACTATGTACAGTGTTGCTGCTGCTGCTGTTACCAAGCACTATGTACAGTGTTGCTGCTGCTGCTGTTACCAAGCACTATGTACAGTGTTGCTGCTGCTGCTGTTACCAAGCACTATGTACAGTGTTGCTGCTGCTGCTGTTACCAAGCACTATGTACAGTGTTGCTGCTGCTGCTGTTACCAAGCACTATGTACAGTGTTGCTGCTGCTGCTGTTACCAAGCACTATGTACAGTGTTGCTGCTGCTGCTGTTACCAAGCACTATGTACAGTGTTGCTGCTGCTGCTGTTACCAAGCACTATGTACAGTGTTGCTGCTGCTGCTGTTACCAAGCACTATGTACAGTGTTGCTGCTGCTGCTGTTACCAAGCACTATGTACAGTGTTGCTGCTGCTGCTGTTACCAAGCACTATGTACAGTGTTGCTGCTGCTGCTGTTACCAAGCACTATGTACAGTGTTGCTGCTGCTGCTGTTACCAAGCACTATGTACAGTGTTGCTGCTGCTGCTGTTACCAAGCACTATGTACAGTGTTGCTGCTGCTGCTGTTACCAAGCACTATGTACAGTGTTGCTGCTGCTGCTGTTACCAAGCACTATGTACAGTGTTGCTGCTGCTGCTGTTACCAAGCACTATGTACAGTGTTGCTGCTGCTGCTGTTACCAAGCACTATGTACAGTGTTGCTGCTGCTGCTGTTACCAAGCACTATGTACAGTGTTGCTGCTGCTGCTGTTACCAAGCACTATGTACAGTGTTGCTGCTGCTGCTGTTACCAAGCACTATGTACAGTGTTGCTGCTGCTGCTGTTACCAAGCACTATGTACAGTGTTGCTGCTGCTGCTGTTACCAAGCACTATGTACAGTGTTGCTGCTGCTGCTGTTACCAAGCACTATGTATACTGTTGTTGCTGCTGCTGTTACCAAGCACTATGTATACTGTTGTTGCTGCTGCTGTTACCAAGCACTATGTATACTGTTGTTGCTGCTGCTGTTACCAAGCACTATGTATACTGTTGTTGCTGCTGCTGTTACCAAGCACTATGTATACTGTTGTTGCTGCTGCTGTTACCAAGCACTATGTATACTTCTGTTGCTGCTGCTGTTACCAAGCACTATGTATACTTCTGTTGCTGCTGCTGTTACCAAGCACTATGTATACTTCTGTTGCTGCTGCTGTTACCAAGCACTATGTATACTGCTGTTGCTGCTGCTGTTACCAAGCACTATGTATACTGCTGTTGCTGCTGCTGTTACCAAGCACTATGTATACTGCTGTTGCTGCTGCTGTTACCAAGCACTATGTATACTGTTGTTGCTGCTGCTGTTACCAAGCACTATGTATACTGTTGTTGCTGCTGCTGTTACCAAGCACTATGTATACTTCTGTTGCTGCTGCTGTTACCAAGCACTATGTATACTGCTGTTGCTGCTGCTGTTACCAAGCACTATGTATACTGCTGTTGCTGCTGCTGCTGTTACCAAGCACTATGTATACTGTTGTTGCTGCTGCTGCTGTTACCAAGCACTATGTATACTGTTGTTGCTGCTGCTACTGTTACTAACCAGTATGTATACTGTTGCTGCTGCTACTGTTACTAACCAGTATGTATACTGTTGCTGCTGCTACTGTTACTAACCAGTATGTATACTGTTGCTGCTGCTACTGTTACTAACCAGTATGTATACTGTTGCTGCTGCTACTGTTACTAACCAGTATGTATACTGTTGCTGCTGCTACTGTTACTAACCAGTATGTATACTGTTGCTGCTGCTACTGTTACTAACCAGTATGTATACTGTTGCCAACCAGTATGCATACTGTTGTTGCTGCTACTGTTACCAACCAGTATGTATACTGTTGTTGCTGCTACTGTTACCAACCAGTATGTATACTGTTGTTGCTGCTACTGTTACCAACCAGTATGTATACTGTTGTTGCTGCTACTGTTACCAACCAGTATGTATACTGTTGTTGCTGCTACTGTTACCAACCAGTATGTATACTGTTGCTGCTGCTACTGTTACTAAACAGTATGTATATGCTATACCAGTATGTATACTGTTGTTGCTGCTACTGTTACCAACCAGTATGTATACTGTTGCTGCTGCTACTGTTACCAACCAGTATGTATACTGTTGTTGCTGCTACTGTTACCAACCAGTATGTATACTGTTGCTGCTGCTACTGTTACCAACCAGTATGTATACTGTTGCTGCTGCTACTGTTACCAACCAGTATGTATACTGTTGCTGCTACTATCAACCAGTATGTATACTGTTGTTAATGCTACTACTATTGTTACTTACCAGTTTGTAGTGTTGCTACTACTGTTGTTACCGACCAATCTGTATACTGTTGTTGTTGCTACTACTGTTTTCAACTAGTTTGTATACCGTTGCTGCTGCTGCTTCTACTTCTGTTACCGACCAGTACGTATACTGTTGCTGCTGCTACTGCTGTTGTCACTGACCAGATTATATACTGTTACTATTGCTGCTGCTGCTACTACTGCTCAACATCACTAGGTTGTTACTGAACACATTATATACCGCTGCTGCTGCTACTATTTTTACTGACCGGTTGTATGCTGTCCATTGCTTCTGGTAATGTTGTTACTGACCAGTATACTGTCTGTTGTTAATGCCCAATTTATATGCACAGCCTATTATTTCTGTGGAAGATATATACACAGACTGCTGGTGCTGTTCCTGTCTATTGGAGAGTGTTCCTGTCCCAGACCAGGCCTCTCGAATGACCTGATCAACCAGGTTGTTGGTGGTAGCTTCACGAAATCCAACTTAAGCACCACAGCCCATCTGATCTGGGACTGACTTGAGAAACTTGTCCAGTTCCTTCTTGAAGACAGCCAAGGTTCTGTTGGTAATCCCCTTACGTATGAGGGGACGACACTGAAAACACTTGGTACCTTCACATTTAAGAATTTTTCCTTAGTTCAACCACTGCACCCCTGCTTTTTATTAAGGGTATTTTGCACCGTCCGCCAAGCCTCTTCTGTCACGCCTCTTGTTTTCAAGGTTAAAGATTTGTGTGTGCATATTTGGGATCAATCCTTCTAGAATTTTCCAGATGTACATTATGAAGTACCTCTTTTATCTACGTTAAAGAAGTGCAAATCGAGGGACTTAAACGTTCCCAGTAATTTAGGTGCTTGAGTGAATCACTGCGAACAGTGAATGTTCTATGCACATTCTCCAGGGCCTCAATTTCACCTGTTTTTAACTTGTACTCCAGCCTCGAGAGAACAAGTGACGAAGAATATCATCAATGATTTGGCATTCCTTGCTTTGGCCCATCATTTTCCATGTTGTTGTTATAGTTACACTTGTGATCCTTACGCTCATATTGAGACTGCAATTTCTTTTACACTCCGTTCTAGTCTTTATTTCCCCAATCTTTCCATAACGGAGTAAGTGAAACTTGTCTTCACTGAACATCATATTGTTGTCAGTGGCCCACTAGAACATAAGAATGGAGGAACACTGCAGAAGGCCTACTGGCCCATACAAGGCAGGTCCTTATCAAAACCACCACTACCTAAAGCTACCCAAGAGTTTACTCCCGTACCCACGACACCAATCAAACCCAGCCCCTCAAACTCATATTTGTCCTGTCTCTTTTTAAAGCCACCTAAGATCCTAACCTCTATCACCCTACTTGGAAGATTGTTCCACGCATTAACAACTCCATTCGAAAACCAGTACTTACCTATATCCTTTCTAAATTTAAATTTATGCAACTTAAATCCGTTATTTATTGTTCTTAGCTGGTTCGACACCCTCAATACTTTATTAACATCACCTCTGATTATGTCCATCATCCACTTGTACACTTCGATGATATCTCCTCTCATTCTACGTCTCTCCAGAGAGTGGAGATTCAAGGCTCTAAGTCTATCTTCATACGGGAGATTCCTTATACAGTAAATCATTTTAGTCATTCTTCTCTGTATGTTTTGGATGGAAATAAATGGTATAAAATACCGACACAATGGAAATATAAACACATATGCAGTATAATGTGATCACATTATACTGCATGTGCGTTTATATTTCCACTGTATGTTCTCCAATGAATCTATATCTATCCTGTAGTAAGGAGACCAAAACTGAGCGGCACAATCCAAATGAGGCCTCACTAGTGAGGTAGAGCTGTAAAATAACTTTTGGACTTCTGTTACTTACACCTGTTGTTAGGTAAGACACATATGCAACAGTTAGACAACTTTATTCCGAAACGTTTCGCCTACACAGTAGGCTTCTTCAGTCGAATACAGAAAGTAGGCAGGAACAGTAGAGCTGTGAAGACGATGTAATCAGTCCATCACCCTTAAAGTCGTAGAATTTGAGGTTGTCAGTCCCTCGGCCTGGAGAAGTTCAGTTCCATAGTCCTGAAATAAATCCCAGTAATCTGGTAGCCTTATTGCGCACACTTAGGCACTGCTGTCTTGGCTCTAGACTCTTCCTTTCTTATATTCCTAGGTTTTAAAACGTGTACGCAAACTGCTACTGTTACCTAACACGTGTACATAGACTGCTATTGTTACCTAACATTTTATACAAAGCATAGCGGAGTTACCTAACATGTATATACAGCCTGCTGCTGCTGTTACCTAACATGTATACACAGCCTGCTGCTGCTGTTACCTAACATGTATACACAGCCTGCTGCTGCTGTTACCTAACATGTATACACAGCCTGCTGCTGCTGTTACCTAACATGTATACACAGACTGCTGTTCTTAATATTAATACACAGACTGCTACTATTGTTGTTGCCTAACAGGTATATACAGACTGCTTCTGCTGTTGACAGCAATAATGTACCAGAAGAATGTTCAATAAAATGAACTTCAACAACCAAAGAGCTGACTTGGACAAAGTTAACTAAGAATTATCAGACATCCTGGGAAGCAGTCATGAGCACCTAAATCTTCACCAGTGCTGGAAAACTTGTACATTGAAGCATACAAGATCTTTATTAAATATATACCGTTGAAAAAACCTGGCAGACCAATATAGAAAGAGAGCATAGAATAATGTACACGAGAGAAGAAAGTACGAATTGCTCAACAATCTGAATATGTCACAATGGAAATAAATGGTATAAAATACCGACACAATGGCAATATAAACACAAATGCAGTATAATGTGATCCTTTATTGACTACGTTTCGCCCACACTGTGGGCTTTTTCAAGTCACAAACAGAACTACCTGGGGTGGAAGAACGCTTCAACGTTCAAGCTCTCCAAGACAAGCTCAACCAGGTCGAGCCTTCAATCCAGTTCACACTTGAAGAAGAAGTCGACAACACTCTTCCTTTCCTTGATGTCCTGCTCTGCAAAGCTGACCACGAACTTCGTTTTAAAGTCTATCGAAAACCCACCAACCAAAACGATCTTCTCCACTTCTACTCTCACCACGACACCAAAACCAAACGTGGTGTAATTACAGGCTTCTTCCTGCGTGCACTCAGAATCTGCAGCAACGAGTTCCTTGAGGAAGAATGCACTATAATTGAACAAATATTTTCTAAACTCCACTATCCTCGTCACTTCATCAGAGACTGCAGACGGCGAGCATTAAACATCTTCAACACACCCAGAGAAGACACTGCCGAGAAGAGATACATAGTCCTTCCCACCAACTCCATTGCCAAACATGTTTCCAACATCTTTGCCAAAACATCATTCCAAGTATCTACCTCCACAACCACGACCATCAAGGACATCACCAGTAGTAGGCAGGACAAGCCTCCATCCTCTGCAGGGGTATACATAATCCCTTGTAATGACTGCAATAAGGTATACGTGGGCGAAACATCAAGGGACCTCCAAACACGTATTTCAGAACACCAATACGCAAGCAGGTCTGACGACACAAGGAATGCCTGCGTACAACACCGTAATTCACACAACCACTTGATAAACTACAGAAACTCAAGACTTATCGCCACAGAAGACAACACTCAATACCGAAGAATCCTGGAATCATCACTCATTTCCATATCCGACAACTTCAACCAGAATAGTGGCTTCTATAACATAGCTGAACCACTTGCCAAGAAACTTCTTCATCGCTATCCCACATAAGAACACTGTAGAAGGTCTGCTCACAACTTATCCAATCTCCTTTCCAAGCTACCCAAGTTTTTAGACTCTATAACCCCACTCGATACATCATCAGATGCAGCATTCTTCACCTGACCTCAGCTGGACTATAAATACTCGCGTTCCTTCCACCCCAGGTAGTTCTGTTTGTGACTTGAAAAAGCCCACTGTGTGGGCGAAACGTAGTCAATAAAGGATCACATTATACTGCATTTGTGTTTATATTGCCACTGAATATGTCACAATGAAGATAACTGCTAGCCGAGAGATCGTCAAGATAGAATAAAAACCTAAGCCGTCGTACGAAACAGAAGCAAAAGGGGAAAAAAAATATTCAAGATAAAAGAAACCCCAAATCTCAGAACCTGATGGCACTATCCTGGCGTCTCTACTGTTTCTTATCCTTGTAATAGGCACAGATAAAAACACCCGTCACAGTATTCTATCAATACTAAAAAGAACGTTGGTCAAATGAGAGAGACCTGGGAGTGATAACGTCATATCCCACATTCAAGGAGCACATGTTATTATCGCTATGTCGAGAAAAAATATAGACTGGATAACTAGAACCTTCAAAACGAGGGATGCCAAGCGAATAAGAATACTGCTGTGTTCTAATGGCCCCCTTAACGGAAAGCAAAATTGCTAAGCTGGAAAATGTACAGAGAACCTTCGCAGTTCGTATAAACACAATCATCTAAACTACTGGGAGCACTTGAAATCCCTAGAATTGTACTCCTTAGAATGCAGACGAGACATCATAATATACACCTGGAAGATTCTGGATGGATTGGTATCAAGCCAGCACCCCGAAAGTACTACTTACGAACACAAGAGGCTTGGCACAGTGCAGGATACCTCCTATGAATAGCAGGGAAACGATGGGTACACTGAGAGAGCGCAAAAAGTGTTCAGGGACTGCCACTCTTCAATGGCCTCCCTTCGTGCATAAGGGCATTACCAATCCCTAGTTGCTTTCAAGAGAGAACTCGACAGATTCCTAAAAAAACAGTTCCTAATCAACCAGGTTGTGATGTATACGGACTGCAGGTGGCGAGTACTAACAGCTTGATCGATCAGGCCAGCAACCAGGAGGCCTGGTCTGGGACCGGGTCACGGAAGAGGTGACCTCCGAAAGTGACTCATAAGAACATAAGAAAGGAGGAACACTGCAGCAGGCCTGTTGGCCCATACTAGGCAGTAGTATGGGTACGAATGACTAAAACACATAAAACAAATATAAGCTAAAATAAGAAGCAACAATTTAAAAAATCGCATTAAAATTGTCAATGTCAAAAGATTCCCCAAAGTTACCTACAGGAACCCTGGCAATTATAAAATATAAAAGATAGTGGAAATTCCAAAGCCGTAGCAAACAGATGAAATGTGTTCCACAACTAACTGCAAGTTACAAGATACATAGAGGGAAACAGCGACACCTGCAACTGCTGTGTGTTTTCGATCCTAAATCCACAGAGTATTCTCAAAGTGATGATTCCTGTTAAAGAAAGAAAACCATCAACCCACTTCCTGCCAGCTTAAGACAGTTTTCATACTCCTAAAGCCCAACCCTGAGCCAGGCTTGTCTGGTGCTTGCTTGGTCAACCAGGTTGTTGCTGCTGGCAGTCCGTTGGCCCACATATTCATCACAGCATAGTTAATCCGGCACTTAGCGGAGGAAATTGTCGAGTTTTCTCTTGAACTCTTCTACACTTGCTCCAGCTGTGGAAAATATCGCTTGAATTTTCCAGACTGCCGTTAAAACCTTCTCCCGGTTAGTGGGTTAGGGAGGAAAGACGATGCCTACGGAGAAGTGTCACTTCTATATATACTTAATTGTAAGACATAGCCTAGCAACGATAAACCCCTAGGCTACTGTATTAACCCTTATTACTTGCATTTATTTAAGCTAAGGTAGAGTTAGTTAATTTACCTTAGTTTAGTGATCACACTACCTACACAACCATAGGCCGTAAGCACCTTCAGTCCGCCAATTTTGAGTGTCCACAGGGAAGGCTAGGCCGATGGTGGGCAGTCACATTTCAGCAGTAAGGAGAGTGACTTTCCCTCCATGATAACCCTGCACAGTGAATTACCATCTTATACCATACGACCCACCGTAGGCAAGGGACTTGCTAGCTGGACTCCGCAGTTGCGTGACTTGTACAGGTATATCTCAGGTGCATCCCCGGCCTTCACCACCCCCTCCACTAAGTATTCGAGACCTTGAACATTCATCTGTACTCTGTACACATGTGCGGGGGAATAACCACCCATGATCAGAGCTTACCGTTGCGACTGTCTGATATTGAACACTGCCTCCTGCGTAGCACAGAGGCGAGTACCCATTATTTCAGGGATCAGAATGGGGCGGCAGGTTCTGGACTGAATTTCACGAGTGAAATGGGACCACTAACTTATCCAGTAGTGAAATCCACATGCACAGCTTCTATTCTACACACCAGCAGTGTTATTACATGTTCTGGTACAACGATGAAAAGTCTAGGCTCAGAGATATTGGTACTATGTTCTTTTACTGTACCCATAGCGCCCCTTGCCTTTCACGAGGTTTGTCCCATATCTCTCGCTATAGTATATTATCGCAGTGTGCAATTTTGGGCCCAGGCTCTCAAGCACCTTCGTGTACATTATTTTATGTATCTCTCTTTCCTCTCCTATGAGTACATATTTATGACTTTAAAGGCGATCCCAGTAACAAAAATGCAGTCCGTAACTGACCTCTGAATATGGTTTGGTAATAGAGTTGTGGATGAGTGTAACAAACTCCCGAGTACAGTTATTCAGGCTAAAACGTTGTGTAGTTTAAAAAATAGGTTAGATAAATACATGAGTGGGTGTGGGTGGGTGTGAGTTGAACCTGACTAGCTTGTGCTGCTGGGTCTGGTGCCGTGCTCCATCCTCGAGTGGAGGTGACCAGACATGGTGGGTCATTGGGCTAATCCGGGGGGGGGGGGAGGACATGGACCTGCTCCGCATGGGTCAGTAGGCCTGTTGCAGTGTTCCTTCTTTTTTAAGTTCTTATGTTGCTGCTCTGATCTGTCTCCTGCCCTGAATGGAGCCATCAACACTAAACAAAATTTTAAATGAGAAAATGGAACTTCTTAACAGCATTGAACGTCGTGTTATTCTCCACTGCCAGCTGGAATACTGTACTTTCATCTTGCAATTTTTCCGTGTCCTCTACCGAGGTGATTCTCATGCTTATTGTGTAATCAATCCTCTACCTGGAGTTGCTTCCAGACGACACCGCCCCAGCAGGCCGGTACCAGAACAGGGATCCTGGTTGCTGGTCTGATTCATCAAGCTGTTAGTGCTTGAACCCGTAGTCCAACGTATACACCACAACCTGGTTGATCAGGAAATGGCTGTAAGGACTCTGTTGAGGTTTCTCTTGAAAGCAGCTAAGGGATTGTTGGTAATTCCGCAATTTAAAATACAAAATTTTAGCGAGTGTTTTTGTGTGTCTTTGAACCCATTTTGTCCTACCTGATGAATGTGGGTTGTCTACTGGGAACATCACAACGAGCACCAAGGAAGCATTGGCAGACGAGGTTGAGTTGACATCCCTTGAAACCCCAGTGAAGACTATTCCAATGAAGGCCATCCCAACGAAGACCACCGAGAGCGTCACGACAAACTCCACCAGTGAAGGTAAGAACATTGTTTTAGTGGGGGAGAGTCAGGTTAAGTTTAAGGATAGGGCTTGTCTTAGGGATAGGAAGAGGAGGCAGAGGGTATGTTTTCCTTGGGCTGGGATGGAGGATATTACCCGTCTAGACATCACGAAAGGTAATGGGAGCAATCCTATTTTCAGCCTCAGTGTGTGAGGCAACGATATTGGCAGACGTAGGAGTGAGGACCTGATTAGCAGGTATAGGACAGCACTAGAAATTAGGAAGAAGGGTGGGAACCCTGTGATATGTGGCATTTTGTCGAGGAGAGGAGTTGGATATGAATGATTGTCCAGGGCAATTGGTGTCAATTGCTGGCTGGACAAACTAAGGAAAATGCAGTAACATTCATTGACTACTGGGACCTTTTCTGTGGCAGAAATGACATGTATGCCAGGGATGGGGTTCATTTATCTAGGTCTGGGGTGGAGGTCATAGCCAATGCAGTTGAGGGAGCTGTTAAATCTTTCAGCTAGAAATAGTGGTGTGGGTTTTTGCGGGAAAGCAATGAATCATCAGTGTAGCGATAGTGTGAGTTTTAGGGAAACCAGTTATAGGCAGAATGAGTTATTGGTGAATATTGGAAAGCCAGTGACACTAGGTGATAAGGGCAGTAACAGGGATAGTAGAGGAACAGACATAAGCAGGAAGAGAAAACAGAAGGTAGGGTTTCTATATTTACATTATACTAACCAGTGTAACCTAGCTAGACAGTGAAATTCTATCCAATATGACTGAGATAATATGACTGGACTTTCCTGGGGACAATATGACTGAACTCTCCAGGAGTTATACAAAACGGGTCAGTAGATGAATAAGAAAGACAAGTGCAACACTTCGGTATCTTTATCAATCCAACCTTTGATGAGTTTCGAAAGTCTTTCTACTCCCGGAGCCCGGCCATGGCTCACAAACAGCCTTGAAAGAGGGTATTCAGTTCATCAGTTATGGCAGACAGATTGATCAGTAACAACAGTGAACATATGTACAAGGGATGCATACACCAGGGTATGTAGTGGTGTATCATCAGTGATACATTGGTGTATGCGCTGGTAATACCAGTTCATATCACCAGATGTATCAAGACATATACAATCACAAGTATGTATGAAGGAATACAAACACCAGTGTATCACCAATGAATGGCCCAGTAGAGCTCCGTTACAAAGGTTACAATATATAATGAATAACAAAAAATAGAACAAAATGTCACATGCTGAACTTTAAAGGCTATAGCTGTTCATTCCGACACTGAGGAATGGGTCACCATTCATGAATGGTCAGCCTTATGTTTGAATGTGTGTACTACACATGATCGTACCTTCCTAACAATAAATTAAAGAATTCAATAACTAGGTAATTTATGACCTGATTATCTTTACATGCAATACCTCGTCCTAGTACTGTTATGATGACGATTACCTTGAATACCTCGTCCTAGTACTGTTATGATGACGATTACCTTGACTACCTCGTCCTAGTACTGTTATGATGACGATTACCTTGAATACCTCGTCCTAGTACTGTTATGATGACGATTACCTTGAATACCTCGTCCTAGTACTGTTATGACAATTACCCTGAATACCTTTACTAAATAATTTAAACTGATGGTTTATAGCACTGACAACTAGATGAATAAAGACAGATGTGCAAGGCTTGCAAGAATACACATGTGCAAGGATTGCATGAATAGACACATGTGCAAGGCTTCCATATCTTTATGGCAGATAATACCCAAGAGTTACACATGTTTTATTCACCAGTATGTCTGATGCTCTAGGTGTACAAGTGCTAGTATGTCTGTCCTAGGTGTACAAGTGCTAGTATGTATGTCTGTCCTAGGTGTACAAGTGCTAGTATGTCTGATGTCCTAGGTGTACACGTGCTAGTATGTCTGATGCCCTAGGTGTACACGTGCTAGTATGTCTGATGTCCTAGGTGTACACGTGCTAGTATGTCTGATGTCCTAGGTGTACACGTGCTAGTATGTCTGATGTCCTAGGTGTACAAGTGCTAGTATGTCTGATGTCCTAGGTGTACACGTGCTAGTATGTCTGATGTCCTAGGTGTACACGTGCTAGTATGTCTGATGTCCTAGGTGTACACGTGCTAGTATGTCTGATGTCCTAGGTGTACACGTGCTAGTATGTCTGATGTCCTAGGTGTACACGTGCTAGTATGTCTGATGCCCTAGGTGTACACGTGCTAGTATGTCTGATGTCCTAGGTGTACATGTGCTAGTATGTCTGATGTCCTAGGTGTACACGTGCTAGTATGTCTGATGTCCTAGGTGTACACGTGCTAGTATGTCTGATGCCCTAGGTGTACACGTGCTAGTATGTCTGATGTCCTAGGTGTACACGTGCTAGTATGTCTGATGTCCTAGGTGTACACGTGTTAGTATGTACTAAGTATCCCGTATGCATTAATGGGATAGTATGTATACCTAGTTCTATATTCATCCCTAGTTCAGTATGTATATATGGGCCAGTATGTTTTAAACCTTTATATATTTACAGTATACCTAGTTCCGCGTAAACTCGGTTTCATGTATACTCTGGGTTTTCTGTGTTCTCTTGGTTTCCTGTATACTCTTGGGTTTCCTGTATACTCTGGGTTTCCTGTATACTCTGGGTTTCCTGTATACTCTGGGTTTCCTGTATACTCTGGGTTTCCTGTATACTCTGGGTTTCCTGTATACTCTGGGTTTCCTGTATACTCTGGGTTTCCTGTATACTCTGGGTTTCCTGTATACTCTGGGTTTCCTGTATACTCTGGGTTTCCTGTATACTCTGGATTTCCTGTATACTCTGGATTTCCTGTATACTCTGGGCTTCCTGTATACTCTGGGTTTCCTGTATACTCTGGGTTTCCTGTATACTCTGGATTTCCTGTATACTCTGGGCTTCCTGTATACTCTTGGGTTTCCTGTATACTCTTGGGTTTCCTGTATACTCTTGGGTTTCCTGTATACTCTGGGTTTCCTGTATACTCTGGGTTTCCTGTATACTCTTGGGTTTCCTGTATATTCTTGGGTTTCCTGTATACTCTTGGGTTTCCTGTATACTCTGGATTTCCTGTATACTCTGGGTTCCCTGTATACTGTGGAAATATAAACACACATGCAGTATAATGTGATCCTTTATTGACAACGTTTCACCCACACAGTGGGCTTTTTCAAGTCACACACAGATCTACCTGGGGTGGAAGGTACGGGAGTATTTATAGTCATGTTCAGAATGTTGAGGTCAGGTGGAGAATGCTGCATCTGATGATCTACCGGGTGGAGTTATAGAGTCTTGGGTAGCTTGGCAGGGGTATTGGACAAGTTGTGAGTAGACCTTCTGCAGTGTTCTATGTTCTTATGTGGGATAGCGATGAAGAAGTTTCTTGGCGAGTGGTTCAGCTATGTTATAGAAGCCGTTGTTCTGGTTGAAATTGTTGGTTATAGAGATAAGCGATGATTCCAGGATTCTTCGGTATTGAGTGTTGTCTTCTGTGGCGATAAGTCTTGAGTTTCTGTAGTTAATTAAATGGTTGTGTGAATTGCGATGTTGTACACACGCATTCCTTGTATCGTCAGTCCTGCTTGCATATTGGTGTTCTGAAATACGTGTTTGGAGGTCTCTTGATGTTTCGCCCACATATAATTTGTTGCAGTCATTACAAGGGATTATGTATACCCCTGTAGAGGATGGAGGCTTGTCCTGTCTACTACTGGTGATGTCCTTGATGGTCGTGGTTGTGGAGGTAGATACTTGGAATGATGTATTGGAAAAGATGTTGGAAACATGTTTGGCAATGGAGTTGGTGGGGAGGACTATGTATCTCTTCTCGGCAGTGTCTTCTCTGGGTGTGTTGAAGATGTTTAATGCCCGCCGTCTGCAGTCTCTGATGAAGTGACGAGGATAGTGGAGTTTAGAAAATACTTGTTCAGTTATAGTGCATTCTTCCTCAAGGAACTCATTGCTGCAGATTCTGAGTGCACGCAGGAAGAAGCCTATAATTACACCACGTTTGGTTTTGGTGTCGTGCGTGCACTCAGAATCTGCAGCAATGAGTTCCTTGAGGAAGAATGCACTATAATTGAACAAGTATTTTCTAAACTCCACTATCCTCGTCACTTCATCAGAGACTGCAGACGGCGGGCATTAAACATCTTCAACACACCCAGAGAAGACTCTGGGTTTCATGTATACTCTTGGGTTTCCTGTATACTCTGGGTTTCCTGTATACTCTGGGTTTCCTGTATACTCTTGGGTTTCCTGTATACTCTGGGTTTCCTGTATACTCTGGGTTTCCTGTATACTCTGGGTTTCCTGTTTACTCTTGGGTTTCCTGTATACTCTTGGGTTTCTTGTTTACTCTTGGGTTTCCTGTTTACTCTTGGGTTTCCTGTTTACTCTTGGGTTTCCTGTATACTCTTGGGTTTCCTGTATACTCTGGGTTTCATGTATACTCTGGGTTTTCTGTATACTCTGGGTTTCATGTATACTCTGGGTTTCCTGTATAAGTCAATTGTTCACCATACACAGAGTAAGACAGGTCTGTCCTTCTAGCCCGAGACACGATTACCTGTGTGGGCAATTACGCTGTTGGAGGGATGGGGGCGGGCATTCCCGAACGAGTAAATAGATCCCATGGTGAATGAAACAACCCACAGAGAGTAGGGGGTGGGAGCGGGGAAGGGAATGGAGGCGGGCGATGGAGATGTGTGTGTGTGTGTGGGGGGGAGGAAGATCTTTTATTTAGCAGTCAACATGAGTGAAGATGGTGTGGTCGCTGCCTGTGACGTCACCACCTGCCTCCACACTATCATTCCCTCCTGTTCCACCACCCCCATCTTTAACAGTGTTACCCATCCTCCCCCCTCCAAGCCTCCACTCCATCATCCCTCCTCCCCAGCCTTCTCACAGTGATGGAAGGTAAATTGAACGCATCACCTCTAACATGATACTGGCGGAAATTCAACTTGCCATATTTTTTGATAAATTTGTAAGCATAAGTTTAAAGCTTTAGTGAAAAATATTAACAATTAAAGAGATCCTTCAAGAGGTAGGTTATACTAAGTTTAACCTTGCACAAGTTATCACTAGTGTGTGTGTGTGTGTGTGTGTGTGTGTGTGTGTGTGTGTGTGTGTGTGTGTGTGTGTGTGTGTGTGTGTGTGTGTGTAATCATCAGAGTACTTTATTCAATTATTGTGGGAGTCCAAACCAACATCCTGCACAAACATTTGTACGTTCAATCTGGATATACAGACATCAATAGGAGGGATACCAATACCTTCGATATATCTTTAATGGGTTTCAAAAGTTTTCATACTCTCGCAGTCTGGCCCTGGACCAGGCTTGTCTGGTGCTTACCTCATTAACTACGTTGTTAATACTGACAGTCCTATTGAAAACTTCTAAACATATTCAGGCAATGTTTCTACTAAGTGTCAAGCAGTCTGGGACCATAGATGTTGATACTATGTTCTCTTATTGTATCCACGGCGCTCAAATTAACCAATGGGTTATTTTATATATTCTCTCACAAATACCAAATCTAGCAGAGTTCGGATTTGCTATTAGACCCTAACATACGTTCCACGTGTATATTTTCATGCATCTCCTCCATCGAGTCCACATTTAGCACTCTGGCCGTAGATGATTCAGCTCCGATCCCTCTCCAGACCTGAACAATAAGCGACAAAGCACAAGTGATCAGAAAAGCGTCACCAGTGGCATTATTTTTGTCATGAAAGTTCTCATTATTCACCGTCATTCATATGATCAATTTCCATATACCTTCTAACATGATCACCTGCTGAGTGCATGGTCAAGCAAGCTACTGCTGAGTGCATGGTCAAGCAAGCTACTGCTACTGCTGAGTGCATGGTCAAGTAAGCTACTGCTGCTGCTGAGTGCATGGTCAAGTAAGCTACTGCTGCTGCTGAGTGCATGGTCAAGTAAGCTACTGCTGCTGCTGCTGAGTGCATGGTCAAGCAAGCTACTGCTACTGCTGAGTGCATGGTCAAGTAAGCTACTGCTGCTGCTGAGTGCATGGTCAAGCAAGCTACTGCTGAGTGCATGGTCAAGCAAGCTACTGCTACTGCTGAGTGCATGGTCAAGTAAGCTACTGCTGCTGCTGAGTGCATGGTCAAGTAAGCTACTGCTGCTGCTGAGTGCATGGTCAAGTAAGCTACTGCTGCTGCTGAGTGCATGGTCAAGCAAGCTACTGCTACTGCTGAGTGCATGGTCAAGTAAGCTACTGCTGCTGCTGAGTGCATGGTCAAGCAAGCTACTGCTACTGCTGAGTGCATGGTCAAGCAAGCTACTGCTACTGCTGAGTGCATGGTCAAGTAAGCTACTGCTGCTGCTGAGTGCATGGTCAAGCAAGCTACTGCTACTGCTGAGTGCATGGTCAAGCAAGCTACTGCTGAGTGCATGGTCAAGCAAGCTACTGCTGCTGCTGAGTGCATGGTCAAGCAAGCTACTGCTGCTGCTGAGTGCATGGTCAAGCAAGCACAGCTTAGGCATTTAACAGTAAGTACAAGAAGAAAATTAAAGTGAAAAAAGAGTAAATGTAAAAAGAGAAAGAGAAAGGAGAGTACAGTAGGAAGTAGGAGTGTAAGAGTGGGCAGTGTGTGAGCGGTGTCACTTCTGCCCCTCCAAGTCCAGGCTTCCCTGATGAGTACCTGGTAAAGGGAACTGTTAGTGCTAGAGGCCTGCAGGTCCATTCTGCCATGCTGAGCATCATACATACATACCTGGTGCAAATACACTTCACTACTGTGAGGATATAAAATGCTTCTCAACATATTAAGAAAAGCATTGAGTAGGCTTAAAATACTTAATAAATTTACGAGTATGGATGGGGTGGAGGGAGGATTGTTACCACACCGTAGTCGTGGAGATTCTCCACGACTACGGTGCTCTTCGCACCTACTCCAAGGTTGAGGGACTGATTACCTCATCTTTTGTACATAGTTCTACTGTCTTCAAGTTATGTCCTGGAATTTGTATTGATAAAGCCACTGGAGGGCGAAACGTCTACAATAAAGATACCCAGATGTTGCACATGTGTCTTAATTTCATCTTGTCGGTATTGTATATCATTCTTGTACAACATTCAACATCTTACCAGAAGATATCTGAAACACAGCTGGAACAAGTGTAGAAGCTTTCAAGAGAAAAACTGGACAAGTGTCTTCATCAGGTGCCAGATCAGCAGGGCTGTGATAGATATATGGGACACCGGGCTTCCAGCAGCAACAGCCTGGTTAACCAGGCAAGCACCAGACGAGCTTGGCTCATGGCCGGTCTCCGAAAGTGAGACACTCGAAACTCATCAAAGGTACAGGTAACAATCGTCTGAGTATACAGATTATACCATAGGTAAATTGTCATAATCACTAAAAATGACCGTGAAAAGAATTTCGAGAACAAAGAATTCAAGAGAGAACAATTCAATATTGGCACGAATTATAAGAGAACCAGAACGGTTGACTATGTAAATTAGTTACATTGCACAGAACAAATGTAATATGTGAATATGGTTCTACTAGATCATTCTCCACCCCCCCCCCATGCCTCTCTCTTGACGGTAGGATTAGTCGGGCTATTGGTGCCTGCTACTTGCACTCTAACCTAACCTCCGCAGCTCAGCTAATCAGAGCAAACTTATGAATGGTTACAATTCGTCTTCTACCCTCACAGCCCGACCTGAGACTAGGCTTTGTTGAGCGCTTGTCATCCAAGCTGTTTGTGTTAACAGTCTGCAGCCCCACACTTTTTTCAGGAATTTATCAACTGTGCCCTTTGAAGATAATTTGAGGTTTGGTAAATTCCCTTCTTTTAATGGGAGGAGAATGACACGTACTGCACCTGTTTATCCTACAATATGTAAGGCACTATCAAAAAAATTACCAGTCTCGAATTTTCACGAACTTCCTTGATGAAATATGATAGTTGTGTTGATCACACTGAGTAGTAGACGGCTTTGTGAAGCAGCGTAGCCATTGTTAGTCTTTCCATCGAGGTAAGATGGGCATTTTTCTGTCGTGCTGACAGTGTATTGTTGCTTTTTTGTGTGTAACAATAGAATGTTTAAATAACCACACTTGTGTGAAAGTCTGTTTCAAGCTCGGTAAAATGGGTAGTGAAACACAATGTTTCAGCAAGCACTTAGGGACCAAGCTGTGGGTTGGACACAATGTTTTGAATGTTTTTTTTTTCGATTCACAGTGGTACTAAATAAAACTGAGTATGATGAACACACTGGTCGTTCGTCAACGTAAAAAACAAAAGCCAACAACGATAAATTAAGGAAGGATATTCATGAAGATCATCGTCAGGGTATCCAGGACACTGCAAGTGCTGTGAGAATTTATTGTGTCGTCTGAAAATATTTTGACTGAAAATTTGAACATGAGGCGAGTGGCTGCAAAATTTGTGCCCCGCAACTTGACTCAATACCAGAAAGACCATCGTTTTCTTGCCAAAACGAACATTTGGTCGTCCCCCACCCTCCATACTCCCTAAATCTAACCTCCTATGACTTTCTCTTCCCAAAAGTTAAAAATGGCACTCACGAGGCGGCGTTTCTAGGACGTAGAGGAGATTCAAGCAGAATCACAGGCCGTGCTAGACGCCATTAGGAAAGAACTCCCGAAATATTTCACGAGGTGGCAGAGGCGCTGGGAACACTGTATAGCCTTCCAAAAAGAACACTTCAACGGTGACAACTTAAACTAGCTGATTAGGGAAGCCTATATATTTTCATTTTCCAGCAGTTCAGGAGGTTTTTGATAGCACCCGTAAGAATGGTAAGCACAAAGGACACGTTTGTTCACCACCCAGTCAGAATTATAAACACGAAGACATCACATGGTTATTCACCACTCAGACAGAATGATAAGTTAGGAAATGCTTGTCCTGACGCGGGATCATATGATGACCAACAGCTGAAGCTTTTTGTCATTGCTTTCCGCTGACTTACCGGTCCACCCCTTTAAAAATTATGATTATAACTATCTATATGCGTTCAGAATGATATATACGAAGACATCACATGGTGATTCACCAGCCAGTCAGAATGAGCTGTTGTAAGTACTCAATGATCATGTAAACTGTGTTGTGTACAACACGATGTGTACTTACAACTGAGGGAGGGGAACAAAGGCACATCTTAGTGGTCACAGCATGTGTCGTACACCACAGGTACATTCATCAATAACAATAATTATTTAAGTATGATGGAACCGTCAGAATCACAACCATCAAAATCATCACCATCACCTCCACCATTACAATCACCACCACCACAATAACCTCGACCACGGCCAACCATCGCGACCACCACAATCAACCATGATGATTAAGACACATGTCCAACACTTATGTATCTTTATTATTGAAATCGTTCCAGGTTATGGAGCTGAACTCTTCTCCAGGCTCAGGGACTGACCTCCTCAAATAGTTTTTCTCTAAGATTGATAGACTGATTACATCTTCATATCACTACACCTGTTGCCTTTGTATGTGACTGAACAAGTCTACTGTGTAGGTGAAACTTTGTATGTGACTGAACAAGTCTACTGTGTAGGTCAAACTTTGTATGTGACTGAACAAGTCTACTGTGTAGGTCAAACTTTGTATGTGACTGAACAAGTCTACCGTGTAGGTCAAACTTTGTATGTGACTGAACAAGTCTACTGTGTAGGTCAAACTTTGTATGTGACTGAACAAGTCTACTGTGTAGGTCAAACTTTGTATGTGACTGAACAAGTCTACTGTGTAGGTCAAACTTTGTATGTGACTGAACAAGTCTACCGTGTAGGTCAAACTTTGTATGTGACTGAACAAGTCTACTGTGTAGGTCAAACTTTTAACAAAGATAACTGCTGCACATGTGTCTTAATAATCAACTTGATGGTATTTTATACCTTTTTTAACACAACCATCACCATAATGACCACCACAACCATCACCATAACGACCACCACAACCATCACCATAACGACCACCACAACCATCACCATAGCGACCACCACAACCATCACCATAACGACCACCACAACCATCACCATAACGACCACCACAACCATCACCATAACGACCACCACAACCATCACCATAACGACCACCACAACCATCACCATAACGACCACCACAACCATCACCATAACGACCACCACAACCATCACCATAACGACCACCACAACCATCACCATAACGACCACCACAACCATCACCATAGCGACCACCACAACCATCACCATAACGACCACCACAACGACCACCACAACCATCACCATAACGACCACCACAACCATCACCATAACGACCACCACAACCATCACCATAACGACCACCACAACCATCACCATAACGACCACCACAACCATCACCATAACGACCACCACAACCATCACCATAACGACCACCACAACCATCACCATAACGACCACCACAACCATCACCATAACGACCACCACAACCATCACCATAACGACCACCACAACCATCACCATAACGACCACCACAACCATCACCATAACGACCACCACAACCATCACCATAACGACCACCACAACCATCACCATAACGACCACCACAACCATCACCATAACGACCACCACAACCATCACCATAACGACCACCACAACCATCACCATAACGACCACCACAACCATCACCATAACGACCACCACAACCATCACCATAACGACCACCACAACCATCACCATAACGACCACCACAACCATCACCATAACGACCACCACAACCATCACCATAACGACCACCACAACCATCACCATAACGACCACCACAACCATCACCATAACGACCACCACAACCATCACCATAACGACCACCACAACCATCACCATAACGACCACCACAACCATCACCATAACGACCACCACAACCATCACCATAACGACCACCACAACCATCACCATAACGACCACCACAACCATCACCATAACGACCACCACAACCATCACCATAACGACCACCACAACCATCACCATAACGACCACCACAACCATCACCATAACGACCACCACAACCATCACCATAACGACCACCACAACCATCACCATAACGACCACCACAACCATCACCATAACGACCACCACAACCATCACCATAACGACCACCACAACCATCACCATAACGACCACCACAACCATCACCATAACGACCACCACAACCATCACCATAACGACCACCACAACCATCACCATAACGACCACCACAACCATCACCATAACGACCACCACAACCATCACCATAACGACCACCACAACCATCACCATAACGACCACCACAACCATCACCATAACGACCACCACAACCATCACCATAACGACCACCACAACCATCACCATAACGACCACCACAACCATCACCATAACGACCACCACAACCATCACCAGAACCACCACACCATCACCATAGCGACCACCACAACCATCACCAACGACCACCACAACCATCACCATAACCACCACCACAACCATCACCATAACGACCACCACAACCATCACCATAACGACCACCACAACCATCACCATAACGACCACCACAACCATCACCATAACGACCACCACAACCATCACCATAACCACCACCACAACCATCACCATAACGACCACCACAACCATCACCATAACGACCACCACAACCATCACCATAACGACCACCACAACCATCACCATAACGACCACCACAACCATCACCATAACGACCACCACAACCATCACCATAACGACCACCACAACCATCACCATAACGACCACCACAACCATCACCATAACGACCACCACAACCATCACCATAACGACCACCACAACCATCACCATAACGACGACCACCACAACCATCACCAACGACCACCACAACCATCACCATAACGACCACCACAACCACCACCATCACCATAACGACCACCACAACCATCACCATAACGACCACCACAACCATCACCATAACGACCACCACAACCATCACCATAACGACCACCACAACCATCACCATAACGACCACCACAACCATCACCATAACGACCACCACAACCATCACCATAACGACCACCACAACCATCACCATAACGACCACCACAACCATCACCATAACGACCACCACAACCATCACCATAACGACCACCACAACCATCACCATAACGACCACCACAACCATCACCATAACGACCACCACAACCATCACCATAACGACCACCACAACCATCACCATAACGACCACCACAACCATCACCATAACGACCACCACAACCATCACCATAACGACCACCACAACCATCACCATAACGACCACCACAACCATCACCATAGCGACCACCACAACCATCACCATAACGACCACCACAACCATCACCATAACGACCACAACCATCACCATAACGACCACCACAACCATCACCATAGCGACCACAACCATCACCATAACGACCACCACAACCATCACCATAACGACCACCACAACCATCACCATAACGACCACCACAACCATCACCATAACGACCACCACAACCATCACCATAACGACCACCACAACCATCACCATAACGACCACCACAACCATCACCATAACGACCACCACAACCATCACCATAACGACCACCACAACCATCACCATAACGACCACCACAACCATCACCATAACGACCACCACAACCATCACCATAACGACCACCACAACCATCACCATAACGACCACCACAACCATCACCATAACGACCACCACAACCATCACCATAACGACCACCACAACCATCACCATAACGACCACCACAACCATCACCATAACGACCACCACAACCATCACCATAACGACCACCACAACCATCACCATAACGACCACCACAACCATCACCATAACGACCACCACAACCATCACCATAACGACCACCACAACCATCACCATAACGACCACCACAACCATCACCATAACGACCACCACAACCATCACCATAACGACCACCACAACCATCACCATAACGACCACCACAACCATCACCATAACGACCACCACAACCATCACCATAACGACCACCACAACCATCACCATAACGACCACCACAACCATCACCATAACGACCACCACAACCATCACCATAACGACCACCACAACCATCACCATAACGACCAACCATCAACATCAAACCATCACATATCACATCACCACAACCATCACCATAATGACCACCACAATCAAACCATCACTAACATCACCACAACCATCACCATAATGACCACCACAATCAAACCATCACTAACATCACCACAACCATCACCATAACGACCACCACAATCAAACCATCACTAACATCACCACAACCATCACCATAACGACCACCGTAATCAAACCTTCACTAACATCACCACTCTAGTAGCTCCAGACTGGTGTCTGTTATAGTTTGTTACACAGAACAAGATCAAGGTCACTACGACCAGGTAGTTGACTTGTGGCGGCTCACCGTGTGTACGACCCACCGTGTGTACGACCCAACAGTCAGCAGCGAAGTGATGCAAACATGCAATGATGAAAACTCTCATGCAAAGAAAGATTTATTGGAGATATTCAAAGAAAGCATAAATCATTTATTGATGGAAGTATCAGTCGTTGATGGAAGTATCAGTCGTTGATGGAAGTATCAGTCGTTGATGGAAGTATCAGTCGTTGATGGAAGTATCAGTCGTTGATGGAAGTATCAGTCGTTGATGGAAGTATCAGTCATTGATGGAAGTATCAGTCATTGATGGAAGTATCAGTCATTGATGGAAGTATCAGTCATTGATGGAAGTATCAGTCATTGATGGAAGTATCAGTCATTGATGGAAGTATCAGTCATTGATGGAAGTGTCAGTCATTGATGGAAGTGTCAGTCATTGATGGAAGTATCAGTCATTGATGGAAGTATCAGTCATTGATGGAAGTATCATTCATTGATGGAAGTATTAGTCATTGATGGAAGTATCAATCATTGATGGAAGTATTATCCATTGATGGAAGTGTCAGTCATTGATGGAAGTATCAGTCATTGATGGAAGTAATAGTCATTGATGGAAGTATCAGTCATTGATGGAAGTATTAGTCATTGATGGAAGTATCAGTCACTGATGGAAGTATCAGTCGTTGATGGAAGTATCAGTCATTGATGGAAGTATTATCCATTGATGGAAGTGTCAGTCATTGATGGAAGTATCAGTCATTGATGGAAGTATCAGTCATTGATGGAAGTATCAGTCGTTGATGGAAGCATCAGTCATTGATGGAAGTATCAGTCATTGATGGAAGTATCAGTCACTGATGGAAGTATCAGTCATTGATGGAAGTATTAGTCATTGATGGAAGTATCAGTCATTGATGGAAGCATCAGTCACTGATGGAAGTATCAGTCATTGATGGAAGTATCAGTCGTTGATGGAAGTATCAGTCGTTGATGGAAGTATCAGTCATTGATGGAAGTATCAGTCATTGATGGAAGTATCAGTCGTTGATGGAAGTATCAGTCATTGATGGAAGCATCAGTCATTGATGGAAGTATCAGTCGTTGATGGAAGTATCAGTCGTTGATGGAAGTATCAGTCATTGATGGAAGTATCAGTCATTGATGGAAATATCAGTCGTTGATGGAAGTATCAGTCATTGATGGAAGCATCAGTCATTGATGGAAGCATTATTCGTTGAAGTATCATTAATCGGTTACAGATCGATGGCAGCATCAATCACTGACGGCAATTCAATCATTGATAGCAGCATCAATCACTGACGGCAGATCATTGGTAGCAGCATCTATCATTGACGGCATATCAATAACTGACGGCAGATTAATCATTGATAGCATCAATGACGGCAGATCAATCTCATTGACAGCAGCATCAACCATTGACGGCAGATCAGTGATATTAGGCAGATCAATCACTGACGGCAGAGCAATCATTTATAGCAGACCAATCACTGACAGCAGATCAAACATCGATGGCAGATCATTTATGGCAGATCAGTCACTGATGGCAGATCAATCACTGATGGCAGATCAATCATTGATGGCAGATCAATCACTGATGGCAGATCAATCATTGATGGCAGATCAATCATTGATGGCAGTTCAATCACTGATGGCAGATCAATCACTGTTGGCAAATCAATGATGGCAGATAAATCAATGATGGCAGATCAATCAGTGATGGCAGCAGCAATCATTGATGGCAGATCAATTATTGAAGGCAGAACAATTATTGACGGCAGATCAATCATTGATAGCATCAATAATTAAGAGCAAATCAGTGATAGCATCAATCATTGATGCATCGATCACTGACGGTAGATCATTGACAGCAGCATCAATTATTGATGGCAGATCACTGATGGTAGATCACTGATAGCATCAATCATTCAGAGCAGATCAATCATTGACGGAAGATAAATCACTGATGGCAGATCAATCACTGATGACAAATCATTTATGGCAGATCAATCACTGACGGCAGATCAATCATTGATGGCAGATCAATCATTGACGGCAGATCATTGATGGCAGATCAATCATTTATGGCAGATCAATCATTGATGGCATATCAATGATGGCAGATCAATCAATGATGGGAGATCATTGTTGGCAGATAAATCATTGATGGCAGATCAATCACTGACGGCAGATCAATCATTTATGGCAGATCAATCATTGATGGAATATCATTGTGGCAGATCAATCACTGATGGCAGATCAATCATTGATAGCAGATCAATCATTGATGACAGATCAGTCATTGATGGCAGATCACTAGAGGAGGCATCATTCACTGACAGCAGTTCATTCACAAGTGGAAGCATCATTCACTGATAACAGATCATTCACAAGTGGAAACATCATTCACTGATGGCAGATCATTCACTACTGGAAGCATCATTCACTGATAACAGATCATTCACTAGTGGAAGGATCATTCACCGGTAGATCATTCACTAGTGGAAGCATCATTCACTGACAGCAGTTCATTCGCAAGTGGAAACATCATTCACTGGCGGTAGATCATTTACTAGTGGAAGCATCATTCACTAGTGGAAGGATCATTCACTGATTGCAGGTCATTCACTAGTGAAAGGATCACATTCACTAGTGGAAGCATCATTCACTGATTGCAGGTCATTCACTAGTGGAAGCATCACTCACTGATGGCAGATCATTCACTAGTGGAGGCATCATTCACTTGTGGCAGATCATTCATTA
The DNA here is from genome assembly GCF_038502225.1 of Cherax quadricarinatus. Lineage (NCBI taxonomy): Eukaryota > Metazoa > Arthropoda > Malacostraca > Decapoda > Parastacidae > Cherax > Cherax quadricarinatus. The sequence goes on along the minus strand of NC_091294.1, from coordinate 53,672,758 downwards.
GGGGAAGGATCATCCACTGATGACAGCATTCACTAGTGGAAGCATCATTCATTGATGGCAGATCATTCATTAGTGGAAGCATCATTCACTGATAACAGATCATTCACTAGTGGAAGGATCATTCACTGGTGGCAGATCATTCATTAGTGGTAGCATCATTCACTGATGGCAGATCATTCACTAGTGTAAACATCATTCAATGATGGCAGATCATTCACTAGTGTAAACATCATTCAATGATGGCAGATCATTCACTAGTGGAAGCATCATTCACTGACGGCAGATCATTCACTAGTGGAAGGATCATTCACTAGTGGAAGCATCATTCACTGATGGCAGATCATTCACTAGTGTAAACATCATTCAATGATGGCAGATCATTTACTAGTGGAAGGATCATTCACTAGTGGAGGCATCATTCACTGATTGCAGGTCATTCACTAGTGGAAGGATCATTCACTGGTGGCAGATCATTCACTAGTATAAGCTGCATTCACTGATGGCAGATCATTCACTACTGGAAGCATTATTCACTGATGGCAGATCATTCATTAGTGGAAGCATCATTCACTGGTGGCAGATTATTCACTAGAGGAATGATCATTCACTGATGACAGATCATTCACTAGTATAAGCTGCATTCACTGATGGCAGATCATTCACTACTGGAAGCATTATTCACTGATGGCAGATCATTCATTAGTGGAAGCATCATTCACTGGTGGCAGATTATTCACTGGTGGCACATTATTCACTAGTGGAGGCATCATTCACTGGTGGCAGATCATTCACTAGTGGAAGGATCACTCACTGATGGCATATCATTCACTAGAGGAAGCAACATTCACTGGTGGCAGATCATTCATTAGTGGAAGGATCATTCACTGATGGCAGATCATTCACTAGTGGTAGCATCATTCACTGGTGGCAGATCATTCATTAGTGGAAGCATCATTCACTGATGGCAGATCATTCACTAGTGGAGGCATCATTCACTTGTGGCAGATCATTCATTTGGGGAAGGATCATTCACTGATGACAGATCATTCACTAGTGGAAGGATCACTCACTGATGGCATATCATTCATTAGTGGATGCATCATTCACTGGTGGCAGATCATTCATTAGTAGAAGGCTCATTCACTTATGGCAGATCATTCACTAGAGGAAGCAACATTCACTGGTGGCAGATCATTCATTAGTGGAAGGATCATTCCCTAATGGCAGATCATTCACTAGTGGAAGGATCATTCACTAGTGGATCATTCGTTGATGGCAGATCACTCATTAGTGGAAGAATCATTCACTGATGGCAGATCATTCACTAGTGGAAGAAGCATTCACTGATGGCAGATCATTCCATAGTGGAAGCATCATTCACTGATGGCAGATCATTCCATAGTGGAAGCATCATTCACTGACGGCAGTTCATTCACTAGTGGAAACATCATTCACTGGTGGCAGATCATTTACTAGTGGAAGGATCATTCACTAGTGGAAGGATCATTCACTATTGGAGGCATCATTCACTGATTGCAGGCCATTCACTAGTGGAAGGCTCATTCACTGATGGCAGATCATTCACTAGAGGAAGCAACATTCACTGGTGGCAGATCATTCATTAGTGAAAGGATCATTCACTAGTGGTAGCATCAATCACTGGTGGCAGATAATTCATTAGTGGAAGCATCATTCACTGATGGCAGATCATTCACTAGTGGAAGAACCATTCACTGATGGCAGATCATTCACAAGTGGAGGCATCATTCGCTGATGGCAGATCATTCACTAGTGGAAGGATCATTCCCTGATGGCAGATCATTCACTAGTTGAAGGATTATTTAATGAGAGCAGATCATTCACTAGTGGAAGGGTCATTCCCTGATGGCATATCATTCACTAGTGGAAGAACCATCCACTGATGGCAGATCATTCACTAGTGGAAGAACCATTCACTGATGGCAGATCATTCACAAGTGGAGGCATCATTCACTGATGGCAGATCTTTCACTAGTGGAAGCACCATTCACTGATGGCTGATCATTCACTGGCAGTAAGTGGTATGAGGCAGCCTGGGTGGGACAGCTGATATTGACTCATGACCTTTGTGAAGCGTCGATATTCCATTCATTAGCTACGAGGCCACACAACCAATCCTGTTACTCCACGTTGTACTCTAAGCCTCCCTCCCACACCCACCTCACCTCCCACCCAGCCACTCCCCGGTCCATCATTCCCACCTTTCCATACATTACGCTCCTAACAACACATTCCAAAGCACACCACATCACCCTCCCTCAACCACGGGGCCCTACCCACCAATACAAGACCCAACAACCCATACACCACCCCCACCCACATGCATAAACACACACATTCCCCAAACACTAGTCACTCCACCATTATCTTTGATTTACCTTTATCTTTATTATGTAATAAAATATACCTATTGGTAAAAAAAAATTTAAAGATGGGGTCGTAGGGGAAGTGGAATATTCTCATCGGCTTCAGAACGAAAACCCAACTCTTTTCGTCGAAGCCTTTTTATCCTTTAACTTGTTTCAAAACTTTTCCTCAGCTCGGTCCTAGCTTAAGCTTGTCTGGTGCTCGTCTGGTGAACATAAGAACATAAGGAGCACTGGCCCATGCTAGGCAGGTCCAAATCACCTACAGGTCCAAGCCAGTCAGGTCTAACTCACGCCTACTCATGTATTTGTCAAACCTATTTTTAAAACTACACAACGTTTTATCTTCAACGATGCTATTGGGAGTATGTTCCACTCATGGACACCTCTATTAACAAACCAATGCTTTCCTATATCATTTCTAAAATCTACTTTTTTCAACTAGAAACAACTGCTGCGAATCCTGTCTTGGTTCGATATTTTCAGCATGTATTTACACCCCCTTTATTTATTCTTGTTTCCTTTTATAGACCTCAATCATATCCCCCCCTAATTTTACGCCTTTCTATAAAATGCAGAATCAGTGTCCTCAGTCTATCCTGGATGTTACCTGCAGGTTATTCCGGGGATCAACGCCCCCGCGGCCCAGTCCATGACCAGGCCTCCCGATGGATCAGGGCCTGATCAACCAGGCTGTTACTGCTGGCCGCACGCAGTTCAACGTACGAGCCACAGCCCGGCTGATCCGGCACTGACTTTAGGTATCTGTCCAGCTCTCTCTTGAAGGCAGCCAGGGGTTTATTTCCAATTCCGCTAATGCTTGATGGGAGGCTGTTGAACAGTCTTGGGCCCCGGACACTTATGGTATTTTCCCTTAGTGTACCAATGGCGCCCCTACTTTTAATTGGGGGCATTTTGCATCGCCTGCCCAGTCTTTTACTTTCGTAGGGAGTGATTTCTGTGTGCAGATTTGGGACCATTCCTTCCAGGATTTTCCAAGTGTAGATTATGATATATCTCTCCCTCCTGCGTTCCAACGAGTACAAGTCAAGTGCTTCCAAGCGTTCCCAGTAGTTCAGTGCTTGACAGAACTTATACGTGCAGTAAAGGATCTCTGTACACTCTCTAGATCTGCGATTTCACCTGCTTTGACTGGAGATGTTAATGTACAGCAGTATTCCAGCCTAGAGAGAACAAGTGATTTGAAAAGGATCATCATTGGCTTGGCATCTCTCCTTCTGAACGTTCTCATTATCCATCCTAGCATTTTCTTTGCACGTGCGATCGTGGCACTGTTGTGATCCTTGAAATTGAGATCCTCAGACATTACTACTCCCAGGTCCCTTACATTATTTTTCCACTCTATTTTAAGGCCAGAGTCTGTAGTATACTCTGTTCTAGTTATCTCCTCCAGTTTTTCAAAACGGAGTAGTTGGAATTTGTCCTCATTGAACATCATATTGTTTACCGTTGCCCACTGGAAAACTTTGTTTATATCTTCTTGGAGGTTAACCGCATCCTCAGCAGATGACAGCCTCATGCAGATCCTAGTATCATCCGCAAAGGATGATACAGTGCTGTGATGTATATCTGTCTATGTCTGATATGAGGATGAGGAATAAGACAGGGGCGAGTACTGTGCCTTGTGGCACAGAGCTCACTATGGCAGCCTCCGATTTAACTCTGTTGACTACTACTCTGTGTTCGATTTGTTAGGAAATTGAAGATTGAGACACTTATGCAGCATATGGGAATCTTTATTCAGGAAACGTTTCGCCACACAGTGGCTTCATCAGTCCAATACAAAGAGGAAGGCGTAAGGAGAGGAGGAGTATGAGGTAATCAGTCCCTCAACCTGGAGTCGATGTGTTCAGTCCATCAATCTTGTAGAATGTACAGCATAGGGCCGTAGACGTGGCTTATATACTGTAGTGAGGTGAGGTGAAGCAGGCGGAGGCGGGGTCATAGTGGTGCCATCCACTAGTCGAAGTAGGTCTTCGTCCAAAGGTTGAACAAGTGTTGAAGAATTCTTTGTAACAAGATCCCATGATGCTGCAGTGTCTGACAGTTGTGATGAATGGTTTGAAAAACCGACTGATGAAGCCACTGCGTGGCGAAACGTTTCCTGAATAAAGATTCCCATATGCTGCGTAAGTGTCTCAATCTTCAACTTGTCGGTTTTTCAAACCATTCATTACAACTGTCAGACACTGCAGCATCATGGGATCTTGTTACAAAGAATTCTTCAACACTTGTTCAACCTTTGGACGAAGACCTACTTCGACTAGTGGATAGTACCACTATGACCCCGCCTCTGCCTGCTTCACCTCACCTCACTACAGTATATAAGCCACGTCTACGGCCCTATGCTGTACATTCTACAAGATTGATGGACTGAACACATCGACTCCAGGCTGAGGGACTGATTACCTCATACTCCTCCTCTCCTTACGCCTTCCTCTTTGTATTGGACTGATGAAGCCACTGTGTGGCGAAACGTTTCCTGAATAAAGATTCCCATATGCTGCATAAGTGTCTCAATCTTCAACTTGTCGGTTTTTCAAACCATTCATCACTACCTTCTTTCTTCTACTAGTGAACTGCATCTCATCTACATCTCAGCACAGAACCAACACCTCAGCACAGAACCAACACTTCAGCACTGAACCAACACCTCAGTACTGAACCAACACCTCAGTACTGAACCAACACCTCAGCACTAAACCAACACCTACACCTTGGCATCACTCATCTTCTACTATACACACTTCCCCACACAGTTCCTAAACAAGTATTCAGCCCCCTTTTATAAATACCCACACCCCAGTCCTGAACGAATACCCAATGAGACCTGGTCATGGAGCGTGCCGCGGGGGCGCTCATCCCGGAACACCCTCCAGGTATACCCCTCCATTACCCACACTCCAGTCCTGAAAGAGTACCCTATCAACGAGCCTGACCCAAGGCCGGGAGCCGAGGATAGAAAATCTCTTGAAACTTATCAAAGTTAAACTCCAACAACCAAACCCATCCACCACACACACCCTTTAATATACCTTTGATGAGGTCCGAGAATTTTTTCTACTCCCCGAGCCCGGCCTTGGGGGGCCAGGATCCTCTGGTGCTTGTCTGGTCAACCAGGCTGTTGGTGCTGGTGGCCTGCTGATCCACATATCCATTACAGCCTGGTTGATTTGGCACCTAGTGAAGATATTCGTCCTGTTTCTGCTTTAAGACATGCACACTTGCTCCAGCAGCGTTTCTGATTTCTGGCAAGATGTTGAATAGTCCGGGGCCACAAATGTTGACACCCATAGCGCCTCTGCTCTTCACTGGGTTTATTTTGCACTTCCTCTCCAGTATGTTGTTACGGTAGTTGGCAGTATGCAGATTTGTGAAAAGGGATGTATTAGCTCAATCAAACACCTAAATTACTGGGAACATTTGAAGTCCCTTGGCCCGCACTCCCTGGAATGCAGGCGAAAAAGATACATTATAATCTACACCTCGAAAATCAGACACACTGGTCCCAAATCTGAACACAGAAATCATTTTCTATGAAGGTAAAAGACTTGGCAGACGGTACAACATAACACCAATGCAAATCAGGGGAGAGAACTGGACAGATGCGTAAAATCAGTGCCCGATCAGACAGGCTGTGGTTCACACACTGGATTGCATGCAGCCAGTAGTAACAGCCTGGTTGATCAGGCCCTGATCTACCGTGAGGACTGGTCGAAGACAGAATTGCGGGGGCGTTAACCCCTGGAACATCCAGGCATACAAGGCCTTCAACTATTTTGCCAGGTATATATTATCATGTATCTCTCTCTCCTTCACTCCACTGAGTACATATTGCTGTAAACGATATCTGCATCTGTTCCAGCTCCGATATCTCTCCTGACCTGAACGGGGCTGTCAACACTGAGCAATATTACAAGTGAGAGAGCACAAGCGATATCAATAGTGTCACCACTGACACTATTGCCCTTCTTCTGAAAGTTCTCATTCACTCCGTCATCTTCCAGCTGTCATGACATTTGCCTTATTGTGTCATTTGAAAGGTCAATCGATATAATTATTCCCAGGTCTTTTAGGTGTTCCTTTTTGTTCTCTAAATCCATGCTAACTTGGGTTGTGAGGGTCACATTTTACCATATTTTTTTTGCTATCACGCCACTGCCTTCCTTCGTAAAGATGGACTATATCCGTACGTTTTAAAGTTTATGGAATTTCACCTAAATTTGCAACCCTTCTCCCAAGAATACTCGTGCTAGTATTTTACATGTCTTTACAAATACAGAAATGCATGAAAAAGCCCCAGGTGTTGAGTCCTTGGGCATGTTGTTAACAACGATCAAGATGGATTTGCAGAGATGGTTTGACAGGAACGTCTCCATATTTTTGTCCCGATCAAGACTGTTGAAACTAGAATTACTAGAGATGTTAGGAAAATTCTCTTTAGACCCAAGGGTAGTTGAAACAGGGGAGTGAAGTGACAGCTATACGGAGTACACAGTTTCATAAGTAGATATGGCAAAGGCTAAGAGGCCAGAAATCAATGATGCCTATTCAAGTAACCTAGGCGACGGAACCAGGATCCCAGTCTCAACCCTTGCAACCACAACTCTCTGAGTACCCTCACTAGTAGTACCACACGACTAGCACCATCACTAGTAGTACCACACGACTAGCACCATCACTGGTAGTACCACATGGCTAGCACCATCACTGGTAGTGTCACACGACTAACACAATCACTGGTAGCTTCACACGGCTGGCACCATCACTGGTGGTACCACACGGCTAGCACCATCAGTGGTAGCGTCACACAGCTGGCACCATCACTGGTAGTGTCGCACAGCTGGCACCATCAATGATAGTACCACATGGCAAGTACCATCACTGGTAGTACCACATGGCTAGCGCCATCACTGGTAGTACCACATGGCTAGTACCATCACTGGTAGTACCACACAGCTAGCACCATCACTGGTAGTACATGACTAGTACTATCACTGGTAGTACCACATGGCTAGCACCATCACTGGTAGTACCACATGGCTAGTACCATCACTGGTAGTACCACACGGCTAGCACCATCACTGGTAGTACCACATGGCTAGTACCATCACTGGTAGTACCACATGGCTAGTACCATCACTGGTAGTACCACATGGCTAGTACCATCACTGGTAGTACCACATGGCTAGTACCATCACTGGTAGTACCACACAGCTAGCACCATCACTGGTAGTACCACATGACTAGTACTATCACTGGTAGTACCACATGGCTAGCACCATCACTGGTAGTACCACATGGCTAGTACCATCACTGGTAGTACCACATGGCTAGCACCATCACTGGTAGTACCACATGGCTAGTACCATCACTGGTAGTACCACATGGCTAGTACCATCACTGGTAGTACCACATGGCTAGTACCATCACTGGTAGTACCACATGGCTAGTACCATCACTGGTAGTACCACATGGCTAGTACCATCACTGGTAGTACATGGCTAGTACCATCACTGGTAGTACCACATGGCTAGCACCATCACTGGTAGTACCACATGGCTAGTACCATCACTGGTAGTACCACATGGCTAGCACCATCACTGGTAGTACCACATGGCTAGCACCATCACTGGTAGCATCACACAGCTGGCACCATCACTGGTAGTACCACACGGCTAGCACCATCACTGGTAGTACCACACGGCTAGCACCATCACTGGTAGTACCACATGGCTAGTACCATCACTGGTAGTACCACATGGCTAGCACCATCACTGGTAGTACCCCATGGCTAGTACCATCACTGGTAGTACCACACGGCTAGCACCATCACTGGTAGTACCACATGGCTAGCACCATCACTGGTAGTACCACATGGCTAGCACCATCATTGGTAGTACCGCATGGCTAGCACCATCACTGGTAGTACCACATGGCTAGTACCATCACTGGTAGTACCACATGGCTAGTACCATCACTGGTAGTACCACATGGCTAGTACCATCACTGATAGTACCACATGGCTAGCACCATCACTGGTAGTACCACATGGCTAGCACCATCACTGGTAGTACCACATGGCTAGCACCATCACTGGTAGCGTCACACAGCTGGCACCATCACTGGTAGTACCACATGGCTAGCACCATCACTGGTAGTGCCACATGGCTAGCACCATCAATGGTAGCGTCACACAGCTGGCACCATCACTGGTAGTACCACATGGCTAGCACCATCACTGGTAGTACCACATGGCTAGCACCATCACTGGTAGTACCACATGGCTAGCACCATCACTCGTAGTACCACACGGCTAGCACCATCACTGGTAGCGTCACACTGGTAGTACCACACGGCTAACGCCATCACTGGTAGCGTCACACAGCTGGCACCATCCCTGGTAGTATCACACGGCTAGCACCATCATTGGTAGCGTCACACAGCTGGCACCATCACTGGTAGTACCACATGGCTAGCATCATCACTGGTAGCGTCACACAGCTGCCACCATCACTGGTAGTACCACATGGCTGCACCATCACTGGTAGCGTCACACAGCTGGCACCATCCCTGGTAGTACCACACGGCTAGCACCATCACTGGTAGCGTCACACAGCTGGCACCATCACTGGTAGTACCACATGGCTAGCACCAGACCAGGCCACATGGACGATCAAGGAGTGACGCAAGTAACACAATGGTCTACAAAAGTAGTGACACAGGCAACAATAATCACTTTGGTCACAAGCAGTGACACAATTCACAGTAACAATCACTGTGGTCACAAGTAATGACACGTCACAACAAACACTGTGGTCACAAGTTACAACAATCACTGTGGTCACAAGTAATGACACGTCACAACAATCGCTGTGGTCACAAGTAGTGACACGTCACAATAACAATCACTGTGGTCAAGTCACAACAATCACTGTGGTCACAAGTAGTGACACGTCACAATAACAATCACTGTGGTAACAAGTAGTGACATGTCACAACAATCACTGTGGTCACAAGTAATGACACGTCACAACAATCACTGTGGTCACAAGCAGTGCCACAAGTCACAATAACAATCACTGTGGTCACAAGCAGTGCCACAAGTCACAATAACAATCACTGTGGTCACAAGCAGTGCCACAAGTCACAACAATCACTGTGGTCACAAGCAGTGCCACAAGTCACAACAATCACTGTGGTCACAAGCAGTGCCACAAGTCACAACAATCACTGTGGTCACAAGCAGTGCCACGTCACAACAATCACTGTGGTCACAAGCAGTGCCACAAGTCACAACAATCACTGTGGTCACAAGCGATGCCACAAGTCACAACAATCACTGTGGTCACAAGCGATGCCACAAGTCACAACAATCACTGTGGTAACAAGCAGTGCCACAAGTCACAACAATCACTGTGGTCACAAGCAGTGCCACAAGTCACATCACTGTGGTCACAAGCAGTGCCACAAGTCACATCACTGTGGTCACAAGCAGTGCCACAAGTCACAACAATCGCTGTGGTCACAAGCAGTGCCACAAGCCACAACAATCACTGTGGTCACAAGCAGTGCCACAAGCCACAACACTGTGGTCACAAGCAGTGCCACAAGCCAGAACAATCACTGTGGTCACAAGCAGTGCCACAAGTTACAACAATCACTGTGGTCACAAGCAGTGCCACAAGCCACAACAATCACTGTGGTCACAAGCAGTGCCACAAGTTACAACAATCACTGTGGTCACAAGCAGTGCCACAAGTCACAACAATCACTGTGGTCACAAGCAGTGCCACAAGCCAGAACAATCACTGTGGTCACAAGCAGTGCCACAAGCCACAACAATCACTGTGGTCACAAGCAGTGCCACAAGCCACAACAATCACTGTGGTCACAAGCAGTGCCACAAGTCACAACAATCACTGTGGTCACAAGCAGTGCCACAAGCCACAACAATCACCGCGGTACTTCACCACAAACTTCTACTCAATATCACCAAACATAAGTGTATTAACATTTTAATTATCAATAGAAATAAGTAAAGAATATATGAAATAAAGTTTGAAAAAATAATTAAATGGTGAAGAGGACAAACAATAGCAATGAATAATATTAAATATACTAAGAGGACAGGACAGTTGTTAATAATAATAATGGGAAAGTTAGAGTACATAAGTAACAGTAAGTGTGGTGTTAATATTGTTGTCCTGGGCCACACCAACAGTAAGTGTGGTGATAATATTGTTGTCCTGGGCCACACCAACAGTAAGTGTGGTGTTAATATTGTTGTCCTGGGCCACACCAACAGTAAGTGTGGTGATAATATTGTTGTCCTGGGCCACACCAACAGTAAGTGTGGTGATAATATTGTTGTCCTGGGCCACACCAACAGTAAGTGTGGTGTTAATATTGTTGTCCTGGGCCACACCAACAGTAAGTGTGGTGATAATATTGTTGTCCTGGGCCACACCAACAGTAAGTGTGGTGATAATATTGTTGTCCTGGGCCACACCAACAGTAAGTGTGGTGATAATATTGTTGTCCTGGGCCACACCAACAGTAAGTGTGGTGATAATATTGTTGTCCTGGGCCACACCAACAGTAAGTGTGGTGATAATATTGTTGTCCTGGGCCACACCAACAGTAAGCGTGGTGTTAATATTGTTGTCCTGGGCCACACCAACAGTAAGTGTGGTGATACCAACAGTAAGTGTGGTGATAATATTGTTGCCCTGGGCCACACCAACAGTAAGTGTGGTGATACCAACAGTAAGTGTGGTGATAATATTGTTGCCCTGGGCCACACCAACAGTAAGTGTGGTGATACCAACAGTAAGTGTGGTGATAATATTGTTGCCCTGGGCCACACCAACAGTAAGCGTGGTGATACCAACAGTAAGTGTGGTGATAATATTGTTGCCCTGGGCCACACCAACAGTAAGCGTGGTGTTAATATTGTTGTCCTGGGCCACACCAACAGTAAGTGTGGTGATACCAACAGTAAGTGTGGTGATAATATTGTTGCCCTGGGCCACACCAACAGTAAGTGTGGTGATAATATTGTTGTCCTGGGCCACACCAACAGTAAGTGTGGTGTTAATATTGTTGTCCTGGGCCACACCAACAGTAAGTGTGGTGATAATATTGTTGTCCTGGGCCACACCAACAGTAAGTGTGGTGTTAATATTGTTGTCCTGGGCCACACCAACAGTAAGTGTGGTGATAATATTGTTGTCCTGGGCCACACCAACAGTAAGTGTGGTGATAATATTGTTGCCCTGGGCCACACCAACAGTAAGCGTGGTGATACCAACAGTAAGTGTGGTGATAATATTGTTGTCCTGGGCCACACCAACAGTAAGTGTGGTGTTAATATTGTTGTCCTGGGCCACACCAACAGTAAGTGTGGTGATAATATTGTTGTCCTGGGCCACACCAACAGTAAGTGTGGTGATAATATTGTTGTCCTGGGCCACACCAACAGTAAGTGTGGTGATAATATTGTTGTCCTGGGCCACACCAACAGTAAGTGTGGTGATACCAACAGTAAGTGTGGTGATAATATTGTTGCCCTGGGCCACACCAACAGTAAGTGTGGTGATAATATTGTTGTCCTGGGCCACACCAACAGTAAGTGTGGTGATAATATTGTTGTCCTGGGCCACACCAACAGTAAGTGTGGTGATAATATTGTTGCCCTGGGCCACACCAACAGTAAGTGTGGTGATACCAACAGTAAGTGTGGTGATAATATTGTTGTCCTGGGCCACACCAACAGTAAGCGTGGTGATACCAACAGTAAGTGTGGTGATAATATTGTTGCCCTGGGCCACACCAACAGTAAGTGTGGTGATACCAACAGTAAGTGTGGTGATAATATTGTTGCCCTGGGCCACACCAACAGTAAGTGTGGTGATACCAACAGTAAGTGTGGTGATAATATTGTTGCCCTGGGCCACACCAACAGTAAGTGTGGTGATACCAACAGTAAGTGTGGTGATAATATTGTTGTCCTGGGCCACACCAACAGTAAGTGTGGTGATAATATTGTTGTCCTGGGCCACACCAACAGTAAGTGTGGTGATAATATTGTTGTCCTGGGCCACACCAACAGTAAGTGTGGTGATACCAACAGTAAGTGTGGTGATAATATTGTTGCCCTGGGCCACACCAACAGTAAGTGTGGTGATACCAACAGTAAGTGTGGTGATAATATTGTTGCCCTGGGCCACACCAACAGTAAGTGTGGTGATACCAACAGTAAGTGTGGTGATAATATTGTTGTCCTGGGCCACACCAACAGTAAGTGTGGTGATAATATTGTTGCCCTGGGCCACACCAACAGTAAGCGTGGTGATAATATTGTTGCCCTGGGCCACACCAACAGTAAGTGTGGTGATACCAACAGTAAGTGTGGTGATAATATTGTTGTCCTGGGCCACACCAACAGTAAGTGTGGTGATAATATTGTTGTCCTGGGCCACACCAACAGTAAGTGTGGTGATAATATTGTTGTCCTGGGCCACACCAACAGTAAGCGTGGTGATAATATTGTTGTCCTGGGCCACACCAACAGTAAGTGTGGTGATAATATTGTTGTCCTGGGCCACACCAACAGTAAGTGTGGTGATAATATTGTTGCCCTGGGCCACACCAACAGTAAGTGTGGTGATAATATTGTTGTCCTGGGCCACACCAACAGTAAGTGTGGTGATAATATTGTTGTCCTGGGCCACACCAACAGTAAGTGTGGTGATAATATTGTTGTCCTGGGCCACACCAACAGTAAGTGTGGTGATAATATTGTTGTCCTGGGCCACACCAACAGTAAGTGTGGTGATAATATTGTTGCCCTGGGCCACACCAACAGTAAGCGTGGTGATACCAACAGTAAGTGTGGTGATAATATTGTTGTCCTGGGCCACACCAACAGTAAGTGTGGTGATAATATTGTTGTCCTGGGCCACACCAACAGTAAGTGTGGTGATAATATTGTTGTCCTGGGCCACACCAACAGTAAGTGTGGTGATAATATTGTTGTCCTGGGCCACACCAACAGTAAGTGTGGTGATAATATTGTTGCCCTGGGCCACACCAACAGTAAGTGTGGTGATAATATTGTTGTCCTGGGCCACACCAACAGTAAGTGTGGTGATAATATTGTTGTCCTGGGCCACACCAACAGTAAGTGTGGTGATAATATTGTTGTCCTGGGCCACACCAACAGTAAGTGTGGTGATAATATTGTTGTCCTGGGCCACACCAACAGTAAGTGTGGTGATAATATTGTTGCCCTGGGCCACACCAACAGTAAGCGTGGTGATACCAACAGTAAGTGTGGTGATAATATTGTTGTCCTGGGCCACACCAACAGTAAGTGTGGTGATAATATTGTTGCCCTGGGCCACACCAACAGTAAGTGTGGTGATAATATTGTTGTCCTGGGCCACACCAACAGTAAGTGTGGTGATAATATTGTTGTCCTGGGCCACACCAACAGTAAGTGTGGTGATAATATTGTTGTCCTGGGCCACACCAACAGTAAGTGTGGTGATAATATTGTTGTCCTGGGCCACACCAACAGTAAGTGTGGTGATAATATTGTTGTCCTGGGCCACACCAACAGTAAGTGTGGTGATAATATTGTTGTCCTGGGCCACACCAACAGTAAGTGTGGTGATAATATTGTTGCCCTGGGCCACACCAACAGTAAGTGTGGTGATAATATTGTTGTCCTGGGCCACACCAACAGTAAGTGTGGTGATAATATTGTTGTCCTGGGCCACACCAACAGTAAGTGTGGTGATAATATTGTTGTCCTGGGCCACACCAACAGTAAGTGTGGTGATAATATTGTTGTCCTGGGCCACACCAACAGTAAGTGTGGTGATAATATTGTTGCCCTGGGCCACACCAACAGTAAGTGTGGTGATAATATTGTTGTCCTGGGCCACACCAACAGTAAGTGTGGTGATAATATTGTTGTCCTGGGCCACACCAACAGTAAGTGTGGTGATAATATTGTTGCCCTGGGCCACACCAACAGTAAGCGTGGTGATACCAACAGTAAGTGTGGTGATAATATTGTTGTCCTGGGCCACACCAACAAATATCTGACTGAGAAAACCAGACAGTTTAAATCGAGCCTTTGACAAAACCCAGTAGTGAGGCACCTGGCTCGAGCCAACAATCTCCCCCTCTACTCACAAACGCCCCCCCCTCCTCACATACACACAACCAGGAGCTATGAAACGACCCTTGCACCACAATTAGGCGAGTGCACGCGCACACACACAGGAGCTATGACTCGACCCGTGCAACCACAACTAGGTGAGTACACACAAAAGTGATGTAGTGGAGGCAGGAACCATGCACAGCTTTAAGACGAGGCATGATAAGGCTCATGGAGCAGGGAGAGGACCTAGTAGCGATCAGTGAAGAGGCGGGGCCAGGAGCTGAATCTCGACCCCTGCAACCACAATTAGGTGAGCACACAGGCTGCAGGTCTGGTCCAACAACTGGCTCCTGAAGTTCAATCCCACCAAGTGTAAAGTCATGAAGATTGGGGAAGGGCAAAGAAGACCACAGACGAAGTACAGTCTAGGGGTCAGAGACTACAAACCTCACTCAAGGAAAAGGATCTTGGGGTGAGTATAACACCAGGCACATCTCCTGAAGCGCACATCAACCAAATAACTGGTCCAGTATACGGGCGCCTAGCAAACCTAAGAACAGCATTCCGACATCTTAATAAGGAATTGTTCAGGACCCTGTAAACCGTGTACGTTAGGCCCATATTGGAGTAAGCGGCACCAATTTGGAACCCACACCTAGCCAAGCATGTAAGGAAACTAGAGAAAGCGCAAAGGTTTTCAACAAGAATAGTCCAGGAGCTAAGGGGTATGTCCTACGAGGAGAGGTTAAGGGAAATCGACCCGACGACACTGGAAGACAGCAGATAGGGGGGATATGATAACGACATATAAAATACTGAGAGGAATCGACAAGGTGGACAGACACAGGATGTTCCAGAGATGGGACACAGCAACAAAGGGTTACAGTTGGAAGTTAAAGACTCAGATGAATCACAGGGATGGTAGGAAGTATTTCTTCAGTCACAGAGTTGTCAGGAAGTGGAATAGTCTGGAAAGTGATGTAGTGGAGGCAAGATCCATATATAGCTTTAAGAAGAGGTATGAAAAAGCTCATGGTGCAGGAAGAGTGACCTAGTAGCGACCAGTGAAGAGGCAGGGCCAGGAGCTGGGACTCGGCCCCTGAGTACACACACAACAATATGCAAGGAAGCGGAGGAGAGGTTCATACCCAAGGGCAACAGAAACAATGAGAGGGCCAAGACAAGCCCTTGGTTGACTCAAAGGTGTAGAGAGGCCAAAACGAAGTGCGCTAGAGAATGGAAGAATTATAGAAGGCAAAGGACTCAGGAAAATAAGGACATGAAATGACCGAGAAGCTTATGAAGAGCTCAACAAGAGATTTAAAGAAGTATTTACAATGGAGATAGAAAGGACTCCAGAAAGCCAGAGTGATGGGGTACACCATCAAGTGCTGGACACAGTACAGCGGTACCTCGAGTTACGAACTTAATTCGTCCCAGAAGGCTATTCGAGTGCCGATACCAAACGAAGTTGTTCCCATAAAGAATAATATAAATTAGATTAGCCCGTTTCAGACCCCTAAAAATACTCTTACATAATTGTTCAAGTTAGAAGCTGTTCGAAACTCGAGGTACCACAGTACATATACAAGAGGAGGAGGAGGTGAAGAGGCTGTTATGTTAACTAGATACCTCAAAGGCGATGGGGCCGGACATCTCTCGGTGGGTCCTGAGAGAGGAAGCAGAGGCATTCTGTGTACCACTAACAACAATCTTCAATGCATCTATGGCAACACGACGACTACCCGAGGTGTGTAGTCCCAATTTTTAAGAAAAGAGACAGGGATGCAGCATTAAACTACTGACTGGTGTTATTGACATATAGAGTATGCAAAGTCATGGAGAAGATTATCAGAAGAGTGGTGGAGCACCAGAAAGGAATGAGGTTATTCACGACAACCAGGACAGTTTCAGGGAAAGGAAATCCTGTGTCACAAACCTACTGGAGTTATACGACAAGGTGGCGGTGGTAAGGAAAGAGAAAGAGGGGTGGGTAGACTGAATTTTCTTGTACTGTATGAAAGCTTTTGACACAGTTCTACACAAGAGATTAGTGCAAAAGTTGGAGAACCAGGCAGGTATAACAGGGAAGTCGCCGCAAGGTATTAGAGAATACCTGACAGGAATGCAACAGTGAATCATGGTATGTGACGAAGTGTCAGAATGGTCACCCACGCACAGGGGTCAGTCCTGGGACAGGTGCTGTTTCTGGTATATGTGAATAACATGACGGAAGGGATAGACTCAGAGGTGTCCCTGTTTGCAAACGATGTGAAGCTATTGAGGAGAATTAATGAGGAGAATTCAGTCGGATGAGGACCAGGCAGGAATACAAAGGGCAAAAAAGACTGCAGACAGAGTACAGTTTAGAGGGCTAAAGACTGCAAACCTCACTCAAGGAAAAGGACCTCGGGGGTGAGTGTAATACCGAACACATCTCCTGAAGTGCACCTCAACCAAATAACTTCTGCAGCATTTGGGCGACTAGCAAACCTAAGAATAGCGTTCTGGCAAGTCAGTAAGGACTTAAACCATACCCCCGGCCGGGATTGAACCCGCGGTCATAGAGTCTCAAAACTCCAGCCCGTCGCGTTAGCCACTAGACCAGCTAGCCACAATAAGATTCATCCAACTAGGTATATTTCTACACCATAGGAAAGTTAGCACAGGCACCTCTGTGACCACAAATGCAAGTTTTTACAGACGAATCTCCAGCTAGCGTGGCCGTGACGAACTCTAGCTCAAGTCCCTTCACTGCCGTCAACATGACTCAAGAAATCGTAATGACACGATTGCAAATAAACCATACCCCCGGCCGGGATTGCATTTGTGGTCACAGAGGTGCCTGTGCTAACTTTCCTATGGTGTAGAAATATACCTAGTTGGATGAATCTTATTGTGGCTAGCTGGTCTAGTGGCTAACGCGACGGGCTGGAGTTTTGAGACTATGACCGCGGGTTCAATCCCGGCCGGGGGTATGGTTTATTTGCAATCGTGTCATTACGATTTCTTGAGTCAGTAAGGACTTACTCAGGACTCTGTACACAGTGTACGTCAGGCCCATACTGGAGATTGCAGCACTAGTCTGGAACCCACACCTGGTCAAGTACGTCAAGAAATTAGAGAAAGTGCAAAGGTTTGCGACGACACTAGTCCAGAGCTAAGGGGCAAGTCCTACGAGGAGAGGTTAAGGGAAATTGACCTGACGACACTGGAGGACGGGAGAAAGTGGGGACACATGATAACATATAAAATACTGAGAGGAACTGACAAGGTGAACAGAGAATGTTCCAGAAATGGGACACAGCAACAAGGGGTCACAATTGGAAGTTAAAGACTCCGATGAGTCAAGGGGCTGTTAGGAGGTATTTCTTCAGTCACATAGTTGTCAGGAAGTAGAATAGTCTGGAGAGTGGCGTAGTAAAGACAGGGCCCATACATAGATTTAAGATGAGGTACGACAAAGTTCAGGGAGCAGTGGGAGAGTGGACCTAGTAGAGATCAGTGAAGAGGCAGAGCCAGGAGCTGTGACTCGACCCCTGTAACCACAATTAGTTGAGTACACACACACTGGGGGCGCCGCGTATCTCGCTGGTGACAACATTCAAATCACAACCTCAAGGTAGTGTATTACAGTCCCAGGCGGGGAGAAAAAAAATATGGGTAAGTTTCTTTACAGCCCTATTAACCCTGCCCACCTAACAGTCAGAATAAACATACAAGGGAAAAGGGTGATGAACATCTCCAGTTCTTCTGGAATGTCGTATTCTGTGTAAAAAAAAAATAAAACTGCAGTTGTGTGTTGTAAAACTGAAGTGTTTCTGGAAGTATTCTAGCGTTATTTAACAGGTGGTGGTGCAGCTGTGATATAGTATGAACTGTCATGGGTTTCCAGAGTTTTTCCAGCTTTGCAATCCAGCCTAGGACTAGATTTCTCTAATGATGACGTCTTTAACCCACCTACATTAATTCAATATATGCATGCTTCGTTGATTTCCTAATGTTTACCTTATCTTGCCAATGTCTTCATACTCTATTTTGTCCAAATAATTTACGAGTACAATACCTCAAAAACTATTATCTTAATGTTAGTAAGATTACTCTAATACTGTAATTCAGCATTAACATCAAAAATATTATACAACTGATCAGATTATAATTTCACAAAGAACGTGTAAGAAATTAATGAGTTTGAGCTTAAAAATGCCTTAAATTACAATCAATTGCTATAAGAGGCAATCAGTTATCAAGAAATATTAAACACAGATTGTGAAATCAGGAACAGAGGTCCTAAAGGACATTTCTTCAGTTCTGCATGTGACCAACTACCATGGGTAATATTGACCAACTACCATGGGTAATAATGACCAACTACCATGGGTAATATTGACCAACTACCATGGGTAATATTGACCAACTACCATGGGTAATAATGACCAACTACCATGGGTAATGACGACCAACTACCATGGGTAATATTGACCAACTACAATGGGTAATATTGACCAACTACCATGGGTAATATTGACCAACTACCATGGGTAATATTGACCAACTACTATGGGTAATATTGACCAACTACCATGGGTAATATTGACCAACTACCATGGGTAATATTGACCAACTACCATGGGTAATATTGACCAACTACCATGGGTAATATTGACCAACTACCATGGGTAATATTGACCAACTACCATGGGTAATATTGACCAACTACCATGGGTAATATTGACCAACTACCATGGGTAATATTGACCAACTACCATGGGTAATATTGACCAACTACCATGGGTAATATTGACCAACTACCATGGGTAATAATGACCAACTACCATGGGTAATATTGACCAACTACCATGGGTAATATTGACCAACTACCATGGGTGACCAACTATGACCAACTACCATGGGTATTGATCAACTACCATGGGTAATATTGACCAACTACCATGGGTAATATTGACCAACTACCATGGGTAATATTGACCAACTACCATGGGTAATATTGACCAACTACCATGGGTAATAATGACCAACTACCATGGGTAATATTGACCAACTACCATGGGTAATATTGACCAACTACCATGGGTAATATTGACCAACTACCATGGGTAATATTGACCAACTACCATGGGTAATATTGACCAACTACCATGGGTAATATTGACCAACTACCATGGGTAATGACCAACTACCATGGGTATTAATGACCAACTACCATGGGTAATATTGACCAACTACCATGGGTAATAATGACCAACTACCATGGGTAATATTGACCAACTACCATGGGTAATATTGACCAACTACCATGGGTAATATTGACCAACTACCATGGGTAATATTGACCAACTACCATGGGTAATATTGACCAACTACCATGGGTAATATTGACCAACTACCATGGGTAATGACCAACTACCATGGGTATTAATGACCAACTACCATGGGTAATATTGACCAACTACCATGGGTAATATTGACCAACTACCATGGGTAATATTGACCAACTACCATGGGTAATATTGACCAACTACCATGGGTAATAATGACCAACTACCATGGGTAATATTGACCAACTACCATGGGTAATATTGACCAACTACCATGGGTAATATTGACCAACTACCATGGGTAATATTGACCAACTACCATGGGTAATGACCAACTACCATGGGTAATGACCAACTACCATGGGTAATGACCAACTACCATGGGTAATATTGACCAACTACCATGGGTAATATTGACCAACTACCATGGGTAATATTGACCAACTACCATGGGTAATAATGACCAACTACCATGGGTAATATTGACCAACTACCATGGGTAATATTGACCAACTACCATGGGTAATATTGACCAACTACCATGGGTAATATTGACCAACTACCATGGGTAATATTGACCAACTACCATGGGTAATATTGACCAACTACCATGGGTAATATTGACCAACTACCATGGGTAATATTGACCAACTACCATGGGTAATATTGACCAACTACCATGGGTAATATTGACCAACTACCATGGGTAATACTGACCAACTACCATGGGTAATACTGACCAACTACCATGGGTAATACTGACCAACTACCATGGGTAATATTGACCAACTACCATGGGTAATATTGACCAACTACCATGGGTAATATTGACCAACTACCATGGGTAATATTGACCAACTACCATGGGTAATATTGACCAACTACCATGGGTAATATTGACCAACTACCATGGGTAATATTGACCAACTACCATGGGTAATATTGACCAACTACCATGGGTAATATTGACCCACTACCATGGGTAATATTGACCAACTACCATGGGTAATATTGACCAACTACCATGGGTAATATTGACCAACTACCATGGGTAATATTGACCAACTACCATGGGTAATATTGACCAACTACCATGGGTAGCACTGGTCAACTACCATAGTTAACACTGACCAACTACCATGGGTAACACTGACCAACTTCCATAGTTAACAGTGACCAACTACCATGGGTAACACTGACCAACTACTATGGTTAACACTAACCAACTTCCATGGTTAACACTGACCAACTACCATGGGTAACACTGACCAAGTACCATAGTTAACACTGACCAACTACCATAGTTAACACTGACCAACTACCATGGGTAACACTGACCAACTACCATGGTTAACACTGACCAACTTCCATGGTTAACACTAACCAAGTACCATGGTTAACACTGACCAACTACCTTAGTTAACACTGACCAACTACCATAGTTAACACTGACCAACTACCATAGTTAACACTGACCAACTACCATGGGTAACACTGACCAACTACCATGGGTAACACTGACCAACTACCATGGTTAACACTGACCAACTACCATGGTTAACACTGACCAACTACCATGGTTAACACTGACCAACTACCATGGGTAACACTGACCAACTACCATGGTTAACACTGACCAACTACCATGGTTAACACTGACCAACTACCATGGGTAACACTGACCAACTACCATGGGTAACACTGACCAACTACCATGGGTAACACTGACCAACTACCATGGTTAACACTGACCAACTACCATGGTTAACACTGACCAACTACCATGGTTAACACTGACCAACTACCATGGTTAACACTGACCAACTACCATGGTTAACACTGACCAACTACCATGGTTAACACTGACCAACTACCATGGGTAACAGTGACCAACTACCATGGTTAACACTGACCAACTACCATGGTTAACACTGACCAACTACCATGGTTAACACTGACCAACTACCATGGGTAACAGTGACCAACTACCATGGGTAACAGTGACCAACTACCATGGTTAACACTGACCAACTACCATGGTTAACACTGACCAACTACCATGGTTAACACTGACCAACTACCATGGTTAACACTGACCAACTACCATGGGTAACAGTGACCAACTACCATGGTTAACACTGACCAACTACCATGGTTAACACTGACCAACTACCATGGTTAACACTGACCAACTACCATGGTTAACACTGACCAACTACCATGGTTAACACTGACCAACTACCATGGTTAACACTGACCAACTACCATGCATACATAACACCAATTCATTTACCAAGTCAAAAACGTAATGGTATATTTAACACAAAATTCTAAGTCCCTACTGGACCTGCAAGCTTCAGTAGGTAGTATAATGATTGCACACCTCTGAACACTTTTTCTTACCTAATATTGATAAAAATCACACAGATATACGCAAACTGTCCTGATATTAAGCGTTTATTTCGAAACGCGTTTGTGCGAGTTTACTGCTGAACGACCTACGCCAAGAATTAAGACACGTGCCACATTTGGGTATCTACTTGCAGACGTTTCGCCATTGAGGGCTTTATCAATATAATACAAAGACAATGTGAAGATTATATAACTGTATACAAAAGATGAGGTATTCAGTCCCTCAGCCTTGAAGCTGAAGAGCACCGTATAGTCTTGAAGAATCTGCAGCACAGGCAGAAAGATTGGTGCTTATATAATTGCGTCAGATGAGGGACTTGCAGCAGACGCAAGCAATTTCCACTGTGAGGCGGGATTCCCCAGTGGAAGTAGGGCATATCTAAGGGATTTGCCACGAGTAAGCAAGGTCCTCTGTACCAAGATTCCACGATGTTGCAGTGTCTGTTGCACGTCCCTCATCTGACGCCAGTATATAAGCACCAATCTTTCTGCCTGTGCTTCATATTCTTCAAGACTACGGTGCTCTTCAACTTCAAGGCTGAGGGACTCAATACCTCATCTTTTGTATAGTTATATAATCTTCACATTACTGATAAAGCCACTGGATAGTTTTATCAATACAACATCTACAATACAACATCTGGGTATCTATAAAGATACCCAGATGTTGCACAGGTGTCTAATTCTTCATTTATGCCAAGGGGTATTCAATGCGTGGATAGGATTGTGAGGGAAAAGTTCAACAGATAGGAGTAGCAAGTGAGTATACGGTGACGATAGTTTGATTGCCAGTCTGCTTATTAAGGTAGGGTCAGTGTCTAGCTCCCGCTATCCCCCCCCCCCTTTTTCTCCACCCGGAAAGGTGACGTGTGGGGCTCTGACCAAATGGATAATCACTTGACTCACAGCTCCCAACACAACTCTTGGAATGTCAGCTTGGGTCATCTGGCAACCACAGAAACAGTGTTGAAGGAGACGAGCTTCACATGAGTTCTGGGACGTCACCTTTTTATCTACATACCTGAGTGTAGCCAATCCCAGGCAACTACCCCTCATCTTTGCAGTGGTGAAAGACCTGCGTTCCTATCATCTTGACGGATTATTCAAGGCTAGAGACACTGTGAGGAACTAGTCGTTGGGTTGTCACTCAACAGCTGTGACCCTCCCTCCCCACATCAGCAACGGCTACAATTTCTACAAGGCGCAGTGTCAACATCAACCAGACACCCCAGTCTGTACATTTTAGCCTTGAATTCAAATGTCATTTTTTTTATTTAATTTTTCATCTCTCTTTCACGTAGGATAAAAGTTCATATTTAAATGTTTTATATTTTCAATTATAACAATAAAGTGTTTATATTTGTATGTTATTATTCTTGTTCTATTCATTAATTTTCCTAAGGAGGAGCCAGCATTGGTAAGACCAACTTTAGATCTTACAGGGCTGAGTAAGTCTTCACAAGGATATACTGGTGTGGAACAAGTGACGTGGAGGATCAGGGATGACCTGAGAAGTGGTAGTTAGAGGTGCAGAATGTGAGTATAAGCAATCATGTATGAAGAAGTGCAGAGTGAGTGCAGGTGCAAGTATCAAGTATGGTGAAACGTAGAATGAAGGTGAGATTTTTTGTTATCTGATAGTGGTTCTTGGATTACCTTCCCGGCCCTGTCTCGGACCAGGTCTCCTAGATTATAATACGAACATACAGGAATAGGTATTAACCTCGCTGACTTTAAAGAAGCCATTAATTACATGTCCAGGTCCTCTGCTCCAGGCCCAGATTCATAGAACTCAATATGTATTAAGAATTACAAGAAACCCTTATCACGTGCCTTAAATATTCTTTGGAGAAGCCTAGACACTAGAGTCATCCCGCAGTCATTAAAAACCACTAATAATGCCCCACTCCACAAAGGTAGTAGTAACCCAAAAAAAAAAAAAAAAAAAAAGCTACAGACCAAGATCACATAATCACATTATCAAGAACTTTGGAAGGATTTCAAGAAGCAAGATTTACCAATCACGTAGAATCACAACAGTTGCACAACCCAGGTCAACATGAGTTGCCTTTCGCAACTGCTGGAACATCACATGGTCTTGGATGCTCTTGAAGGCAGACACAATGCAGATGTAGTGCACAATGACTTTGCAAAAGCCTTTGATAAGTGCGACCATGAGATAATTGCAAACAAAATATATGCAAAATGAATAAATGGGAAGGTGGGCAGATGGATTTTCAACTGCTCCACAAAAAGAACTCAAAGAGGAAGAGTAAAGAGAATGAAATCATGGGCTGTTACAGTGAAACATTGTCTACCAAGGCCTAGTACTTCTCTTTCTCATTCTCATTTCTAACAGACATATCAATCACAGAAGACACAGCGAGCCTCGAAGCTGATATAAACAGTCTTCCAGTGAGCCAATGACAAAAATATGATGTTCAGCGAGAACAAATTTCAGTTGTTACGTCATGGAAGAAGGGAGGAAGTAAAACAATATCATAGTACAAGACAAACTCAAACCACTCAATAGAATGCAAATCCAATGTGACAGACCGGGTAGTGATAATGTCAGAACTCCCGTTTAAGGAACACAAAAATGTTAAAGCAAATGCGAGAAAAATGATAGGTTGGATAACCAGAGCCTTCAAACAAGGCATACCAAGCCAATGATGACTCTTCAGATCACTCATTTTCTAAAGGATGGAGTATTGATGTGAACTAACGTCATTCTTAAAGGCAGGCAAAAATTGCTGAGCTGAAAAATGTACAGAGAACCTTCACAGTTCGGATGAACTAAACCAAGCGCCTACATTATTGGGAGTATTTGAAGTCCCTAAAACCGTACTCCTTAGAATGTAGCCGAGAAAGAGACATCATAATCTACACCTGAAAGGTACTGGAGGGATTCGTCACAAACCTCCACACCGAAATTACTACTTACAAAAACAAGAGGCTTGACAGAGTGTAGGATCCCTCCAATGGAAAGAAGGGAAACGATGAGTACACAGAGAGAACTCACTAAGTTTTAAGGGACCAAGATTCTTCAGTGCCCTCTTTATGCATAAAGGGGATCAACAAACCTCTAGCTGTATTCAAGAGGGAACTCGAGATTCCTCAAAATAGTTCCTGGTCAACCAGGTTGTGGCGCATATACTGAACTACGGGCGACTGGCCCTAACAGACCGCTTGATCAGGCGAACAACCAGGAGGCCTGGTTTATGACTGTTCCGCGGGGACTGTGACCTCCGGTAAACCCCATGTACCTTTGATATACCCGTGACCCGGGTTTTCACTTGGAAAGTCTGGCTCTTGAAAACATCTGTACTGTTTCCATCAATATTTCTGATATCTGCAGGTAGGAAGATGTTGATAGCGCTCTCTTACTGTGCCCGTGGCATCCCTGGTTTTCACTCTGTGCATTTTATCCTTTTCTCATCTCTCACACACACATACAATCATTACACTATAAAATACAAATGTCAAGGGACCAAGACGGTTCAACACTCTCCCTCCATTACGTAACTGAAACACACTTCAAAACCTTCCTTTCATTATATAAATGACTAACAGCTTCCCAACGATAAGTACCTACAATGAACTGCAAGCAGACAGCACCAACAATCCGATTGATAAGATTGTCACCTGTAAGACCTGGTCTGGTACCAGACTTCGAGGACAGTGAACCCTGGCACTATCTACAAGTAATCCTACTTACGCACCAGTACACTTGACCACCTTCCTTTCTCCTCAGACATACATCACACTTAACACATCACCTGCCTTCTTAAAAACTATCTCATCCTCAGACTAACCTAGTCAATCACTCACTGACCTATCCCCGGAGGAATACTACATAAAAACCAAAAGAGTGCGTTGGAGAGATGTCACTACTATTAACAAACCAATGAAGCTTGAACAACAGGTCAACCCGGCAGGAAACAATTGATTTTAGGGACTAGGAAGGAATAGGTAATATTAATAGGAGCTGCATTAGGCAACTTTATTCCGAAACGTTTCGCCTACACAGTAGGCTTCTTCAGTCGAGTACAGACTTTGGAACAGAACTTCTCCAGGCTGAGGGACTGACAACCTCAAATCTACGACTTCAAGGGTGATGGACTGATTACATCGTCTTCACATCTCTACTGCTCCTGCCTACTTTCTGTACTCGACTGAAGAAGCCTACTGTGTAGGCGAAACGTTTCGGAATAAAGTTGCCTAATGTTGCCTATGTGTCTTATCTACCAACCTGTCGGTATTGTATACCATTTGATAATCATCATTAATAGGAGCTCTTTATTGGTTCTAAATTGCGTAAATTACAGGGAGCTAAACTGGGAGAAGTAGAACATTAGAATATGGAGGTTCAAAAAAAGTACAGAACAATACTTAAAGGTTACTATGAATAATTTCATAGGCCAACATGTGAAATAAATGAGAGAAAACGTGGTAATGAACCAGCACTAGACTTTGTCTTCGCATTAAATGAGTTTGGCGTTAAGGAAATCGAATATGAAGTATCACTACACTGAGATGTTGATGTAGGTTTGCCAGGACGGGTGTTTTCCATGTGGTGACCCAGCAACTACAGTGAGAGCCAAGTGCTATACCCTGTGGTGACCCAGCAACTACAGTGAGAGCCAAGTGCTATACCATGTGGTGACCCAGCAACTACAGTGAGAGCCAAGTGCTATACCATGTGGTGACCCAGCAACTACAGTGAGAGCCAAGTGCTATACCATGTGGTGACCCAGCAACTACAGTGAAAGCCAAGTGCTATACCATGTGGTGACCCAGCAACTACAGTGAGAGCCAAGTGCTATACCATGTGGTGACCCAGCAACTACAGTGAGAGCCAAGTGCTATACCATGTGGTGACCCAGCAACTACAGTGAAAGCCAAGTGCTATACCATGTGGTGACCCAGCAACTACAGTGAGAGCCAAGTGCTATGTCATGTGGTGACCCAGCAACTACAGTGAGAGCCAAGTGCTATACCATGTGGTGACCCAGCAACTACAGTGAGAGCCAAGTGCTATACCATGTGGTGACCCAGCAACTACAGTGAGAGCCAAGTGCTATACCATGTGGTGACCCAGCAACTACAGTGAAAGCCAAGTGCTATACCATGTGGTGACCCAGCAACTACAGTGAGAGCCAAGTGCTATACCATGTGGTGACCCAGCAACTACAGTGAGAGCCAAGTGCTATACCATGTGGTGACCCAGCAACTACAGTGAGAGCCAAGTGCTATACCATGTGGTAACCCAGCAACTACAGTGAGAGCCAAGTGCTATACCATGTGGTGACCCAGCAACTACAGTGAGAGCCAAGTGCTATACCATGTGGTGACCCAGCAACTACAGTGAGAGCCAAGTGCTATACCATGTGGTAACCCAGCAACTACAGTGAGAGCCAAGTGCTATACCATGTGGTGACCCAGCAACTACAGTGAGAGCCAAGTGCTATACCATGTGGTAACCCAGCAACTACAGTGAGAGCCAAGTGCTATACCATGTGGTAACCCAGCAACTACAGTGAGAGCCAAGTGCTATACCATGTGGTGACCCAGCAACTACAGTGAGAGCCAAGTGCTATACCATGTGGTAACCCAGCAACTACAGTGAGAGCCAAGTGCTATACCATGTGGTAACCCAGCAACTACAGTGAGAGCCAAGTGCTATACCATGTGGTGACCCAGCAACTACAGTGAGAGCCAAGTGCTATACCATGTGGTGACCCAGCAACTACAGTGAGAGCCAAGTGCTATACCATGTGGTGACCCAGCAACTACAGTGAGAGCCAAGTGCTATACCATGTGGTGACCCAGCAACTACAGTGAGAGCCAAGTGCTATACCATGTGGTGACCCAGCAACTACAGTGAGAGCCAAGTGCTATGCCATGTGGTGACCCAGCAACTACAGTGAGAGCCAAGTGCTATACCATGTGGTGACCCAGCAACTACAGTGAGAGCCAAGTGCTATACCATGTGGTGACCCAGCAACTACAGTGAGAGCCAAGTGCTATACCATGTGGTGACCCAGCAACTACAGTGAAAGCCAAGTGCTATACCATGTGGTGACCCAGCAACTACAGTGAGAGCCAAGTGCTATACCATGTGGTGACCCAGCAACTACAGTGAAAGCCAAGTGCTACACCATGCGGTGACGTGTACTTAACCAGTTGTGACGTGTACTTAGCTCTGTGAAGACCTGTTTGTGTGCTCTCTGTGAATCTGAACCTCTCATGGAAGGTTCCTTGATGTTGGTGAGGGGCTCTTGATTTAGGGAATTGAATCTGTGCTCCAGTTCTCCGAATTAAGCCTGAATGCCTTCCACATCCCCCCCCCCCTGGGCGCTGTATAATCCTACGGGTTTAGCGCTTCCCCCTTGATTATAATAATAATAATAATGTGAATCTGAACCAGGATGCCCTCTCTCGAGCAACTTTACCAGCAGCTGAGAGAGGAGTTCAGAGTTGCTAAGCTGGAGATACGGCGATTAACGGAGGAGAACAAGAGGATTCGTAGTAATCCTCCTGTTGTGAGTCCCCAGGTTAAGAGGGGAGCTTGGTCAGTGGCCGGGCAACATGGAACCAAGCTGAGGATCAAGAAAACGGTTGGAGAGGCAGAAACAACGAGAAACCAGAAGACTACCGTGGAAACTTCCAACCCATTCTCCGTGCTACCTGACGAATGTGAGTGTTCTACTGGGAATGCCACAACGAGCACCAAGGAAGCATTGGCAGACGTGAGTGAGACATCCCTAGAAACCCCAACGAAGACCATCGAGAACGTCTTGACGAATTCCACAAGTGGTGTAATGCTACCTGACGAATGTGAGTCGACTACTGGGAGCATCACGAAGGACGACGCCAAGGAAGGTAAAAACATTGTTGTTGTTGGGGATAGCCAAGTTAGGTACATGGATAGGGCATTCTGCTTGAAGGATAGGAGTAGGAGGCAGAGAGTGTGTTTTCCTGGGGCTGGGATGAAGGATATTGTTAGCCGTCTGGATGACATCATGAGAGGTAATGGGAGCAATCCTATTATCTGTCTCAATGCTGGAGGCAACGATGTTGGCAGACGTAGGAGTGAGGACCTGATTAGTAGGTATAGGTCAGCAATAGAGATAATTAGGAGGAAGAGTGGGAAACCTGTCATATGTGACATTTTGCCAAGGAGAGGAGTTGGAAATGAATGGTTGTCCAGAGCAATTGGTGTCAATTGCTGGCTGGACAAATACTGTAAGGAAAATGCGGTAACATTCATTGACAACTGGGACCTCTTCTATGGCAGAAATGACATGTATGCCAGGGATGGGGTTCACTTATCTAGGAGTGGGGTGGGAGCACTGGCCAACGCAGTGGAGGGAGCTGTTAGGTCTTTAAACTAGGAATAGTTAGTGGTATGGGTTTTGGCGGGAAAACTGTGAAGTCGCAGGGTAGTAATATGAGTACTAGGAGAACTAGTAATAGGCAAAATGAGGTGGATATTGGAAAGCCAGTGGCACTAATTGACAAGGACAGTAATAGGTTTAGTGGAATAACAGAAAGGAGCAGGAAGGGTAAAGAGAGAGGAGGATCTTTAAATATTTATTACACAAATAGTTGCAGTGCTTGGAATAAGATGGACGAGTTGAGACTAGTTGCTAGTGCAGGTAACATTGATGTATTTGCCATTACTGAGACGTGGTTTAATTCAAAAAGTCGGTACATGCCTGCAGAATGTCACATTCAGGGTTTTAAATTGTTCCAAGTAGATAGAAGTGTCGGGAAGGGGGGTGGGGTGGCACTGTATGTCCGAGATCGCTTGAACTGTTGCATAAAAACGAGTATTAAGTCTGAAGTAACACATACAGAGTCTGTTTGGATAGAATTTTCAGAGGGGCATGAAAAATTTATTTTAGGTGTGATATACCGTCCCCCAAATTTAGATAGGGACCAGGGGAGACTACTATGGGAGGAAATTGTTAGGGACACAAGGCACGATAATGTAGTAATTCTAGAAGACTTTAACTTTAGTCATATTGATTGGAATTTCTTGACTGGGAATTTAGAATCATACGACTTCTTAGAAGTAGTTCAGGATTGTTTTTTGAAGCAGTTTGTGACTGAACCTACAAGGGGTAATAACCTGCTTGACTTAGTTCTGGCAAACAATGAATCCCTTGTTAATAATTTAGAAGTTTCAGAGGAACTGGGTGCTAGCGACCACAAATCAATTACATTTAGCATTGAATGAAAGTATGATAGTAGGGATAACTCAGTAACAGTCCCAGATTTTCGCTTAGCAGATTACGATGGGCTTAGAGAACACTTATCATCTGTTGACCGGGGTAACAAAGAGAGCTATCAATATGACAGTTTTCTGAACACTATACATGCTGCTCAAAGAACGTTTATCCCATATAAAGAAATTAGATCAAATAGAAATGACCCAAAATGGATGAATAATAGGCTGAAATATCTACTAGGGCATAAGAAAGGAATTTATAGGCGTATCAAAAGAGGCGAGGGTCATCTTATGAATCAGTATATTGGCATTAAGAGGGACATTAAAAAGAGGATAAGAAAAGCTAAAAGGGACTATGAAATTAAAGTTGCTAGGGATTCTAAAACTAACCCAAAAAGTTTTTTCCAGGTATATAGAACAAAAGTCAGAGATAAGATAGGTCCCCTTAAAAATAACTATGGAAATAAATGGTATAAAATACCGACACAATGGAAATATAAACACATATGCAGTATAATGTGATCCTTTATTGACTACGTTTCGCCCACACAGTGGGCTTTTTCAAGTCACAAACAGAACTACCTGGGGTGGAAGGAACGCGAGTATTTATAGTCAGGTTCAGAATGCTGAGGTCAGGTGGAGAATGCTGCATCTGATGATGTACCGATGCAGCATTCTCGACCTGACCTCAGCATTCTGAACCTGACTATAAATACTCACGTTCCTTCCACCCCAGGTAGTTCTGTTTGTGACTTGAAAAAGCCCACTGTGTGGGCGAAACGTAGTCAATAACGGATCACATTATACTGCATGTGTGTTTATATTTCCATAACTATGGACATCTTATTGACAAAGAGAATGAAATGTGCTCGATTTTAAATAATTATTTTCTCTCGGTTTTTGCACAGGAAGACACTAACAATATTCCTGTAATTAATTTTTATAGTGGGCCAGAAGATAAATTATGTAACATCACAGTCACTAGTGAAATGGTTGTGAAGCAGATAGACCGACTGAAGCAAAATAAGTCACCGGGTCCTGATGAGGTTTTTTCAAGGGTTCTTAAGGAATGCAAAATGGAAGTCTGTGAACCATTAACTAATATTTTTAATTTATCTCTTCAAACAGGTGTAGTGTCTGATATGTGGAAGATGGCTAATGTAATTCCTATTTTTAAAACAGGGGACAAATCGTTACCGTCAAATTACCGCCCAATAAGCCTGACCTCAATTGTAGGCAAATTACTAGAGTCAATTATAGCTGAGATTATAAGAAGCCATCTCAATAAGCATAGTTTGATTAATGATACTCAGCATGGATTCACAAGAGGCCGGTCTTGTCTAACTAATTTATTAACTTTCTTCAGTAAAGCTTTTGAGGCTGTTGACCACGATAAAGGAGGAACACTGCAGCAGGCCTGTTGGCCCATACTAGGCAGGTCCTTTACAATTCATCCCACTAACAAACATTTGACCTACCCAATTTTCAATGCTACCCAAGAAATAAGCTCTGATGTGCAAGTCCCACTCAAATCCAACCCATCCCACTCATGTATTTATCCAACCTAAATTTGAAACTACCCAAAGTCCTAGCCTCAATAACCCAACTAGGTAGACTGTTCCACTCATCTACTACCCTATTTCCAAACCAATACTTTCCTATGTCCTTTCTAAATCTAAACTTATCTAATTTAAATCCATTACTGCGGGTTCTCTCTTGGAGAGATATTCTCAAGACCTTGTTAATATCCCCTTTATTAATACCTATCTTCCACTTATACACTTCGATCATTCCAGTTTATATTTGTCCAACCTATTTTTATGTTACCCAAGTAATAGCTTTTATATCCTTTAACTCATGTCCGAATTAATTGAACATAAGAAGAACATAAGAAAGGAGGAACACTGCAGCTGGCCTGTTGGCCAATACTAGGCAGGTCCTTTACAATTCATCCCACTAACAAACATTTGACCTACCCAATTTTCAATGCTACCCAAGAAATAAGCTCTGATGTGCAAGTCCCACTCAAATCCAACCCTTCCCACTCATGTATTTATCCAACCTAAATTTGAAACTACCCAAAGTCCTAGCCTCAATAACCCAACTAGGTAGACTGTTCCACTCATCTACTACCCTATTTCCAAACCAATACTTTCCTATGTCCTTTCTAAATCTAAACTTATCTAATTTAAATCCATTACTGCGGGTTCTCTCTTGGAGAGATATCCTCAAGACCTTGTTAATATCCCCTTTATTAATACCTATCTTCCACTTATACACTTCGATCAGGTCTCCCCTCATTCTTCTTCTAACAAGTGAATGTAACTTAAGAGTCTTCAATCTTTCTTCATAAGGAAGATTTCATAAGAAGAACATACATAAGAAAGGAGGAACACTGCAGAAGGCCTGTTGGCCCATACTAGGCAGGTCCTTTACAATTCATCCCACTAACAAAACATTTGCCCATCCCAATTTTCAATGCCACCCAAGTAACAAGCTCCGATGTGCAAGTCCCACTCAAATCCAACCCCTCCCACTCATGTACTTATCCAACCTAAATTTGAAACTACCCAAAGTCCTAGCCTCAATAACCCAACTAGGTAGACTGTTCCACTCATCAACTACCCTATTTCCAAACCAATACTTTCCTATGTCCTTTCTAAATCTAAACTTATCTAATTTAAATCCATTACTGCGGGTTCTCTCTTGGAGAGATATCCTCAAGACCTTGTTAATATCACCCCTATTAATACCTATCTTCCTAATGCTATGTATTAATTTAGTCATCCTACGCTGAATGTTTTCTAACGAATTTATGTCCATTCTGTAATATGGAGACCAGAATTGAGCTGCATAATCTAGGTGAGGCCTTACTAATGATGTATAAAGCTGCAATATGACCTCTGGACTTCTGTTGCTTACACTTCTTGATATAAATCCCAGTAATCTATTTGCCTTATTACGTACGCTTAGGCATTGCTGTCTTGGTTTAAGGTTGCTGCTTACCATAACCCCCAAGTCCTTTTCGCAATCTGCATGGCTAAGTTCTACATTATTTAACTTATAAGTGCTAGGGTTATAGACACTCCCGAGCTTCAGAACCTTGCATTTATCCACATTGAACTGCATCTGCCACTTTTCTGACCAAGAGTAGAGTTTGTCTAAATCCTCCTGAAGTTCCCTAACATCTACGTTTGAATCAATTATCCTACCTATCTTCGTGTCATCGGCGAATTTGCTCATATCACTAGCAATTCCTTCATCAAGATCATTGATATATATTATAAACAACAACGGGCCCAAGACTGATCCCTGTGGAACGCCACTTGTTACTGATCCCCACTCGGATTTAACCCCATTTATGGACACTCTCTGCTTCCTGTCTGTGAGCCATGACTCGATCCACGAGAGCACCCTCCCCCCAATGCCATGAGCTTGATATTATTTACTTAGATTTTAGTAAGGCTTTTGATAGAGTTCCGCACCAAAGACTGTTGAAGAAAGTAGCAGCTCATGACATTGGGGGAAGGGTGCTCTCGTGGATCGAATCATGGCTCACAGACAGGAAGCAGAGTGTGTCCATCAATGGGGTTAAATCCGAGTGGGGATCAGTAACAAGTGGCGTTCCACAGGGATCAGTCTTGGGCCCGTTGTTGTTTATAATATATATCAATGATCTTGATGAAGGAATTACTAGTGATATGAGCAAATTCGCCGATGACACGAAGATAGGTAGGATAATTAATTCAAACGTAGATGTTAGGGAACTTCAGGAGGATTTAGACAAACTCTACTTTTGGTCAGAAAAGTGGCAGATGCAATTCAATGTAGATAAATGCAAGGTTCTGAAGCTCGGGAGTGTCCATAACCCTAGCACTTATAAGTTAAATAATGTAGAACTTAGCCATACAGATTGCGAAAAGGACTCGGGGGTTATGGTAAGCAGCAACCTTAAACCAAGACAGCAATGCCTAAGCGTACGTAATAAGGCAAATAGATTACTGGGATTTATATCAAGAAGTGTAAGCAACAGAAGTCCAGAGGACATACTGCAGCTTTATACATCATTAGTAAGGCCTCACCTATATTATGCAGCTCAGTTCTGGTCTCCATATTACAGAATGGACATAAATTCGTTTTTTCAAACCATTCATCACATTCAGCGTAGGATGACTAAATTAATACATAGCATTAGAAATCTTCCTTATGAAGAAAGATTGAAGACTCTTAAGTTACATTCACTTGTTAGACGAAGAATGAGGGGAGACCTGATCGAAGTGTATAAGTGGAAGATAGGTATTAATAAAGGGGATATTAACAAGGTCTTGAGGATCTCTCTCCAAGAGAGAACCCGCAGTAATGGATTTAAATTAGATAAGTTTAGATTTAGAAAGGACATAGGAAAGTATTGGTTTGGAAATAGGGTAGTTGATGAGTGGAACAGTCTACCTAGTTGGGTTATTGAGGCTAGGACTTTGGGTAGTTTCAAATTTAGGTTGGATAAGTACATGAGTGGGAGGGGTTGGATTTGAGTGGGACTTGCACATCAGAGCTTATTTCTTGGGTAGCATTGAAAATTGGGTTGGTCAAATGTTTGTTAGTGAGATGAATTGTAAAGGACCTGCCTAGTATGGGCCAACAGGCCTGCTGCAGTGTTCCTCCTTTCTTATGTGACCCAGCAACTACAATGAGAGCCAAGTGCTATACCATGGATACTGAGTCTGTCCTGAAATGAAGGATAACGCCAAGAAAACATTGATAGTTTGTTAGATGCTCTTAATAGAACCATTTAGTGTGTTTATAATAGATTAAGAACTCTTTAATATAATTTTATCTGAAAATAGCCACTATGAGTCATCGATCATACTATACCAAGATATAAGTGGAAAATGGGTTTGAGAAAGGAGTGAACGATAAGATGTACAGTAAGGGGCGCTACGTTGTACTGAGGAAATCTTAAGGAACTATTTGAGTAAGGGAACTAGTGGGAAAGACAGCACAAGAAATGATGCATATGAAGAGTTTCACTACTCTCGGAGCCCGGCCATGGGCCAGGTGTGGGTTTTCTTGCTAACTCAGTTGAGGGGGTTGTTAGGACTTTAAACTAGGATTAGTTAGAGGTATGGGTTTAGAAATGATTAATAATGAGTATGGATATATTGACTTATGCTCTGATATTAAGAATCTTAATAGTAACTGTCATGGAGTAACTCTGGGTAATGATAATTTCAGAAATTTTGTAAAAACAAAGATGAATAGGAAAAATGTGCAGAAGAAAAAACATATGATGGTATTTTATGCTAACAGTAGAAGTGCAAGAAATAAAATTAATGAACTACGTTTGGTAGCATGTGCTGGGAACTTTGATATCATTGCATTAACTGAAACGTGGTATGATTTAAAGAGTCGGGATATGACTGCTGAGTGTAATATTCAGGGATTTAAGTTGTTCAATGTGGATAGATGTAATGGGAAGGGGGGAGGAGTTGCATTGTATGTTCGAGAAAATATTAATTGTTGCATAAAAAAAGGTATAAAAATAGATGGAGCAGTAACAGAGTCTGTTTGGGTAGAGTTCGTGGAGGGTCAAGAAAAACTAATTCTAGGTGTAATATACCGACCTCCAGGCTTGGATCACGATAGAGGGAGACTTCTTTGGGACGAAATTGTTAGGGCTTCTGGACACAGTAACGTAGTCATAGTAGGGGACTTTAACTTTAGCCAAATTGACTGGAATTCTTTGACAGGTAATCTAGAGTCCAGTGACTTCATGGAAACAGTTCAGGACTGTTTTCTGAAACAGAGTGTAACTGAACCTACCAGGGGTAATAATTTGCTAGACCTAGTCTTGTCAAATAAGGAAACACTAGTGAATAATCTGGAGATCACTGAAGAGCTTGGCGCAAGTGATCACAAATCCATCACCTTTAGCATTAATTGGGAATGCAAGAATAATGATAATACAGTAAAAATCCCCGATTTTCGTTCTGCCGATTATAATGGACTTAGGGAACATCTGTCTAATCTTGATTGGGGTCATCTAGCTAGTGATTTTATTGACGATAATCATACTTATGAATATGAAGGGATCTGCTTTTATGATTGTTTTCTTAATAATGTACACAGTGCCCAGAGTATATACATTCCCCAGAGAGAAATTAGGTCTAATAATAACGATCCCAAATGGGTTAACAGGAGGCTAAAGCATCTATTAGGGGAGAAAAGGGGAATTTATAGGCGCATCAGAAGAGGAGAGGTTAACCTTACTGACCAATATGTTCAGCTTAAAAGAGAAGTAAAAAAGGCGATTAGAAAGGCTAAACGTGACTATGAAATTAGAGTCGCTAATGAATCAAAGACTAATCCAAAGGGGTTCTTTCAAGTGTATAGGACGAAGGTGAAGGAAAAAGTGGGACCTCTGAAATCTGGGAATGGACAGCTGACGGATAATGAACTGGAAATGTGTTCCTTATTTAATGACTATTTTTTGTCAGTTTTTACACAGGAAGATGTAAATGAGATTCCAGTAATTAATAATTATTTAGTTCCTGATGAATTTAAGTTAACTAATATTACTGTCACGAGGGACATGGTTATTAAACAGATAGACAAACTGAAACAAAATAAGTCCCCGGGACCCGATGAGTTGTTTTCAAGGGTACTTAAGGAATGCAAGATGGAGCTTAGTCAGCCATTAACGAGTGTATTCAATGCGTCCATCCTTACCAGTGTTGTGCCAGAGATGTGGAAGATGGCTAATGTGGTTCCTATATTCAAATCAGGGGATAAGTCCACTCCTTCAAATTACCGTCCAATAAGCCTGACATCTATAGTGGGCAAGTTATTAGAATCAATTATAGCTGACATTATCAGAAGTCACCTTGAAGAGCATAACTTGATAAATGAATCTCAGCATGGATTCACGAGAGGTCGTTCCTGCCTGACAAACTTACTGACGTTCTTCAATAGAACATTTGAGGCAGTTGACAGTGATAAGGAATATGATATTGTTTATTTGGATTTTAGTAAAGCCTTCGACAGAGTACCTCACAAGAGACTCTTAAGAAAAGTGGCAGCTCATGGTATAGGAGGTAAAGTTCTAGCATGGATTGAGGCATGGCTTACCAATAGAAAGCAGAGAGTTACCATTAATGGAGTGAAATCTGAATGGGGATTAGTCACTAGTGGCGTTCCACAAGGATCAGTTTTAGGCCCTCTCTTGTTCATAATTTACATTAATGACCTTGATGAAGGGATTACTAGTGACATGAGTAAGTTTGCTGATGATACAAAGATAGGCCGTATAATTCACTCTGAGGAGGATATCAATGAACTCCAGGACGATTTGAACAAATTAATGTCTTGGTCTGAGAAATGGCAGATGAAGTTTAATGTGGATAAGTGTAAGGTACTTGCCCTTGGTAATGAAAATAACCCTCGAAGCTATAATCTAGGTGAAGTAGAGCTTGGTCATACAGAATGTGAAAAAGACTTGGGAGTCATGGTAAGCAGAAATCTAAAGCCAAGACAGCAGTGCCTCAGTGTGCGCAACAAGGCCAACAGATTACTTGGATTTATCTCAAGAAGTATAAGTAACAGAAGTCCAAAAGTTATTTTACAGCTCTATACATCACTAGTGAGGCCTCATTTAGATTATGCTGCTCAGTTTTGGTGCCCTTACTACAGGATGGACATAGACTCATTAGAGAACATACAGAGAAGAATGACTAAAATGATTTACTGTGTAAGGAACCTCCCGTATGAAGATAGACTTAAAGCCTTAAATCTCCACTCTCTGGAGAGGCGTAGAATGAGGGGAGATATCATTGAAGTGTATAAGTGGATGACGGACATAAACAAGGGAGACATTAATAAAGTACTGAGGGTGTCGAACCAGGTAAGAACCAGGAATAATGGATTTAAGTTGGATAAATTTAGATTTAGAAAGGACATAGGTAAGTAAAGCAGGAAGGGTAAAGAGAGAGGAGGGTCATTAAAAGTTTATTACACAAATAGTCGCAGTGCTAGGAATAAGATGGGCGAGTTGAGACTAGTTGCTAGTGCAGGTAACATAGATGTATTTGCCATTACTGAGACGTGGTTTAATTCAAAAAGTCGGGACATGCCTGCAGAATGTCACATTCAGGGTTTTAAATTGTTCCAAGTAGATAGAAGTATCGGGAAGGTGGGTGGGGTGGCATTGTATGTCCGAGATCGCTTGAACTGTTGCATAAAAACGGGTATTAAGTCTGAAGTAACACATACAGAGTCTGTTTGGATAGAATTTTCAGAGGGGCATAAAAAATTAATTTTAGGTGTGATATACCGTCCCCCTAATTTAGATAGGGACCAAGGGAGACTACTATGGGAGGAAATTGTTAGGGCCACAAGGCACGATAATGTAGTAATTCTAGGAGACTTTAACTTTAGTCATATTGATTGGAATTTCTTGACTGGGAATTTAGAATCATACGATTTCTTAGAAGTAGTTCAGGATTGTTTTTTGAAGCAGTTTGTGACAGAACCTACAAGGGGAAATAACCTGCTTGACTTAGTTCTGGCAAACAATGAATCCCTTGTTAATAATTTAGAAGTTTCAGAGGAACTGGGTGCTAGCGACCACAAATCAATTACATTTAGAATTGAATGGAAGTATGATAGTAGGGATAACTCAGTAACAGTCCCAGATTTTCGCTTAGCAGATTACGATGGGCTTAGAGAACACTTATCATCTGTTGACTGGGGTAACGAAGAGAGCTATCAATATGACAGTTTTCTGAACACAATACATGCTGCTCAAAGAACGTTTATCCCTTATAAGGAAATTAGATCAAATAGAAATGACCCAAAATGGATGAATAATAGGCTGAAATATCTACTAGGGCATAAGAAAGGAATTTATAGGCGTATCAAAAGAGGCGAGGGTCATCTTA
Source organism: Cherax quadricarinatus (assembly GCF_038502225.1). Classification (NCBI taxonomy): domain Eukaryota; kingdom Metazoa; phylum Arthropoda; class Malacostraca; order Decapoda; family Parastacidae; genus Cherax; species Cherax quadricarinatus. The sequence continues at coordinate 53,633,237 of NC_091294.1, read as the reverse complement.
TGAATCAGTATATTGACATTAAGAGGGACATTAAAAAGGGGATAAGAAAAGCTAAAAGGGACTATGAAATTAAAGTTGCTAGGGATTCTAAAACTAATCCAAAAAGTTTTTTCCAGGTATATAGAACAAAAGTCAGAGATAAGATAGGTCCCCTTAAAAATAACTATGGGCATCTTACTGACAAAGAGAATGAAATGTGCTCGATTTTAAATAATTATTTTCTCTCGGTTTTTACACAGGAAGACACTAATAATATTCCGGTAATTAATTTTTATAGTGGATCAGAAGAAGATAAATTATGTAACATCACAGTCACTAGTGAAATGGTTGTGTAAATAATGTAGAACTTAGCCATACAGATTGCGAAAAGGGCTTGGGGGTTATGGTAAGCAGCAACCTTAAACCAAGACAGCAATGCTTAAGCGTACGTAATAAGGCAAATAGATTATTGGGATTTATATCAAGAAGTGTAAGCAACAGAAGTCCAGAGGTCATACTGCAGCTTTATACATCATTAGTAAGGCCTCTCCTAGATTATGCAGCTCAGTTCTGGTCTCCATATTACAGGATAGACATAAATTCGTTAGAAATCATTCAGCGTAGGATGACTAAATTAATACATAGCATTAGAAATCTTCCTAATGAAGAAAGATTGAAGACTCTTAAGTTACATTCACTTGTTAGACGAAGAATGAGGGGAGACCTGACCGAAGTGTATAAGTGGAAGATAGGTATTAATAAAGAGGATATTAACAAGGCCTTGAGGATATCTCTCCAAGAGAGAACCCACAGTAATGGATTTAAATTAGATAAGTTTAGATTTAGAAAGGACATAGGAAAGTATTGGTTTGGAAATAGGGTAGTTGATGAGTGGAACAGTCTACCTAGTTGGGTTATTGAGGCTAGGACTTTGGGTAGTTTCAAATTTAGGTTGGATAAGTACATGAGTGGGAGGGGTTGGATTTGAGAGGGACTTGCACATCGGAGCTTGTCTATTGGGTGGCACTGAGGGTTGGGTTGGTCAGGTGTTTGTTGGTGGGATGAATTGTGGGGGACCTGCCTAGTGTGGGCCAGCGGGCCTGCTGCAGTGTTCCTCCTTTCTTATGTTCTTATGTTCTTATAAGTGGATTATGGGCATAAACAAGGGAGACATTAATAAAGTACTGAGGGTGTCGAACCAGGTAAGAACCAGGAATAATGGATTTAAGTTGGATAAATTTAGATTTAGAAAGGACATAGGTAAGTACTGGTTTTCTAGCAGAGTTGTAGATGCGTGGAACAGTCTTCCCAGTGGGGTGATAGAGGCTAGGACCTTGGGTAGCTTTAAGAAGAGACTGGACAAATATATGAGTGGGAGGGGCTGGGTTTGATTGGTGTTAAGGGGTACGGGTGTTATTTCTTGAGTAGCTTTAGGTAGATGTCATTTTGATAAGGAAATAACCCAACTAGGTAGACTGTTCCACTCATCAACTACCCTATTTCCAAACCAATACTTTCCTATGTCCTTTCTAAATCTAAACTTATCTAATTTAAATCCATTACTGCGGGTTCTCTCTTGGAGAGATATCCTCAAGACCTTGTTAATATCCCCTTTATTAATACCTATCTTCCACTTATACACTTCGATCAGGTCTCCCCTCATTCTTCGTCTAACAAGTGAATGTAACTTAAGAGTCTTCAATCTTTCTTCATAAGGAAGATTTCTAATGCTATGTATTAATTTAGTCATCCTACGCTGAATGTTTTCTAACGAATTTATGTCCATTCTGTAATATGGAGACCAGAATTGAGCTGCATAATCTAGGTGAGGCCTTACTAATGATGTATAAAGCTGCAGTATGACCTCTGGACTTCTGTTGCTTACACTTCTTGATATAAATCCCAGTAATCTATTTGCCTTATTACGTACGCTTAGGCATTGCTGTCTTGGTTTAAGGTTGCTGCTTACCATAACCCCCAAGTCCTTTTCGCAATCTGTATGGCTAAGTTCTACATTATTTAACTTATAAGTGCTAGGGTTATGGACACTTCCGAGCTTCAGAACCTTGCATTTATCTACATTGAACTGCATCTGCCACTTTTCTGACCAAGAGTAGAGTTTGTCTAAATCCTCCTGAAGTTCCCTAACATCTACGTTTGAATCAATTATCCTACCTATCTTCGTGTCATCGGCGAATTTGCTCATATCACTAGTAATTCCTTCATCAAGATCATTGATATATATTATAAACAACAACGGGCCCAAGACTGATCCCTGTGGAACGCCACTTGTTACTGATCCCCACTCGGATTTAACCCCATTTATGGACACTCTCTGCTTCCTGTCTGTGAGCCATGATTCGATCCACGAGAGCACTCTTCCCCCAATGCCATGAGCTGCTACTTTCTTCAACAGTCTTTGGTGCGGAACTCTATCAAATGCCTTACTAAAATCTAAGTAAATAATATCAAATTCTTTATCGTGGTCAACAGCCTCAAAAGCTTTACTGAAAAAAGTTAATAAATTAGTTAGACAAGACCGGCCTCTTGTGAATCCATGCTGAGTATCATTAATCAAGCTATGCTTATCGAGATGGCTTCTTATAACCTCAGCTATAATTGACTCTAGCAACTTGCCTACAATTGAGGTCAGGCTTATTGGGCGGTAATTTGACGGTATCGACTTGTCCCCTGTTTTAAAAATAGGAATTACATTAGCCATCTTCCACATATCAGACACTACACCTGTTTGAAGAGATAAATTAAAAATATTAGTTAATGGTTCACAGACTTCCATTTTGCATTCCTTAAGAACCCTTGAAAAAACCTCATCAGGACCCGGTGACTTATTTTGCTTCAGTCGGTCTATCTGCTTCACAACCATTTCACTAGTGACTGTGATGTTACATAATTTATCTTCTTCTGATCCACTATAAAAATTAATTACCGGAATATTATTAGTGTCTTCCTGTGTAAAAACCGAGAGAAAATAATTATTTAAAATCGAGCACATTTCATTCTCTTTGTCAGTAAGATGCCCATAGTTATTTTTAAGGGGACCTATCTTATCTCTGACTTTTGTTCTATATACCTGGAAAAAACTTTTTGGGTTAGTTTTAGAATCCCTAGCAACTTTAATTTCATAGTCCCTTTTAGCTTTTCTTATCCCCTTTTTAATGTCCCTCTTAATGTCAATATACTGATTCATAAGGTGACCCTCGCCTCTTTTGATACGCCTATAAATTCCTTTCTTATGCCCTAGTAGATATTTCAGCCTATTATTCATCCATTTTGGGTCATTTCTATTTGATCTAATTTCCTTATAAGGGATAAACGTTCTTTGAGCAGCATGTATTGTGTTCAGAAAACTGTCATATTGATAGCTCTCTTCGTTACCCCAGTCAACAGATGATAAGTGTTCTCTAAGCCCATCGTAATCTGCTAAGCGAAAATCTGGGACTGTTACTGAGTTATCCCTACTATCATACTTCCATTCAATTCTAAATGTAATTGATTTGTGGTCGCTAGCACCCAGTTCCTCTGAAACTTCTAAATTATTAACAAGGGATTCATTGTTTGCCAGAACTAAGTCAAGCAGGTTATTTCCCCTTGTAGGTTCTGTCACAAACTGCTTCAAAAAACAATCCTGAACTACTTCTAAGAAATCGTATGATTCTAAATTCCCAGTCAAGAAATTCCAATCAATATGACTAAAGTTAAAGTCTCCTAGAATTACTACATTATCGTGCCTTGTGGCCCTAACAATTTCCTCCCATAGTAGTCTCCCTTGGTCCCTATCTAAATTTGGGGGACGATATATCACACCTAAAATTAATTTTTCATGCCCCTCTGAAAATTCTATCCAAACAGACTCTGTATGTGTTACTTCAGACTTAATACCCGTTTTTATGCAACAGTTCAAGCGATCTCGGACATACAATGCCACCCCACCCCCCTTCCCGATACTTCTATCTACTTGGAACAATTTAAAACCCTGAATGTGACATTCTGCAGGCATGTCCCGACTTTTTGAATTAAACCACGTCTCAGTAATGGCAAATACATCTATGTTACCTGCACTAGCAACTAGTCTCAACTCGTCCATCTTATTCCTAGCACTGCGACTATTTGTGTAATATATACTTAAGGACCCTCCTTTCTCTTTATCATTCCTGCTCCTTTCTGTTATTCCACTAAACTTATTACTGTCCTTGTCAATTAGTGCCACTGGCTTTCCAATATCCACCTCATTTTGCCTATTACTAGTTCTCCTAGTACTCATGTTACTACCCTGCGACTTCACAGTTTTCCTGCCAAAACCCATACCACTAACTATTCCTAGTTTAAAGACCTAACAGCTCCCTCCACTGCGTTGGCCAGTGCTCCCACCCCACACCTAGATAAGTGAACCCCATCCCTGGCATACATGTCATTTCTGCCATAGAAGAGGTCCCAGTTGTCAATGAATGTTACCGCATTTTCCTTACAGTACTTGTCCAGCCAGCAATTGACACCAATTGCTCTGGACAACCATTCATTTCCAACTCCTCTCCTTGGCAAAATGCCACATATGACAGGTTTCCCACCCTTCCTCCTAATTATCTCTATTGCTGACCTATACCTGCTAATCAGGTCCTCACTCCTACGTCTGCCAACATCGTTGCCTCCAGCACTGAGACAGATAATAGGATTGCTCCCATTACCTCTCATGATGTCATCCAGACGGCTAACAATATCCTTCATCCCAGCCCCAGGAAAACACACTCTCTGCCTCCTACTCCTATCCTTCAAACAGAATGCCCTATCCATGTACCTAATCTGGCTATCCCCAACAACAACAATGTTGTTACCTTCCTTGGCGTCGTCCGTCGTGATGCTCCGAGTAGTCGACTCACATTCGCCAGGTAGCATTACACCACTTGTAGAATTCGTCAAGACGTTCTCGATGGTCTTCGTTGGGGTTTCTAGGGATGTCTCACTCACGTCTGCCAATGCTTCTTTGGTGCTCGTTGTGGCATTCCCAGTAGAACACTCACATTCGTCAGGTAGCACCGAGAATGAGTTGGAAGTTTCCACTGTAGTCTTCTGGTTTCTCGTTGTTTCCGCCTCTCCAACCGTTTTCTTGATCTTCAGCTTGGTTCCATGTTGCCCGGCCACTGACCAAGCTCCCCTCTTAACCTGGGGACTCACAACAGAAGGATTACTACGAATCCTCTTGTTCTCCTCCGTTAATCGCCGTATCTCCATCTTAGCAACTCTGAGCTCCTCTCTCAGCTGCTGGTAAAGTTGCTCAAGAGAAGGCATCCTGGTACAGATTCACAGAGAGCACACGAACACGTCTTCACAGGAAAGACTTGGGAGTCATGGTAAGCAGAAATCTAAAGCCAAGACAGCAGTGCCTCAGTGTGCGCAACAAGGCCAACAGATTACTTGGATTTATCTCAAGAAGTATAAGTAACAGAAGTCCAAAAGTTATTTTACAGCTCTATACATCACTAGTGAGGCCTCATTTGGATTATGCTGCTCAGTTTTGGTCCCCTTACTACAGGATGGACATAGACTCATTAGAGAACATACAGAGAAGAATGACTAAAATGATTTACTGTGTAAGGAACCTCCCGTATGAAGATAGACTTAAAGCCTTAAATCTCCACTCTCTGGAGAGGCGTAGAATGAGGGGAGATATCATTGAAGTGTATAAGTGGATGACGGGCATAAACAAGGGAGACATTAATAAAGTACTGAGGGTGTCGAACCAGGTAAGAATCAGGAATAATGGATTTAAGTTGGATAAATTTAGATTTAGAAAGGACATAGGTAAGTACTGGTTTTCTAACAGAGTTGTAGATGCGTGGAACAGTCTTCCCAGTGGGGTGATAGAGGCTAGGACCTTGGGTAGCTTTAAGAAGAGACTAGACAAATATATGAGTGGGAGGGGCTGGGTTTGATTGGTGTTGGGGGATGCAGGAGTTGTTTCTTGAGTAGCTTTAGGTAGATGTCGTTTTGATAAGGACCTGCCTCGTATGGGCCAGTAGGCCTTCTGCAGTGTTCCTACATTCTTATGTTCTTATGTTCTTATGTAAGAATGGTATATAATACCGACAAGATGAAATTAAGACACATGTGTCTTAATTTCATCTTGTCGGTATTATATACCATTCTTACACAACTTGTCAGACACTGCAACATCATGGAATCTTGATTCTGAGGACATGTACATAACCTTCACGGCTACGACAACTACTACTACAACTCTGGGAAGGACCGCCTACCAGTGACTATGCCCTCGTCTGCTACACCTGACGTTACTATATAAGCGCCAGGCTCCTGTCTTCTGCTTCAGAATCTCCACAACTATGGTGCTCTTCGCACCTACTCCAAGGTTGAGGGACTGATTACCTCATCTTCTGTACATAGTTATACTGTCTTCAAGTTATGTCCTAGAATTTGTATTGATAAAGCCACTGGATGGCGAAACGTCTACAATAAAGATACCCAGATGTTGCACATGTGTCTTAATTTCATATTATAATCTACACCTGGAACATTCTGGAGGGACTGGTCCCTAATATGCACACAACAATCACTCCATACGAATTTCTCTTTTCAATATCTGTCCCACGATCGCCTTTGCTGCTGGGTTAAGCCCTGGCTCTATTTCTACGACTAAGAACACTCCTCTCCAGCACTATTCTTCGTCTGTCCCGTCTTCCCCGCTCATCCCATTTGGGATCTTACCTGAACTTTCGTTCGTTCGTTCGTTCGTACTCCATACGAAAGCAAAAGATTTGGCAGGCGATGCAACATAACCCCAGTGAAAAGTAGGGGCGTCACTGGTACACTAAGAGAAAACACAATAAGTGTCCGGGGCCCAAGACTATTCAACAGCCTCCCACCAGCAATAAGGGGCATTACGGGAAGACCCCTGGTTGTCTTCAAGAGGGAGTTGGACAGATACCTAAAGACGGTGCCGGATCAGCCGGGCTGTGGTTCGTACGTTGGATTACGTGCGGCCAGCAGTAACAGCCTCGTTGATCAGGCCCTGATCCACCGGGAGGCCTGGTCGTGGACCGGGCCGCGGGGACGTTGATCCCCGGAATGCCCTCCAGGTAGACCGGAGCGACACCCTAAGTAAATAAATTTCTTAAGATATCCAAGGCTTGACATTTTTTTTTTGTGGGGGGGGGGCATTTTTTCATGACTAGTTTTGGGTCCGGAGGAAGTGCGTGGTATGCTCTCAACAAGTCTTTCAGAGACAAATGGAATTATGTCAGAAAGCTTAACATTTTTTTTATCTTACTGATAAAAATATTCACCACGTCTTAGGGAAGACAGATTCATACCAGCCCAGTTGCGTGTTCTAGCGAAAACGAAAGTGCGCCTGACCCCACTACCTTGACCGGTATTGACTGGGTTGTAGCCTCGATGAATACCTACCCCTAATAATGACCTCATCGTGACATCCCTGCCGGGTATATAAAGTTTGTTAAAGAGGCCAATAGGAGGCACAGCCAGGGACATTTCTCTACCTGTTCATTATTTAATGGTTTCGTGTGTCAGGGCTCCGAGGCCCGGTCCTGGACCAGGCCTACTGGTTGCTGCCCTGACCAGCCAAGCTATTTATGCTACCAGCACTCAGTCCATCATAAGAACTACAGCCTAACTGATCAGCACAACACCTCATTCCTATGGCTTCTGCTGGTGGCAGCTCTAACATTACCTTGTGTTTGTTTTATGCTGGAGCTTTGCTGTCATGTCTGTCCCTGTATAATTTAAATATGCACTTATCACAGCATAAGCTGAGTACTCAGTGCATTTGAACATCAAACGCAAAAACAGGCGATACCAGAGCTGGAAAATGTAGATTGTTTATTGATGCATATAGTCAATAAAGCATTTAAACTATTGGGTCTCTCTCCTTCGCTCACTCGCGGGAGCGAAGGAGAGAGACCTGAGGACGAAGTTTCAGATCTCTACACTGCCATGATAACGTACTGGAGTGAGAAGTATTGAAGTGTAAGAGAGACACAATAAAAAGGAGGGCGCCATGGGAACAATAAGATTAGTGTCAACCTTCGTGGTCCAAGACTCTTCAACTTCCTATTATCCGGAACTAATATGAAATTTTCAAAAGGAAATTGGATCACTACCTCCGCTAAATGCCAGACTAAGGAGGCTGTGATGGTTGTGTGGGCTAGGGAGTAGCTATGTGTAACAGCCTAGTTGAACAGGCACTCAGAAAAAGCTTGGCCAAAGGCCAGGCTGGTAAGATAGAAAAACCCACAAAGTCGGTGAGAGGAATATCATAGAAACACAAATATAACTAAATATAACGTTGACTAGAGAAACTTGTTGGCTCACCTGGGCACTGCTTCAAACCTTACTATAGCAAACCTATAATGTTTAGATGAAGTAATTGACGTTTTACGTAGTAGACAGAGAAGTCAGGGTGAGTGGGGAAAGACCAACATAGGAAAGGATGGGGGAAAGGAGAGGAGAGGAGGGGTGTGGAGGGTAAGGGAGGGGAGGTGTTGAGGTACTGAGTGTTGGAGAGGGGGAGAGGTATGCAGGCGTCTGGCGGCAGTCTGGTGCCCACACAACTACCACCAACCATCACACCGCCGCCACCTGAACTATACACTCCTTCACTATGATAATCACTTAGATAGTCCACCCAATCTTATTCCATAACTATACACCAACTCAAAATAACGTACACAAGTTCCCATTATAAATGCAACTAATTAGCGTATTTTAATTGTAAGTTGGAGAAAACGGTGATGGGGAGAGCCAGCAAAATGCAAAGCTAATAAAAACATCTTTCAGTCTTCCTCCTCTTCCCGCTAGAAATTCGTCTGTATCTGATGATGGTTCCTTCCGTGCAGCATCGGCTGGGCGGCCGTGGAGCATAGGCTGGGCGGCCGTGGAGCATCGGCTGGGCGGCCTTGACTCACACAAACACTTAATAAGAAAGAAAATATTACAAGAACAATAAAAACCATGGAAAAAGTTGAGCAGACTTGCAACTACAACCATTTAACAATGTATTTGTAGCATTACTACACTGTCTACTTGAAGAAAAAGTAGAAAATGTCTGCAGGAGGAGAATGTAGTCGGCGGCGACAGCAGCAACACTGCAGCTTCAGAAGCAGAATTACACAGCTGCAACAGTATTGAATCAGCACTGAAGTTGCAGTAGTAGCACTGAATCAGCGCTAAAGTTGCATCATCAGCACTGCAGCTGCAGCATCAGCATTAAAGCTATAGCATAAGCGCTGCAGCAACAGCACTGTACACACAATATTGCAGCAAAGTAGTACGGCAGCAGCAGAAGTATTGCAGAAGTAGCAGTGGAGCAGCAGCGAACTGTAGTGAACCAACAAAGGGTATGAATCAGTGGCTAGTATTGGGCTAAAAATAGGAAGTGTGTCCCGCCAGATATTGTTGGCGGGGATGTGGTGAAGAGCCAATGGTTATGACAATTGTGTATATACTATATATACATACAAACACATACATATATACACAATCATACAAATTTAATTAAGATCTTAGACAAAGAAAAATAAGAGACAGGTTTGGAACAGGTGGACTACATACTGAGCGAAATATATATATATATATATATATATATATATATATATATATATATATATATATATATATATATATATATATATATATATATATATATATACAGAACCACATTAGAGGTTAGTCCGGAAATACGAAGAACGGGTGGTTAAAAGGCAGAATGCTGCAGTGGGTCAGGGAGTACCTGAATGCTGCAGTGGGTCAGGGAGTACCTGAATGCTGCAGTGGGTCAGGGAGTACCTGAATGCTGCAGTGGGTCAGGGAGTACCTGAATGCTGCAGTGGGTCAGGGAGTACCTGAATGCTGCAGTGGGTCAGGGAGTACCTGAATGCTGCAGTGGGTCAGGGAGTACCTGAATGCAAGGCAGAGCTCAACAGAATGGGAAAGAATAACGAGTGGGATTACGGAATGATCAGTGCTCAATTCAGAGGAGAATTAAGTCCCATGTGTCGTGTATGCAGATAATGTAAAACTAGTGAGAGCAATAAAAACAAAAGAGAACAGTGATAAACTTAGGAGACCTCAACAGATCGCAGATGGGGTCAAGTGTTTTACCAAGTCCAGCCTAAACAAATGCAATGTCATGAGAAGGTGAGGGTAGACCCTTCACACAAGTACAGCATGAGCGGAGAGAAGCTCCAAATATCTAGGTGAAAAAGACCTGAGGTAGATTTAACGCCAAGCATATCGTTAGAATTATACACACATTGTAATATCAGCGACACGTGTGAGATTTGCAGCCAGACTAATACCAGGCCTGATCACTCTAGACAGACACAAATGGTGCCAAGCAGACAAATGGAGAAAAACAGATGTATAGAGTACCTTTACTGAGATGTTGCACGACTGGAACAATCTTCAATTATTATACAGGGACACAACTAGCAAATTTATACAAGTGTAATCACGTCAGTGGTTGGATCACTGAGGTCACTGTGTACATAAATTACTAGATATAGGAAAGCAGGAAGCCTGCCGATCCTTCGCCATTCCTTCTCAGTTCACCCACAAAGTGACCACATTAACCCAGCCATTCACCTGACAACACTTGAATCATTTCCTTGCTATGCATTTATGGGGATTTACTAATTACTGAAAAACTTTGTTCCATAGGCCAAACGTCTCTATAATATTACTATCTGCAACTGTGTCCTATTTTCTCCATTCCAGTCTAATACAGAGGATGGAAAGGTGTAGCGAGACCCCTCCCTCCCTCAAAAACTGCTATGGTCAGCTGTAACGTCAGTGAATAACAGTGATTCACACAGACGGTTGGTAGCGAGTCATACTACTGGTAACTGGTTACTGGTACTACTGGGAACTGATACTACTGAGAGCTCGTCTCAGTAGTATCAGTTGCCATACAAGGCCAAAAGTATTTCAATCTTGCTTGTTTTACTGAACGATCCATACCAGGGTGCGCAACACCTGATACATCGTGAACTAGCTGTAAGGCTACATTCACTAGTGACTGCGGAATTACTGACTGGTATACCCTTCTGCTAGGAGTACCCAACTCGGCTGTTCGATACAATAATTCTTGATTCATGACAAAGTCACTGATGGGTGCTGGTGGCTTCACAGTCAGAATAAGATCTTCCTGGAGCAGGAATCGAATCACACCAGACCACATGGGATCTGTTCGTTGAGCATTCTTTACATCCTCGGCGGTAACTGGAGGGTCTGCAGTTACTATACTAAAATGTCGCGATAAAGCATCTGCGACTACATTTGACTTGCCAGGTAAGTGTTCAAAGGTAGGATTGAACTCTTGGATAGTCAAGGTCCATCTGGCTAACCTTCCAGTAGGTTGTTTGTTCTGGAATAGAGGTATCAGTGGAGCGTGGTCTGTCAAGACATGAACAAATAATGTCTCGGAAGTGCTTTAAAGACCATACTATTGCTAAAGTTTCTTGCTCAGTTACTGTATAATTACGTTCAGCCTTCATAAGGACTCGGCTAGCAAATGCAACTGCGTTGTACTTGCCATCAGTCTTCTGAGCTAGTACGGCACCTATGCCAATATAACTAGCATCAGTTGTCAGATAGAAGGGCTTAGAAAAATCTGGAGCAGATGTTAGCTTTTCTTTTAGAGTTTGGAATGCTCTTTCTTGACGGAAGGTCCAAACGAAAGGAACATCTTTCTTAAGTAAGAGCAGCAGCTATGGAAGAAAAATTGGCAATGAAAGATCTATAAAAACCTGCTAAACCCACAAAGGATCTTACAGCATCAGCAGTTTTGGGAGTTGGAAAATTTAGTAATACAGTTACTTTACTCTGGTCAGTCATAACCCCTCTAGGAGTGAATACGTGACCAAGAAACTTGATTTCTGATCTGAAAAATTGACATTTAGACAGTTTGATCTTTAAATTGGCTTCTTCAAACTTACCAAGTACTACATCAAGTCTTTTCAAGTGTGTATCCACGTCTTTAGACATGATTACGTCATCTAAGTACACCATAAGTGCATTACCCATGAGACCTCTAAAGATATTAGTCATGAGCCTTGAGAACATGATAGAAGAGGTTCGTAATCCAAAGGCCATATGGAGGAAGTGATAATGACCTGTAGGGGTGGAGAATGCAGTTAGCTCTTGGCTGTCCTCATGAAGAGGGACTTGCCAAAATCCTTGTAACAAGTCCAGGGTCAAAAAGACTATCTCCGATGTTACGTAAAAGATCACCAAGTACAGGAAGTGGGAAGCGATCTGGAATATTTTTCACATTTAACTTCCTAAAGTCAATCACTAGGCTCCAAGTACCATCCTTCTTAGGTACTAGGATTAAGGGCGCATTCCAGGGTGAATTACTAGGTGCAATAACTCCATCATCAAGCATTTGATTGATCAATTCTTCTAGGACAGCAACTTGTGAATGAGGCATTCTGTATGCAGGTATATAGATAGGTCTAGTACCAGGTTCAAGTGGGATACAATGGGACAATAAGCTCATTAAACCCATCTTCTCACCTGGTAAGGCAATGGCTTTACGATGTTTGTTCAAGAGTCAACAAATGCTTGACCTCATCTGGGAAGTCAGTGGGAGCTAAGTCTTTCTCCTCAACTGGTGGAATGGATTGATCCAATGAAGTGGATGAGGTCTCCCCGGTAGAAATAGAACCGACCCACTGGTCAGATGACAACTCATCCTCTACCTGAACAGGGTAAGGGTAGTGAACAAAGTCAACAAGATTGGTATTAGCTCTGAGACGAACAGTGTGACCAGAAGTGTTAGCTAGGAAGAAATGGAACTTACTATCCCTTACAACATGTAAGGATGGCTCAACAAATAAACCCTTTACTTTGCAGGAATCACTTTCAACTAGGATGTTATCACCAACTGGAACACTAGGAACAACAACAGACACTCTAGTGAGGGCACTAGCTGCGACAGAAACGTCTTTCTGCATACGACATATGACATCAACGAGAAATGGCATTACTAGTTGCAAGTAATCGTTTTCCGACAAGGCATCCCCTGTGGAGAAACTACTACTTGAACTAGCAGACATTGCAGGGATAGGCTCAGCGTCCTCAGAGCATCCTCAGCCACTTGAGGTAACTGGACACTATCTTGCAAGCCTGAAGTTGCAGGTGGAACACAGACAGGAGTGACAGGATCACCAGTGCCTGACCGCTTGGGTACGCTACTGGAAAATGCACTGGCTTGTAAGGACTTAATCCGAACGTCGTACTCTGTGGCAGTATGGCAGATCTCAGATCCAAGCTGGTATCCCCAAAATGGTACGATCAAGTCATCAATTTGGGCATGCCATCGATACATAAGTCTCTCATGGAAGCAAATCTCAGTAGAAGATCACCAGGGAAAGTAATCTGGTCGACAAGGAAGGTAAGGGAGAGGATGTTGTGGAGGGAGTAGTAAGTAAATCTGGGGTGCCAGGGGTAAATGAAAATGGGGAACCTTTAATTGAGCTATGTGTAGAAAGAGGTTTGGTAATAAGTAATACATATTTTATGAAAAAAGAGGATAAATAAATATGCAAGTTATGATATAGCACGTAATGAAAATAGTTTGTTAGATTATGTATTGGTGGATAAAAGGTTGATGGGTAGGCTCCAGGATGTACACATTTATAGAGGGGCAACTATATATCGGATCATTATCTAGTTGTAGCTACAGTTAGAGTAAGAGGAAAATGGTAACAAGAAGTAAGAGGGAGGTGAAAGTGTATAAACTAAGGGTCCTCAATTAGTTTATATAAACAACTATTGGCAGAAAGGTAGGCTGGTGCAAGTATGGGTAGTGGGGGGAGGGGGTTGAAGAGGGTTGGAATATTTTTAAAAATGCAGTATTAGAATGTGGGGCAGAAGTTTGTGGTTATAGGAGGGTGGGTGCAGGAGGAAAGAGGAGTGATTGGTGGAATGATGAGGTAAAGGGTGTGATAAAAGAGAAAAAGGTAGCTTATGAGAGGCTTTTACAAAGCAGAAGTGTTATAAGAAGAGTAGAGTATATGGAGAGTAAAAGAAAGGTGAAGAGAGTGGTGAGAGAGTGCAAAAGGAGAGCAGATGATCGAGTGGGAGAGGCACTGTCCAGAAATTTTAATGAAAATAAGAAAAAATTTTGGAGTGAGTTAAACAAGTTAAGAAAGCCTAGGGAACGAATGGATTTGTCAGTTAAAACCAGAGTAGGGGAGTTAGTAGATGGGGAGATGGAGGTATTGGGTAGATGGAGAGAATATTTTGAGGAACTTTTAAATGTCGACGAAGGGAGGCGGTAATTTCATGCACTGGCCATGGAGGTATACTATCTTTTAAGAGTGAAGAAGAGGAGGATGTGAGTGTGGGGGAGGTGCACAAGGCATTATGTAGAATGAAAGGGGGTAAAGCAGCTGGAACTGACGGGATCATGACAGAAATGTTAAAAGCAGGGGGGATATAGTGTTGGAGTGGTTGGTATTTTTGTTTAATAAATGTATGAAAGAGGGGAAGGTACCTAGGGATTGGCAGAAAGCATGTATAGTCCCTTTATATAAAGGAAAGGGGGACAAAAGAGATTGTAAAAATTATAGAGGAATAAGTTTACTGATTATACCAGGAAAAGTGTACGGTTGGGTTATTAAAAGAATTAGAGGTAAGACAGAATATAGGATTGCGGATGAGAAAGGAGGTTTTAGAGTGGGTAGGGGATGTGTAGATCAAGTGTTTACAGTGAAGCATATATGTGAACAGTATTTAGATAAAGGTAGGGAAGTTTTTATTGCATTTATGGATTTAGAAAAGGCATATGATGAGTGGATAGGGGAGCAATGTGGCAGATGTTGCAAGTATATGGAATAGGTGGTAAGTTACTAAATGCTGTAAAGAGTTTTTATGAGGATAGTGAGGCTCAGGTTAGGGTGTGTAGAAGAGAGGGAGACTACTTCTCGGTAAAAGTAGGTCTTAGACAGGGATGTGTAATGTCACCATGGTTCTTTAATATATTTATAGATGGGGTTGTAAAGGAAGTAAATGCTATGGTGTTCGGGACAGGGGTGGGATTAAATTATGGGGAATCAAATACAAAATGGGAATTGACACAGTTACTTTTTGCTGATGATACTGTGCTTATGGGAGATTCTAAAGAAAAATTGCAAAGGTTAGTGGACGAGTTTGGGAGTGTGTGTGTAAAGGCAGAAAGTTGAAAGTGAACATAGAAAAGAGTAAGGTGATTAGGGTATCAAATGATTTAGATAAAGAAAAATTGGATATCAAATTGGGGAGGAGGAAGAAGTGAATGTTTTCAGATATTTGGGAGTTGACATCTCAGTGGATGGAGTTATGAAGGATGAGGTTAATCATAGAATTGATGTAGGAAAAAAGGCTAGTGTGTTGAGGTATATGCAGAAACAAAAAACGTTATCTATGGAGGCAAAGAAGGGAATGTATGAAAGTATAGTAGTACCAACACTCTTATAAGAGTGTGAAACTTGGGTTGTAAATGCTGCAGCGAGGAGACAGTTGGAGGCAGTGGAGATGTCCTGTCTAAGGGCAATGTGTGGTGTAAATATTATGCAGAAAATTTGGAGTGTGGAAATTAGGAGGTGTCGAGTTAATAAAAATATTAGTCAGAGGTCTGAAGAGGGGTTGTTGAGGTGGTTTGGTCATTTAGAGAGAATGGATCAAAGCAGAATGACATGGAGAGCGTATATATCTGTAGGGGAAGGAAGGCGAGGTAGGGGTCGTCCTCGAAAAGGTTGGAGGGAGGGGGTACAGGAGGTTTTGTGGGCAAGGGGCTTGGACTTCCAGCAAGCGTGCATGAGCGAGTTAGATAGGAGTAAATGGAGACGAATGGTATTTGGGACCTGACGAGCTGTTGGAGTGTGAGCAGGGTAATATTTAGTGGAGGGTTTAAGGAAACCGGTTATTTTTATATAGCTGGACTTGAATCCTGGAAATGGGAAGTATAATGCCTGCACTTTAAAGGAGGGGTTTAGGATATCGGCAGTTTGGAGGGATATGTTGTGTATCTTTATACATATATGCTTCTTAAGTGTTGTATTCTGAGCACCTCTGCAAAAACAGTGATTATGTCTGAGTGAGGTGAAAGTGTTGAATGATGAAAGTATTTTCTTTTTGGGGATTTTCTTTCTTTTTAGGTCACCATGCCTCGGTGGGAGACGGCCGACTTGTGTGTGTGTGTGTGTGTGTGTGTGTGTGTGTGTGTGTGTGTGTGTGTGTGTGTGTGTGTGTGTGTGTGTGTGTGTGTGTGTGTGTGTGTGTGTGCGCGCGCGCGCGCGTGCACGCGTCTTACTCGTCATGAAGACTGACGAAGTCCTGTTCATACTTATTTCATCTCTTATCTCTTAGAATACCCATAATGGTGTCAGTATCTTAATATATAATATATAGTGATCTATGATATATTCATGAGGTACACCGTCTAGCTGTGGTCGGCTTAACCAGTGATTAAGACCTCTATCAGGATGCACTGTTGTTTCTTGATAAATAAACCACCATTATTACCACTGAGGATATTTTGTATAATCTAGAACGACTCCTGCTCTTTCAGGTGTTATTTTGATCCACCATGAGGCCTGGTCTCAGACCGAGCCGCGGGGGCGTTGACCCCCAAAACCCTCTCCAGGTAAATGAATCGCTCACTTAAAAGTGTGTAATTTGAGATATTTAATGCATTCCCAAGAGTTAAATTGTTTGGCTGACTAGATGTAAGCAGTCAAACTTCTCTGTACTTAAAACGAGGTTAGAGTGTACACAGTAGAGCAATATTCCACATGACCTTCATAAATTTATCAAGCATCACAGCATCTACGAAACTGTACAATTTTTCTGCTTTTGTTTCATTAATATGTATTATGAAAAAATCATAGTCCTAAGGAAAGAAATAGGGGAGGGGAAGACAGAGAGGGAGAGAGAAAGAGGAAGAGAGAAGGGGGCAGAAGAGAGAGAGGGGGAGGGAGGGGGGAGGGAGGGGGAGGGAGGGGGAGGGAGGGGGAGGGAGGAGGGAGGGAGGGAGGAGGGAGGAGGGAGGGAGGGAGGGAGGGAGGGAGAGGGGGAGACGGATAGAGGGGAGAAGGATAGAGGGGGAGAGAGAAGGGGAGAATCATAGGAAGGGAGGTTAGAGAGAGCCAGAGCCAGCCAGCTTGTGTGAAGGTGGACCCCCCATGAGGCAAAGGTGGTACGCATGGGAGACGGTATAAATAGGTGAGAGATGCTGCCATAAAGGAAGCAGGGGTGGAGGAAAGACCAGCAAAGTCTTGGACCTCCTTTCCACCACCACCACCCACACCTGCTAGCACCACCACCACCCAAACCTGCTAGCACCACCACCACCAACCACACCTGCGAGCACCACCACCAACCACACCTGCGGGTTGATGCTGTAACCACACAATCCTATCCCGGCAGTTGAAGAGCAAGAACTGTCTTTTACTGTCCTCTGGATGAAATTAAGAGTCTATTGCATGTGTTAAACTGGGCAAAGCTGTAGCACTGATGGGTGAAAAGATGGGATTCATCTGATCACCCACAGTATTCCGATGGAACAAGGTAAAAGACGCAGCTACATACTTGCACATAGAGTACAACATACTCAGTATGTTGTTGCAGAATCTGTGAATCAAATGACTGATGGTATCATAATGCATGGTAATTCACCATGGAATGCATTAGTGGGCACCCAAGAAACAGTATTAGGCACTGAGTTACTGATATTAGCAAAATGAATGGCAAAAAAAATTCTTATAATTTTCTGCTCTCGGTCCTTGATATATTGCTCAGAATCAGATGATAATAGTTTTTGAACATTATTTCTGCTTCATGGGTACTGGTAAAAACCCATTATGATGCAAGTTAAGATTTAACTACAGTATTTACTCAACATCTAGAGGTCATTACAATCTCGTAAACATGGTCATTGGTTGGCCCAGTTTACCTATTACGTTTTCCAGCCTCACGGTGAACCTAAAGCCTTACAAGAAAAATCCCTAGAAGGTGTTCTTGGACAATTTGATAATCATGTCAAAACATGTGCAACTGCATCTTATGATCTGATCTGGTATAGAATACATTAGTTTAACCTAATTTGAAAAGGAAGATTTCAACAAAAATGTCATTCACACAAGACTTTCTGTACACTTTCACAGCTCAACAGTATTGTGTTCAGGAATTCAGTTTAGCTATTTACATAAGGTTTTCATGTTAATTGTGGACCAAGATGTCAGAAAGTCCTGCAATTGGCACCCTGTATGTACCATATTCACCTTTAATGATTGATACTGCTACCTACACATACAACAGTGCAGTCTTGCTGGTCACTGCTGAGGACTGAGGTTCACTCACATGACCTACTTTTATGAAATACATTAATTTGTACTTTCACTGGACACCCAGGTATATCAGAAGAATCGTTCCTGATACCAGCACCATCACCACCACAGCCTCCTCCAGCACCATCACCACCACAGCCCCCTCCGGCACCATCACTACACCTGGCAGCACTACCGCGACACCTGCCAGCACCACAGCGACACCACACCTGGCAGCTCTAACACTACATCCAACAGGACTGCCACCATACATTCAAGTAAGACTATTCCACATCATCACCATCAATCCCCATCAACACTACATACCACTCCATAACACCACACTGGTGTCACATCAACAAATGCAAGATCATGAAAACTGGAGAATGTGAGGGCAAACCAGACACAGATTAATTAAGCAATGGGGGGAGGGAGGTACGAAACTGCAAATAACAGTGTTTAAAGAACCTTGGGTAAATAAAACGCCAAACATATCTGAAGGAAAACACAAATCAAACGTCAGTGCCAAAATTATTCATGAACTCAAAAAAGAAAAAAATTTCCTTCACAACCTTAAATACAACATATTTTAGGACAATTATCGAATATGTACCCCCAGCATGGAGCCTATGAAGAACAAACAGGCACAATATCATGACTGGAACAATACAAAAATAACCCGCACATACTTTTCGCCAGACTAACACCATTCGCAGTAGTCTAGTTCGTGCCTCTCCGTCCGCTACAGATGCCCCTGGTGTCTACTCTATTTCATACTTCTCGTGTCCTCTTCAATACTTTGGAAAAACTGGCCGTTCTCTTTCTGACGGACTCAAGGAGCACACAAGTACTGTTAGGGTTGCCCACAAAAACAATGCTCTTTTCTGTCATGTTAGTCATCTGCTAAAACTGTCAACCCTACTTTTAACTTTCACAGTCGCCGTCTTGTTGAATCCTTCCTTATCCACAACTTTTCTTGTTTGAATCTTAGTCGTGGCTTTGTCTCTGGAGATTCCTTCCTTTCTCATTACACTGTCAAATCCTCCAAACTTCAGAACACACATGACTTACCCTGATTCATTTTTCTCCCCCTCTTTCTACCTCTTCTCCTTTCTAATTTTTCCTTTTTCTCTCTTGGGTTTTCTTTCTTCTACCTTGGGTGTTTTGTCCTTCACCTCCCCCCCACCCCCGTGTTTTTGGTTTTTACCCATTGTGGGTCCTTAGCTCTCCTGCAGTGCTCCTCTCCCTTGGCCTTTGACGGTCCCCATTACTACTACTATTTCCTTTCCTACTACCTTTGGCTCCTACCTTCACTTTTGCCTCCTATCACTTTCCCTTTCTATTCTTGTCCCACCAATCTCTCTCCCTACTTTACACTATCGCTACTACTTCCACTACCAGCCTTGCCACTACCACTACTTCTACTACTACTTCCACTACCTGCCTTACCTCTGCCACTACTCCTCCCACCTCTCTTGTCCCGTCCCTGCCAACTGGCCTAATATACTGGCTCCGTCTCTCTTTTCTGTTAATGTGACTTTGTAAATGGTCAAAGTCGTAAGTAAACGTCGTCGTAAGCTCCTTTCTCCTATGTGCGGGTTATTTGTGTATGGAGCCTATGTCCGATTAAGTATACGAAAATAATTGAAGCGGTTTGCAACCAGACCAGTACCAGAACTAAGAGGTATGCACATAGAGGAGAGATTGAAGAAGTGTAGATGTATGGTTCAGAGAATCAAGTTGATAAATTAGACACATGTGCAACACTTGGGTGTCTTTATTAAGGAAACGTTTAGGTATTCTTTTCAAGACTGATGGACTAATTACATCGACTCCAGGCTGAGGGACTTATTACCTCAAACTCCTTCTGATCTTTACCGGTGTGGCGTAACGTTTCCCTAATAAAGATACCCAAGTGTTGCACATTTGTCTAATTTATCAGAGGTTGGAGGAGCTGAACCTTATGACACTGGAAGAGAGGACAAGGGAAGATATCATAATAACATATAAAATCTTAAGAGGAATCGATACAGCAGATAGGGACACACTGGAGTACGAGAGCTAGGATCCACTGGCCACGGGTGGAAACTAATGATACAAATGAGCCATAGAGATATAAGGATGTATTTCATTAGTTTCCGGGTGCTTGATAAGTGGCATGTGTTGGACGATGCAGTGGTGGCATCAAGCGTAATACTCAGCTTCAACAGTAGATATGAATATGCCCAAAACGCCAAAAATCAGTGATGACAGCTGTTAGTGGTCCAAACAACACTCACTCCCTAGTTGTCAAATCACAAGAGCAGGCATATAATAACCCACCGAAACTTAATTAACATCTAAATCGAACAGTTATATTTACTGTATATCCGTCTTTCAGAGTGCAGACACTATGTCTTCCACCTTAAAGCCTTCAGAAGTTTTAACTATGCTCACACTCACAATCTCATTCAATAAAATCTTTCTCCAAATCCACACACAGGGTTGCCCTCACTCCACTACCTATCCTTATTTTACTACGTCAATTTATTAATGTTACAATGTCAGTTTTTAAAACTTTCTGTAATTTCTAAAATATTATCATCTTCTTTGTAATTAAGGTAAAGATAAATTTGTTACAATAACCTACAGAAACACATTTTTAACCATAAATAAGAAAAATAAAAAACATCCACAATACATGTGTCAACCAGGTGACTGAAGAATACTAGAAAATATTACAATCTGAAGCCTCATCCCTGGGCTGCACTTCTGCAACACGCTAACAATTTCTTGTTGCATCTTTACCACAGCTCCTCAGAAGGAATTTTTGTTTCAAGAAACCATTTTTGTGATAAAATATTCTGTAAACCATAGTAAACAACAAATAAAAAAACGATAAGCGGTGGTACATTATTAATTTTTAAATGTAAACCTGGAGGGCGAAACATCTTCATGTACATAACATATTTCAATATTTTTTCACTACTGCTTCAATATCATTCGTTTTTTTGTATTTTTTTTATGTAGGATGGCACAATGAGCAACTTTTGTGCTATTAATAAGATATTTTGTCAGTCACTTAAATTTTAATATTTATTTTTAGATTAGGAGTATTTATTACAAATAACTTCTTAAATGAAAGATGTCCAGCATAGCAATATAACTTATCAATAAATGAACACAACTAAAGCAATAATAAAGTAAAACATGCACCAAGTTTGAAAATATTCGAACTTGTAATATTTCACCCACATTTCCTCCACAGTAAGGTCCCGTGTACACGGTGTTAGGAGCTGTAGGTACTTTTTACAGACTTGCATATTACAGGTCACATGTGGACCCTTCAAACCACTCAGTGAATATGTTAATACTGCAGTTATTACTCCATTTAGTGCTTTAGCCATGTCAGGAGGCTACATCTCTAGTTGAAGGCCAAGGTCTGTGAATGCCGGATTAATCATGTGATGATACGTGGGCCAGCAGGCTGCTGGCAGTAGAAGCCTGGTTGATCAGGCAAGCACCGAACAAACCTGGCTTAGGGTTGGGCCGAGAGGGGACGTCTGGACTGAGTGGTTTCTTGACATTCTCAACACCTCTGCTACTTACCTGTAACGGGTTTTGAGTTTTCCTCCACAGCCCAGCCTGTGACTAGGTTACTGTTTTAGGCAGACCGTTCGTCCACATATCCATCACAAGCTTGTTGACTGGCACTTGCAGAGATGCTTGAAGAGTTTCCTCTTAAAGATTTCTAAACTTGTCCCGGTAGTGTTTCTGATATTTTCTAGTAAGATGTTAAAAAGACTGGCACAACAGATACTGATATAATGCTCTCTTATTGTGGTCATGGTCCCCTTGCTCTTAACTAGTATTTTGTTACAAGAACATAAGAAAGGAGCAGCAGTGCAGCAGGCTCACTGGCAGATGCTGGGAAGTTTCAATTCACTTGTACTTTGGAATGCGGTGTGTCCGGCAGTAACAGCCTCGTTGATCAGGCCCTGATCCACGGCAAGGCCTACTCTCTGGACCTGGCCGCAGGGGCGGTGACCCCTTGAACACCCGACAGGAAGTGGTTAAAGAGATTTGGTATATTTTGTTGCTCTCAACTCTCTGATATTCCACCAGTTTTAAGCTCCATTGTGTGTTCTCAAGTTTCAATGATAATACTCGCTACTAGAGCGTGGTGATGATACTCGCTACTAGAGCGTGGTGATAATACTCGCTACTAGAGCGTGGTGATGATACTCGCTACTAGAGCGTGGTGATAATACTCGCTACTAGAGCGTGGTGATAATACTCGCTACTAGAGCGTGGTGATGATACTCGCTACTAGAGCGTGGTGATAATACTCGCTACTAGAGCGTGGTGATAATACTCGCTACTAGAGCGTGGTGATGATACTCGCTACTAGAGCGTGGTGATAATACTCGCTACTAGAGCGTGGTGATGATACTCGCTACTAGAGCGTGGTGATAATACTCGCTACTAGAGCGTGGTGATAATACTCGCTACTAGAGCGTGGTGATGATACTCGCTACTAGAGCGTGGTGATAATACTCGCTACTAGAGCGTGGTGATAATACTCGCTACTAGAGCGTGGTGATAATACTCGCTACTAGAGCGTGGTGATAATACTCGCTACTAGAGCGTGGTGATAATACTCGCTACTAGAGCGTGGTGATAATACTCGCTACTAGAGCGTGGTGATAATACTCGCTACTAGAGCGTGGTGATAATACTCGCTACTAGAGCGTGGTGATAATACTCGCTACTAGAGCGTGGTGATAATACTCGCTACTAGAGCGTGGTGATAATACTCGCTACTAGAGCGTGGTGATAATACTCGCTACTAGAGCGTGGTGATAATACTCGCTACTAGAGCGTGGTGATAATACTCGCTACTAGAGCGTGGTGATAATACTCGCTACTAGAGCGTGGTGATAATATTCGCTACTAGAACGTGGTGATAATACTCGCTACTAGAGCGTGGTGATAATATTCGCTACTAGAGCGTGGTGATAATACTAGCTACTAGAGCGTGGTGATAATACTCGCTACTAGAGCGTGGTGATAATACTCGCTACTAGAGTGTGGTGATAATACTAGCTACTAGAGCGTGGTGATAATACTCGCTACTAGAGCGTGGTGATAATATTCGCTACTAGAGCGTGGTGATAATACTAGCTACTAGAGCGTGGTGATAATACTCGCTACTAGAGCGTGGTGATAATATTCGCTACTAGAGCGTGGTGATAATATTCGCTACTAGAGCGTGGTGATAATACTAGCTACTAGAGCGTGGTGATAATATTCGCTACTAGAGCGTGGTGATAATATTCGCTACTAGAGCGTGGTGATAATATTCGCTACTAGAGCGTGGTGATAATATTCGCTACTAGAGCGTGGTGATAATACTAGCTACTAGAGCGTGGTGATAATATTCGCTACTAGAGCGTGGTGATAATATTCGCTACTAGAGCGTGGTGATAATACTAGCTACTAGAGCGTGGTGATAATATTCGCTACTAGAGCGTGGTGATAATATTCGCTACTAGAGCGTGGTGATAATACTAGCTACTAGAGCGTGGTGATAATATTCGCTACTAGAGCGTGGTGATAATACTAGCTACTAGAGCGTGGTGATAATACTCGCTACTAGAGCGTGGTGATAATATTCGCTACTAGAGCGTGGTGATAATACTCGCTACTAGAGCGTGGTGATAATACTAGCTACTAGAGCGTGGTGATAATACTCGCTACTAGAGCGTGGTGATAATATTCGCTACTAGAGCGTGGTGATAATATTCGCTACTAGAGCGTGGTGATAATACTAGCTACTAGAGCGTGGTGATAATACTCGCTACTAGAGCGTGGTGATAATATTCGCTACTAGAGCGTGGTGATAATATTCGCTACTAGAGCGTGGTGATAATACTCGCTACTAGAGCGTGGTGATAATATTCGCTACTAGAGCGTGGTGATAATATTCGCTACTAGAGCGTGGTGATAATATTCGCTACTAGAGCGTGGTGATAATACTAGCTACTAGAGCGTGGTGATAATATTCGCTACTAGAGCGTGGTGATAATATTCGCTACTAGAGCGTGGTGATAATACTAGCTACTAGAGCGTGGTGATAATATTCGCTACTAGAGCGTGGTGATAATATTCGCTACTAGAGCGTGGTGATAATATTCGCTACTAGAGCGTGGTGATAATACTAGCTACTAGAGCGTGGTGATAATATTCGCTACTAGAGCGTGGTGATAATATTCGCTACTAGAGCGTGGTGATAATATTCGCTACTAGAGCGTGGTGATAATATTCGCTACTAGAGCGTGGTGATAATATTCGCTACTAGAGCGTGGTGATAATACTAGCTACTAGAGCGTGGTGATAATATTCGCTACTAGAGCGTGGTGATAATATTCGCTACTAGAGCGTGGTGATAATATTCGCTACTAGAGCGTGGTGATAATACTCGCTACTAGAGCGTGGTGATAATACTCGCTACTAGAGCGTGGTGATAATACTAGCTACTAGAGCGTGGTGATAATACTCGCTACTAGAGCGTGGTGATAATACTCGCTACTAGAGCGTGGTGATAATACTCGCTACTAGAGCGTGGTGATAATACTCGCTACTAGAGCGTGGTGATAATACTAGCTACTAGAGCGTGGTGATAATACTCGCTACTAGAGCGTGGTGATAATACTAGCTACTAGAGCGTGGTGATAATACTAGCTACTAGAGCGTGGTGATAATACTAGCTACTAGAGCGTGGTGATAATATTCGCTACTAGAGCGTGGTGATAATATTCGCTACTAGAGCGTGGTGATAATACTAGCTACTAGAGTGTGGTGATAATACTAGCTACTAGAGCGTGGTGATAATACTAGCTACTAGAGCGTGGTGATAATATTCGCTACTAGAGCGTGGTGATAATACTAGCTACTAGAGTGTGGTGATAATACTAGCTACTAGAGCGTGGTGATAATACTAGCTACTAGAGCGTGGTGATAATACTAGCTACTAGAGCGTGGTGATAATATTCGCTACTAGAGCGTGGTGATAATATTCGCTACTAGAGCGTGGTGATAATACTAGCTACTAGAGTGTGGTGATAATATTCGCTACTAGAGCGTGGTGATAATACTAGCTACTAGAGCGTGGTGATAATATTCGCTACTAGAGCGTGGTGATAATATTCGCTACTAGAGCGTGGTGATAATACTCGCTACTAGAGCGTGGTGATAATACTAGCTACTAGAGCGTGGTGATAATACTAGCTACTAGAGCGTGGTGATAATACTAGCTACTAGAGTGTGGTGATAATATTCGCTACTAGAGCGTGGTGATAATACTAGCTACTAGAGTGTGGTGATAATATTCGCTACTAGAGCGTGGTGATAATACTAGCTACTAGAGTGTGGTGATAATATTCGCTACTAGAGCGTGGTGATAATATTCGCTACTAGAGCGTGGTGATAATACTAGCTACTAGAGTGTGGTGATAATATTCGCTACTAGAGCGTGGTGATAATACTAGCTACTAGAGTGTGGTGATAATATTCGCTACTAGAGCGTGGTGATAATACTAGCTACTAGAGTGTGGTGATAATACTAGCTACTAGAGTGTGGTGATAATATTCGCTACTAGAGCGTGGTGATAATACTAGCTACTAGAGTGTGGTGATAATATTCGCTACTAGAGCGTGGTGATAATACTAGCTACTAGAGTGTGGTGATAATATTCGCTACTAGAGCGTGGTGATAAAACTAGCTACTAGAGCGTGGTGATAATACTAGCTACTAGAGCGTGGTGATAATATTCGCTACTAGATCGTGGTGATAATACTCGCTACTAGAGCGTGGTGATAATATTCGCTACTAGAGCGTGGTGATAATACTAGCTACTAGAGCGTGGTGATAATATTCGCTACTAGAGCGTGTTATAATCATCCACAACTCTACTGTCAAACCAATGCTTTCTTAATCCTATTGAATTTTTTTTTTAACTTCAACCTATTGCTGCAAGTCCTTATATATTTTCAGCTTGTTACTTAAATCCCCCTTTATTTAGTCCTGTCTTCCATTTGTACACTGGAATCATATCCTTACCCCGTTATTTTATGCCTTTCCAGAGAGTACAAATTCAGTTCCTCCAGTCTGATCATACATGGGATATTTTCCTCCAAATTTATATCCATTCTATGATACGAAAGATCAAATCTGAGCAGCATAGTCTGAAGGCTTTCCCAAGGCTGCACACCTGAAGGATATATGAAGGATACCTGAAGGATGTTTCTGGGGGTCAACATCCCCAAGCCTCCTGATGGATCAAAATCTGATCCATCAGGATGCCGCACACAGTCCAACGTATGAACAACAGCCTGGCTGGTCAGCAACTGATTGGAGGCACTTGTTCATTTCCCTCCTGAAGACAGTCAAAGGTTTGTTGGTAATTTCAGTGATTGCAGCGAGCACTGTAGAGTTGGGACTTTCCACACACATGGAGTTTTCTCTTAGTGTACTCGTCCAGTCCTTGTTTTGTATTGGAGGTATTTTGCACCGTCTTCCAAATCTCGTGTCACACTGAGTGATTTCAGTGTTCAAGTCTGGGACCAGTCCTTACAGGATGCACCTATCTTTACTATATTGCATGAGTTAATGATACTTCAAGCAATCCCAGTAGCTCAGATGCTCGACTGAATTCTTACGGGCAATGAAAGTTCTCTGCACATTTTCCAGCTCAACAATCTTGCCTGTCTTATAGGGTGCTGTTAATATACTGAAGTACTGACGCCTGGAAAGAATAAATGACTTGAAAAGTATCATGACTGCCTCAGTATCTTTAACTTGAAAGTTAGAGAGATGTATTATTTCCCTCGTTCTGAAAGTTCTCATTATCATTCCCCATCACTTTCATGACATTTGTCCTATTGCGTTTTATGAAATACAGGTAAGTTTACACCAAGGTCCTTCACATGTTCCTTTTGTTCTGCTTGATCCTCCTGCATTTTGTATACAGTGCCCCTTTTGGGTTCTTCATTCTCTCTATATTTAAATAGTTGGGATTTATCAACACTAACCACTATGTTACTCTACTGTCCAGTGCCTACCTGGAAGGTGCTCCAAGAATCAATGCCCTCGAGGCCCGATACTGGACCAGACCATCTGGCTTAATCAACCATGCTGTTGGTGCTAGACACAACATGAGCACCAGAATACAGTTGATCAGTGACCGAGAAACTTGTCCTGGTCTTCGTTGCAGACAGCCAGGTATCTATTAGTAATCCCCCTTATGTAAGGAAAAGACACTGCACCTCTGATTTTCAGTGGGGGTATTTTGCACCGACTAAGCCTCTTACTTTCATGGGGAATGATTTGTGTGTGCAGATTTGGGATGCATCCATCCTAGAATTTTCTAAGTGTAGATATGTATCTTGCCTTCGTTCCAGGGAATACAGATCACGGGACATCAAAGATTCCCAGGAATTAAGGTGCTCGATTGAATCTTTGTAAGCCTGTCTTGAACGGAACTCTTAGAACACAGCAGTGTTCCAGCCCAGAGAAAGACTTAAATAGTAGCATCATTGGTTTAGCATACCTTGTTTTGAAGGTTCTAGTTATCCATCCTATCATTTTCTTGCAGTTGTGAGTGACACTGTTGTGATCCTTGAAGGCGAGATATTGTGATATGATTGCTCCAAGGACTCTCTTCCTGTAATTTATTTCTTCACTCTCTCCATAATTCAGTACCCAAAACTTGTCCTTACTGAATATCATACTGTTGTAAGTTACCCACTAGAAGACTTTGTTTATATGGGCTAGGTGGTTTGCAGTGTCCTCAATGGATGTTACTTTAATGCACATTCTAGTATTATCTACTAAGGATGATAGGGTATTATGACTTATGCCTGTTTATGTCGGATATGAGACTGAGGAAGAGGACTGTACCTTGGAAAAGAGAGCTTTTCACTATGGCAGCTTCCGATTTCACTCTGCTCACTATTACACTTCGGGTTCAATTCTTCAATTCATTAGAAAATTAAATATCCATCTGCCCACTTTTCCAGTTTTTCCTTTTGCATGAATTTTATTAGCTATTACACCATGATCACACGTGTCAAAGGCTTTCGCAAAGTCAGTGTAAGTTACATCTGTATTCTGCTTGATTCGTACTGCATCTGAGACCATGTGATGGTCAAGCAATTGAAAGGCAGGAGTGACCTGTTCTAAACCCATGATGCCGTGGCTTGTGCAACTATTGAGATCCCATGTGATCAGCAATCTTGCTTAAAACTTTCAGAGGTTTTCATAATTTGGCATGTTAGCAATATCGCAATATCCCCACTCCATTATATATAATATATATATATCTATATATATATCTATATTATATATATATATATATATATATATATATATATATATATATATATATATATATATATATATATATATGTCGTGCCGAATATGTAAAACTGGTCAATTAGCAAGAACTCATTTAAAATTAAGTCCTTTCTAAAATTTTCTCTTATACGTTTAAAGATATTTTTTTTCATTAATGTTATTGTAAAAAAATTTAATTTTGCACCAGAAGAATCTTAGAAAACTTACCTAACCTTATTATAACAAGCGCAATTTATTTTACCCTAACCCAACAAAATATATTTTAAATACGTTTACAATAATTTAGTAATAAACAAACACAATCAAATATAACTTTTTCGTTAGGTTCAGAATAATTTTGGCAAAATTATTGCATACACAAATTTTCACTTGTCCTATATGGCAAGATGAGCGTTGCTATTTAAGCCAAGATCGCAAGTTCTGCCTATTCGGCACGACATATATATATATATATATATATATATATATATATATATATATATATAGATATATATATATATATATATATATACAGTGCATAGTATGTGCATGGTATGCGCATAGCATGTGAAGTGTATAGCGGTGTGTCGTTGATAGTGGGGGCTGTGCACAGAGCATAGTGGTGTATAGTAACATGTGCACAGAGTATTGTGGTGTATAGTGACTTGTCCTGGGAGGGAATGAGTGCCCTACTCCGCCTCATCACACATCTTCCACTCCTCCCTTTCTTCCACCGCCCACCACAAGGACGGGAGATCCCTCTCCTCCCCTCCACCACCACCATGAACCACATGCGGTATGTGCCATGCGCCATTTTCCCTTCAGCTTGGGCTTACCACACAGTTTGAGGTATGGCAGATGATGAAGCCAGCCAGCCACAAAGCCAGGGAAACAATGCACCCAACAATGAAAGAAGAGGCACATGTCAGGTGTGTGGAGAGTTTCGAGCACGCAACAATGATGGCCGCATTCGTGCACACAATGGGTGTGCAGGATCACATATGCCCCTAGCAGAGAGAAGCCCACAGCCTCCACAGGCAGATGACAATTCCAATGGCAACCTCGTCACTTGCGATAACCTTCTGTTGGCATTCAAATCCACTGCTAGCAGTACACTATCCCACATCCCTAAAGCGGCTCGCCCATATGCAGCAGGGAAATTCACAGACCTTCTTAAACGGGTGAATGGAGGTTCCACCAACTTAGAAGCCCGAGGCACCATCCAAGCATGGCGCAACCTACTCTTGTTCGGCAATGCCTGTCTTGCAGTTCCTGAAAGACGAGGCAAACTGCTAACCACGTCAGTTATCAAGGCAGTGCGCAACTACCCAAGAACGGATAACTGTGTCCCTCTGCCCCATTATCGCAGGAATCAAAGAGGTAGACCCAAGAAAAGTCCCACTGAAAACGAGAAAATTTGCGCACAGGTTAGCAAAAAAATCGAAGAAGGTAATACAGTGGGAGCAATAAGAATAATTACAAGCGACGACACTGTAGCCCCCAAGGATGAGACCACGGCCCAAGCACTAAGAGACAAGCATCCAACCAGGGACACCATAGCCATCAACGACAACCCTGAGGAAGACCCCATCACTGAACAATTAATTTTGCCAGAATCGGAAGTCTATAAGGCGATCGTGTCATTTCCTGCAGGAGGTTACACTGGAATTCGACCTCAGCACCTCAAAGAGATGGTAAATCCAGTACTCGGTGTATCTGCATCAATTCTTCTCACCGAGTTAACAACTTTCGTCAACAATTGCCTGGCTGGGCGAATCCCAGAAGAAATTAAACCTTTCTTTTTTGGAGCCTCACTATGTGCTTTGAAGAAGAGGGATGGGGGAATCAGACCCATTGCAGTTGGAAACACTCTTCGCCGTCTCGTTGCTAAAGCAGCAGTGAGAAACATTCGCCTAGAAGCTGCCACTTTACTCCAGCCACACCAACTGGGCTTTGGGGTCTCTCAAGGCAGTGAAGCTGCAGCTCATGCGGCAAGGGCCTACATCAGGGACCTACCAGAAGACAAGGCCATAGTCAAACTTGATTTTAGAAATGCCTTTAATATGGTGAAGAGAGATGCTATTTTGCCAGCTGTTCGGGTTCGGTTCCCCAGTCTCTTTCTCTTCATTTCAGCTGGCTACAGCAAACCCTCAATTCTTTTGTTTGGAGAACATGAAATTCAATCATCAGAGGGTGTTCAACAGGGTGACCCACTCGCTCCACTTCTCTTCTGCTTGGCAATAAGAGAACTAACTTCCAGCCTTCGCAGTGAGCTCAATATCTGGTACCTGGATGACGGCACTCTGGCAGGTACTGAAGAGTCCCTGGTGGGGGACCTACAACTGGTGAAAACACAGGGAGAAGACTTGGGACTCATCCTCAATCCCTCGAAGTGTGAAATCATCACAGCAAACCAGGAAATAATCAATGCTGTGCGAAGAATCCTCCCAGAAGTTTCAACTACAACTCCGTCCAACAGTACCCTCTTGGGGGCACCGCTGGGTCATCAGGCCATCGACACTGTCCTCAGGGACAAATTGAATGACCTGATGAGAATGGAGGAGAGAATAAGCAATCTTGATGCCCATGATGCTCTGTATCTCCTCACAAGGTGTCTTACTATGCCAAGACTCACTTACTTCTTGAGGTGTGCACCCTCTTTTGACAACCCAACACTTGATGAATATGACGCACACCTGAGATCAACTTTTAAGTAGGCACTGAACCTGTCACTAGAGGATCAGCAATGGGATCAGGCAACCCTCCCAGTGCGACTGGGAGGTATAGGGGTGCATAAAGCAATGCATGTTGCTTTACCTGCTTTTCTGTCTTCGTGTTTGGCTTCCAGTGCATTAGTCAAGAAGATAGTGCCCGAACGCTTGAGAGATGTGGTAGGAGCTCAAGACCCCAGGTTTACAGAAGCAGCAATTCGGTGGGACACCCTTACAGACTCCTCCAGTAGACCAGCTCCTCCCAAACAGCACAAACAGTCCCATTGGGACAAACCGATCATGGAAAAAATCGCCAACACAATGCTCTCCAGTGCTTCAGGAAAGAACAAAGCTCGTCTCCTGGCAGTGAAGGCACCACACTCAGGAGATTTCCTGTTAGCTGTTCCCAATTCCTCCCTGGGCACCCGTCTCGACCCACAGGCCATTCGGATTGGTGTTGCTCTTCGCCTAGCCGCCCCCATCCTTACCGAACATAGGTGTATTTGCGGCAGGGCGACAGCTGATCAATTCGGACATCATGGTCTCGTGTGTCATACAGCAGAAGGGAAGTATGCCAGACATGAGGAGGTCAATGATATAATAAAGAGAAGCCTCGCCACAGCCCGTTGCCCAGCTCAATGGGAACGCCAAGTACAGAGGTCTGATGGAAGTCAAAAGCGTCCTGATGGAGCCACTATGCTACCCTGGAAGGATGGAAAGCAGATTGCCTGGGACTACACCTGTGCTGCCACATTGGCAGACACCTACTTGCCATACTCTGTAGTGGAAGGGGGTGGAGCTGCCTGCCACAGGGAGACCCAGAAGATCCGAAAATATGAAGACCTTCCCCCTTGCTATAAATTCATTCCAATAGGGTCAGAGACCCTTGGAGCATGGGGCAAGTGTGCTCTAAAGTTCCTCAAAGAGCTAGGTGAAAAGCTCATCATAGAAACCAAGGACCACAGGGCGACCAGCTTCCTCTTTCAGAGACTCAGTGTTGCGATCCAGAGAGGAAATGCCTGCAGCATTCTGGGCACGCGGCCCACCGCCGGGAAGCTGACGAAGTATTCGGGATGTAGCTCTGAGTTACCTATGTTGTTTTACTTTCTGTTGTATTTGTGTGAATGTTTGGCTAATGTATTTTGTCTTTAAATAAAACATACTTGAAATATAGGGGGTGGTAGGAGAAAATTCTCAAACAGCTTCAGGGAGAACCTTAAGTTTTCCCTGAAGCAAGTTTATTCTTTTCTCTGAGGATGAGGGTCCCTACGACAGTTCTAGAGGTGGTACCTCCCTATATATATATATATATATATATATATATATATATATATATATATATATATATATATATATATATATGAAGTGGGGCTAAGTTAGTGGTTTTTAAACCGTGGGATGATTCCTGTGTACAGATTCCTCCTTTTTAGGATATTCAAGACACAAGACAGTGGTTTCGTGCAGATCAGGACGAATACAGAGCTCCGTAAGTCAGGGACTGGAGCAGAGTGCAGGAGCATACAATTAATGGCTTTCTCTAAGTGGGGTTTGAGTTGTGTCAGAAACAATGGAGACGTCTGCAGCATTCTGATTCTCGTCCAGAGAAACCTTATTTGGATTATCAATCTTTACACTTATTAATGGCTTACTAAACACAGACTCATACTGCAACTTTAGTATTTCATTCATTTCTTTGTCCTCAGTGTTGATTTTATTAAGCAAGGGCCCAATACTGAATGTTTTTTTTTCCCTGGAATTTATACATAAGAAAAAGAATTTAGGATTCCTCCAAATTGCATTTCTGAATTTTTGATCTCTCTTCCTTTCTTGGACCTTGTATGATGCCTTCAGTTTGAGCTTAATAGTTTTTATTTCCTTTGCTAGTATTTCTTTTCATTCTTCTGAAAGTCTGCAGCTACTGAAAAGTTCCACTATTTTCAGTCATCGTCTGTAGAAGAAGCCTCTTTGTAACTTCAGTCTTCTGTTATCTTAATGACACATGTCTGCAGCATACTTCTAGTGCCACTGAGCTCATCTTTTCACAAACTGGTTCAAATCCATGTCAAACATATTTTCTTCCTAGAATATTTCACCAAGGTCATGATTTAGTAACTCCCAGTTGTGTTTATTGTTGAAATTGAATTTGCATAATATACCCTCGTGACTGGTTGAATTTTGCTGTTGAAGACTAGTGTGTATGGAGGCTTCGACCTCTATTAGCTTGTGGTCTGAATTAGTTGTGTGTGACACCATTATGTTCCTTACCAGAGCCTTATTGTTTTCACTTCTGCTATTTAATAGTGTCTTAATAGCTCGATTGTGTGACTGTTCATCTAACTAGTTTCTGGGATTTTTCTGCTATTACCGTCTGCAATACATCCTTTTTAGACGTCATAAATTGAAATTGCCAAGCAATGAGTTTGAAAGATTTTCAAAATGTTTTCGATTTTCAATAGTTGGTTTTTGAATTTCTGAAGCTGTATCGTTTGGCTTACAGACAAATACAAAAGTTGGATTTCGATTTTCATTTTTTACAGCCGAAACTTCAACTACGGTACGTCATATGCAGTGTTAAGTAACTCGGTGTTGCGACACTTCGATGTACATATCTATCCCCCCCGTGTGTTTTTTTTTTGTCTCATCTGATCAAATGGTACCAGGAGATCCACATTTTACAGAAAAAAATGATCTGTTATGTGCATATATGTGAAAACCACAAAC
This sequence comes from Cherax quadricarinatus, assembly GCF_038502225.1. Lineage (NCBI taxonomy): Eukaryota > Metazoa > Arthropoda > Malacostraca > Decapoda > Parastacidae > Cherax > Cherax quadricarinatus. The sequence continues at coordinate 53,599,092 of NC_091294.1, read as the reverse complement.
AATTCATACTAAACAGTATTCTTGTATTTTTAAGACCTTGATGTTTGCAAATATTACATAATTCGTTGCTGCACTGAGGCTATTTTTCTGGTCATACTGTGGCCCTGAGCCAGCCAGTGGTCTTGTTTCAAGACCAACATGGCTCCAGTGTGGTGGTACGTTCATATTTCTTGACATCCATTTTTGCTTCCTAGCATTAAAAATTCACTGCTCTGTAACTGTCTCATGTACCTGGTCGATCATTAGGCCTTACTCGGCTCATTCCCTTTCTATGGAATGCAGGACAAGTTATTTCATAATAGTGCTTCTTAATTATTGAAATAAGACACATTTTTGGATGAAAGTATTTACAGGTTATGAACCGACATATATATGCCTATACTTAAGAGACTCAGGTATGATCGAATTGACATCTTCCATTTGTTGTATCAGTCGGTCAGTATCTCCAACCCCCCCCCCCCCCATGAATAATGTCGGCACACTTAGATGCTGTGTTCAGTGCGACCAATGAGCTTTGCATTAGCCAATATTTTATTTTCAGTACTACTTGTAACAGATTCAGTTGATTCTGAGATAGTACTATGATTCAGTTGATTCTGAGATAGTACTATGGTTAGAGGTAGTGAGAACAAAGTTTCCCTGTACTTTGTGTACATGATGCGTATCTTCCATTGCATCTGCACATATGTCCATGTTTTCATTTGAACTCAGGGCGTCACTTTGTGCAATATCTATAGCATCCGTTTCACGCTCCTGCACTATGCCAGGTACTACTATCGAATCATAGTCCTCTATTGCTGTGTCGGTTTAACTGTTGTCTAAATCTGTCTGATTCTGTTTTTAGTGCAATTTTTTTTTTACAGTATTAGACCAGATATAAATAGTTCTTTATTTTGAGAAAGACTTTGTTTATATCTGTTTTAAATTTTTGTTTCTTCTACTTTCGTGACTTTCATGCTTGTTTCTTTTTTCGATTCCTTTTCCTTAAACAAGAGTGGAAGCAAGGAATTAACTAGCGAGACCGGGCCATGTTTTTAAACTGAACGACGCTGACACTGAGGAATTTAATATTGAGATACACTAAAGGCCATCTAATATTCGGTACCAAAACTTGAGAAGCTTGTGGACTGAGGAACCACCTGAATGGATTATTACATGGGTAAGGCAACTAACTAATGAGAAAGAGAACACAAAAGATGATGGAAACGAGAAGCGACACCAATACCTAAGATAAGGAAACATATGACAACAAAATAGTAGCCGTAGTTTAACCAAAAACGCCAGGTATGGGAACCAACAGTGAACGCAGAAGTGTGTTGAAGTGTCAGTAATAAACGTTTTCTGTACATTCTCATCTGTAATTTTGCCAACCTTAAATTAGCCATTATTAACAGCTATATTTCAGTCCAGTATTTTGATAGTGTTTTTTTTTTCATCTTGTCCCTCAGTTGTATAAAGATTGATAGTTACAAATTCTCTGATATCCCAACAACTTATCGCTGACTTGACATATATTCTCCGATTTCCGGTATAATTTGACTATTTTAAATAGTTCTGAATTATATTTTTAACCAATAAAAAATGTAGTCAAATATTAATATTGAAAAATAAGTTGAAAACGTTCTCTTTTGTGTCACTTAATTACTCCAAAGTAGCAGTATTTATACTTTCGTATAACTGTAAATGATTTATTAAGACTAATAAATTATTTACTTACATATGAAACCGATGGAAAACTCAAAGGTTAATTCTCAATTGTAATGGTGCCGTAGGAGTGGCAAAATATATTACATGATCAGCCTTACAAACTTGACATGGGCGCAACGACCAGTTTCTTGTGTTAGCACTACTACTGTGGCACTGTAACGTCACCTTGAATCTCCACACTACCAAATGCCAAGAAAATACTACAAACAAGGAACACAAAAATAAAAGCATATATAATTACACTGTAAATTGATTTAATTAAATTCAGCACCAGAATAAATTAGTCACGATGAATTTAATCAGGGCAACTGGCGCATTTCAATTGTTCCATCCACCTGACTAAAGCCTGTCAAGTGTGAAGTCAGATTTGTACCAGCCATAAAAAACTATCGTCCTTGGACATTCCACTCGTGTATCAAATATTGCAACCTGTTTACGCTCCCAACACTGCCACCCCAGTCACTTGTAGTGAAGGTAGTTACTCCCCACCCACATGTTACCATACCCCTCCCTAACACCACCCCAGTCACTTGTAGTGAAGGTAGTTACTCCCCACCCACATGTTACCATACCTCTCCCTCACACCACCCCAGTCACTTGTAGTGAAGGTAGTTACTCCCCACCCACATGTTACCATACCTCTCCCTCACACCACCCCAGTCACTTGTAGTGAAGGTAGTTACTCCCCACCTACATGTTACCATACCTCTCCCTCACACCACCCCAGTCACTTGTAGTGAAGGTAGTTACTCCCCACCCACATGTTACCATACCCCTCCCTCACACCACTCGTCACTTGTAGTGAAGGTAGTTACTCCCCACCCACATGTTACAATACCCCTCCCTCACACCACCCCAGTCACTTGTAGTGACCACCCCAGTCACTTGTAGTGAAGGTAGTTACTCCCCACCCACATGTTACCATACCCCTCCCTCACACCACCCCAGTCACTTGTAGTGAAGGTAGTTACTCTCCACCCACATGTTACCATACCCCTCCCCCACACCACTCATCACTTGTAGTGAAGGTAGTTACTCCCCACCCACATGTTACCATACCTCTCCCTCACACCGCCCCAGTCACTTGTAGTGAAGGTAGTTACTCCCCACCCACATGTTACCATACCTCTCCCTCACACCACCCCAGTCACTTGTAGTGAAGGTAGTTACTCCCCACCCACATGTTACCATACCTCTCCCTCACACCACCCCAGTCACTTGTAGTGAAGGTAGTTACTCCCCACTCACATGTTACCATACCTCTCCCTCACACCACCCCAGTCACTTGTAGTGAAGGTAGTTACTCCCCACCCATATGTTACCATACCTCTCCCTCACATCACCCCAGTCACATGTAATGAAGATAGTTACTCCCCACCCACATGTTACCATACCTCTCCCTCACGCCACCCGTCACTTGTAGTGAAGGTAGTTACTCCCCACCCACATGTTACCATACCTCTCCCTCACGCCACCCGTCACTTGTAGTGAAGGTAGTTACTCCCCACCCACATGTTACCATACCTCTCCCTCACGCCACCCCAGTCACTTGTAGTGAAGGTAGTTACTCCCCATCCACATGTTACCATACCTCTCCCTCACACCACCCCAGTCACTTCAAATCACTATTCAAAACATCCTAGAGTGTTATAATGTCCCCATCAGAATAAATTCGATGGCCTATTTTGGTGCTATCACCAAACTTGCTTATGTCGCTTATGTAGATTGTGAACAACAAGAGGACCAACACTGACCTCTGTGGAACACCGCTCTTGATGCTCCCCCACTCCGGTTGCTCCCCATTTATGCAAACTCTCTGCTGCCTATTTGTCAACCACATCTCTACGTTTCACTGGGGTTATGTTGCATCACCTGTAAAGTCTTTTGATTTCGTAGGGAGTGATTTCTGAGTGCAGATTAGTAACCAGTCCCTCCAGAATCTTCCAGGTGTTGGTTATATCTCTCTCGCCTGTGTCAGCATAGTTGCTGATCCCCTACACGTGTTGTATAGCTTATCTGAGTATCATAGTACCATCCATATGTTTTACATACACGACCCCTTTGCTAGGCCCAGTGACTAGTTTGTGTGACGTCACGTGATGCTGTTGTAAGCTCTTCATGCCTGGGATCCTTCTCAGTCCACGCATAGGTCTACAACAGACAACGGCAGTTTGGGCACTCTCCTCTCTCACACTCTGCAATATAGTGTTACCATCCAACAAGAGTGTTTATCTCCAAACTTCATATCTCCTACGGACCCCCCACGACGACAAATGGTGGCAACGGAGGGCCTGTAATTCTGACGATTACAGTGATTTCTGGAGATAAATTTCTACTGAGCCGGTCGCCATCTTGTGACATTTAGGCCTCCCGAGATGGGTGGTCAAGTTCCTGTCCAGCTTTGCCTGCTAAGCCAGCTTTCCACCCCTGCTGTGCTCATCGTTACAAGTTCTCAAGCCAGTCTTTGTGAAGGGTTAAGCCAAGCCAGCCAGCAACTAACCTAGGTTACTTAACCCAGTACTCAAGCAAGCCACGTGGGTACAGTCTTCTCCATCGCTTTGTGCTTCCAGTTCTAGCTGTTCTGAGTGCTTGATCATCCCTGTGGTGTTGTGGTATTTTGTGGGTTGTTTTTAAGCCAGCCGGCTTAGAATATTTTCGTGCCTAATGTGGGTGTCCCCCCAGAGTGGCTTACGCCATTCATCCCATAGGCCCAGTCACCACGCCTTGTCTCACCGCCCTGCCTCAAGCACTCCACCACTACCACCACTGGTTTTTTTTTACCCTTATCACGGGTTCTAGCACAATATTTTATGGACCACATAGGGGGTCAAGAGACAAGTGTTCCTTCCACCCTGTGCGCCATCCTAAAAGCCTCCTGTGTGGGTCCATAATCGATTTAAGCACAAATTCATCTAGGCGTCAACGTGTTGAGGGTAGTAGTGAACGCCGCCAGCCACGAGACTCCAACTTCTACCTTTCTTCACCACCATCTCTCTCAATTCTACACCAACGTCATTACAGTGATCATATTTTTATAGACATTTGCGGGTGTTGAGACAATTTTCTTGACAGTGATTTCTTAGTGACATTCAGTGACTCTTGATTAGACTGTGTTCATTATATCCTGTTTGCAATATTTTTTTTTATCTTCAGTGTTAATTTTTGTGCTTTATTTATGTCTGTTGTGTTGTGTTCAATTTTTTTTATATATGTGAAGTACTTTTCCATCTTTTCCTTGTTGTGTGCAATATATAAGCAGTATAACCTTGTGTTTACACTTCACAATTATCTTGTGTTCACAATACTGAGTTCCTTGTCTAGTAATTTATGCAGTGAAGTAATTCAGCAACTTATCTTATGTTCTGCATCACAACTTAGTGTTGTCTCAGTTATTTTTTTTTCTCCCAGCATTTGTGTTCTTGGTGATTTTTTTTTTATTATTCATTTGCTATTTTTTCTCTCGTGTATTGAACCTTCTTGTGTTAACTCTTTTCATTTAGCCAGTGTCTAATTTGTCTTATCTCCACAGACAATAGTGCCATTATTTTGTTGAAGCAAGACAATTATTTTCCAATTTTTCACATCCCAAGTTTCATTGCAAGAAAATTCTCATAGTATTGTGCATATATTGATGTGTTTTTGTTCCTGCATCACAGTGAGTGTTAACCTTTCCCTGTTTTGTGTTTTTGCATCTATTATTTTTCATATTTCATTGAACAAATTCACTCTTTGTGCAATTTTTAACTTTTTTTAAAGTAAAGCATTCTTTGCTTGTTCAGTAAGTGTTGCTTAAGCTGCAATTAAGAGTTAACATGTTCAATCAGTTCATTCCTCGATAATTTTTTTATTTTGTAAACTGCATTTTCTTGTGTATTTTTTTTATTGCAATATTGACTCATTTTGCAATAATTGTGTAAACATTGTGCTGCCATTAATTTTTTTCCTTTCAGAAATTTTTATGTAGTGTTGTGTTGTGCAGTACTTTTGATTAGAAATTATGTGCAATATTGCCACAGTTTATTTCGGTGCAATATTCTGTGATTTCAGTTTCACATTCCTTGTTCTGTGCATAATATTTTATTCTCGTGTGTCATTTAATTTTTTTTAGATAGTATTGCTTTCCCAGTTTTTTTTTAATTTTGCACAAGATTTATTGATTCCATTTTATCATTTTTGCTTGATTTATCATTTTTTTGTTGAATTGCTTTATTGAATTGAGAGTAAAGACAACTCACTGTGCCATTAATTCAATTTAAAGTAAATTTGAGTAAATTTGATTTGAGTAAAGTACAATTTCTCTTGATTTTCCAAGTGTTGCTTATCCAGTTGAGTATTTTTTTTTATTTCATGTGAGTTTTCCTTGCTTACAGTGTGACTTGTCAAATTTTCTTTACTTATGCAGAATAGTTAAGCATTTACTTCCCATTTAAGTCTACTGTGTTGTGTGTTCCCCAGTTAAAATTTTTCTTTTCATTTCTTTAAACTCTTGTTTCACATTTTGCAAGCATGTCTCAAGTCTTCTCAAAGCGATGCCTCAGCACATTCTACTAGTCCAACCAATAATGTGTCAGTCCAAAATTCGAGTAATTCCTTATCAAACGATAGGCACACTCAGACTTCGAGCCTTCGCAATTTTAGTCGTGACCCTTATGATGCTATGCCGTTGTTCAATGAGAATCCAGACAACCTAGAAGCATGGTTTACCACTGTTCGTACTAAAGCAAATGCCTTAGTAGATGGCCCCCCATCAGAGAGTTGTATAATTAGTATCGGAAAGGAGAGTTTAGCTCGTTCACCAGCTGCTTCGAATGTCTTTAATTTAATCCAGATGAAGGACTTTCAGGGTCTCACCAAATGGGCAAATTATGAGCAGTTAATGCGCAACTATCTAGACCCAGTGAGAGTGACTGATCCTTTTGTTGTCCTTAAGGAATTAGTGTGTACAGCTCCGAGGCCAGAGGAATCATTAGATGAGTTTGCTCTTCGTTTAAATAACCTAATGTCCTCATCTGTTAAGGCCGTACCAAGTACCTTGCAGACGATGATAAACGAGCTCTTGAAGGGCTTGCCAAGTTAGCAGCATTTGGCGTTATTAAACAATTAATGCCACCTACTTCAATGTATGTGTATAATTCCAATCCTCTAACTGCCGCAATGGGACCGCTTGCAGCCCTTATCCATGTGTGTGACTTGTGTCCCAAGGGAACCTTCCCCTATCGAAAGCCTATGTCAGCTGCTTTGCCTAATCCCGTACCTCCTCTTGTTTGTGCTACAACCAAAACTCCCGATCAAAATCACTTGCTAGTCCAAAGCTAGTGCGAAGAGTTATCATTCCCGTAGCACTCGTAGTATGTACAGTACACATAGCCAAAGAACCTGTCATAATTGTGGTTACTGTGGCCATATCGCGGTAAATTGTCCTGATAGTCGCTCTAAGAGGCATCGTAATGCTGATGAGTACCAGTCCGGTCTGCCTTATTGTACTTATCACAGAATTCATGGCCATGACACATCCCAGTGCAATGCTCTCTACAACCTTCGGTACTCTAGGTCCTTCCGTGGCTGTTCCAACCGCTGAGCCAGGAGAGGAAATAGAGGTCGGGGTTCTCAGACTAACCAGAACCAGCCTCGTTCTTCCAATTCAGGGGAATCCGAGCGCCCCAGTCAACCCATCCCATGGTGACAGTAGGTGATAAGGAGTACACCACCCCCGTTCACAATTCCTTTGAAGCCTTAAGCAGTCTTGAGAATGACAATCCCGCTGTTGATGTTGCTTCATACGTCTCTGACAGAGACGTAGATGAATTTGGGGATGAAGTGGAACATGCCTTCTCCGATGACAACCCACCTTTTTGTTTGCACATAACTCCCAATGAAACGATAAGTCCTCTAGTGCAAGCATCTATTCATAATGCGCCCGTTCATGTGTTCATGGACTCGGGTGCGCAAGTTAATATCATCAGGTCTAGTTTGTTTAAAGATAAGCAGTTATGACGTGTCCTCCTTGTTGAACCAACTACTGTAACCTCCCTTAGTGGAGTAGCTGGTTCCCTTCTGCGTGTCCGAGGTCAGACTTCACTCACCTTTTCTATCCAAGGTAGAGACTTTACTGCTTCTTTCCTTGTTGTTGACCAGATTACTTTCCCTGGTGACCTTCTACTGGGATTTGCTTCCATGAGAGACTTACGTATTGTGTTTAACCCTTACCGATGGCATGCACAAATTGACGACTTGATCATTCCATTTTGGGGTTACCACCTTGGATCACAGATCTGCCACACTGCCGCAGAGTACGACATTCAGATTAAGTCCTTACAAGCCAGTGCATTTTCCAGTAGCATACCCAAGTGGTCAGGCGCTAGTAACTCTCTCACTCCCATCCGTGTTCCACCTACACCTTCAGACATGCAAGATAGTGTACAGTTACCTTGGGTTTCAGAGGAACCTCAGACAACCCTGGGTTCTGAGACTACTATCCCTGTGATGGCGACTTGTTCAAGTATTCGTTCCTACCCAGGGGATACTTTGAGAAGAAATTTACTTGCAACGAGTTATGCCATCTCTTGCTGATGTCAAGCCGTTGCAGAAAGACGTTTCTGTGGCTCGTGTACTCACTTGAGTGTTCTTGTTGTTCCTTGTGTTCCAGATGGTGATGCCATCCTCATTGACAATAATCCGTACATTGTAAAAAGTTGTTTCTTGAGTAACTTTCACGTGTTGTTAACGTTTGTAAGTGTAGTCTCTATATAGTTGATACCTCGTGTCACTGTGTGCGACTCAGACTGAATACCAATATTGACTGTGTTCATTTCTTTTCCCCTGTGCTTGCAGTGAGAGATAGTAGATCCGTTCTCCATTGCTCATATTGCTTGTTGTAGCTTTAATTTTTTTCAACCGGGGAGAGTCATCCACTCCACCGAGTTTGTTCATTCCTCCAGTAGAAAGAACCGATCCCTTGTGGTCTGGTGTGATTCGATTCCTGCTTCAGGAAGATCTTATTCTGACTGTGCACCCAACAGCACTCATTAGTGACTTTGTAATGAGCCAAGAATTACTGCATCGAACAGCCGAGTTGGGTACTCCAAGCAGAAGAGTATACCAATTAGTAATTCCACAGTCACTAGTGAATGTAGCTCTACAGCTAGTTCACGATGCACCAGGTGTTGCACACCCTGGTATGGATCGTTCTGTGAAACAAGCCAGAATGAAATACTTTTGGCCACATATGGCAACTGACATTTCCGAGTATGTTAAGAAATGTAGTGTCTGTATGCAGCATAAAGGGAATGTCAATGGTCCTAATCCAATCCAGGTGTATCCAACTTCTAGTGAACCATGGGAAACAGTTGTGCTAGATTTGTTAACCAATTTTAAATGAATTATCTGCAGGCATACCATCCCTAAGTCCTTATTAACAGATAATGGAGGTGAATTCTGTAATGAGATTCTTGAAAATTTGTGTACCTTGTACAAGATCTCTAAATCCACCATTGTTCCTCATCATCCTGCCAGCAATGGGTTAGCAGAATGAACCAATAAGAAAGTACTTGATGTCTTGAGAGCCACTATCAACTCCAACAGTGAAACCTGGGATGAAGTTATACAAGATGTTCAATGTACCATAAATTCTGCTTACAATGCTTCTATAGATGACACTCCACATTATGCATTGTACAGTGTAGACAAACGTTTACACTATGAGTTGTTATATTCCACGCCGAAACCCAATTACAACCCTGATGATTTCACAGCAACTCGTACCAGCATAGCTCGAAGTGTTTTTAGAAGAATCTGTGAAACACTTCAGAAATCAACAGCAGAATTTACCAGAGTAACTAATAGCTGTGCTAAGCCGACAAAAGTTAAAGTGGGTTCGAGAGTAATGCGGACTAATTTCAACAAAACATCCACAATGCCTAAGCTCGATCAAAAGTTTGTTGACCCTTATCGAGTAGTTGAACATATCAATGGCAATAAGTATAAGGTTAGAGAAATTACTACTGGTCAGTATAAGGAATCACATTTAGATCATATGAAATTAGTATGCGATGTCGAGGATGATAATTCTACCCAGACTAATGTGTCAGCCGCTGACAATCCTCCTGACTCTGTACCCTCTACCACTAATACTCAGCCAGATAATCAACCTGAATGTCGTTATTTTTTGCGTACTCGACAGGTAATGAGAAACCCACAAGTATCTTTTGTAGATACTTGTTCCGATCTCCCTCAGTCAAGGCATGTGTTAGCCATTGCAAAGGAATTCGATCCTCCAAAAGACGATAACCATTCTGCATATGTAAATCTTACCATCGCAGAGTTGGGTTTAAATGTACATAGCCTGTATAATTAGATGTTCAAGATGAATAAAGTTGTCAACTGTGCGTTTTGTTAACAGCTGATCAGTTTTTAGAAAAAAAAAAAATTTCTGTTCACGTTCCCTCTGAATTCTGAGAATTTAGCAGTAATGATCTGTGTGTGCCAGATTTGCTTTGCTGTTAATTACTTTCACCTTTGTTAATATTTATCCTTCCTCAGAATCCATAGAGTGCATGAACACAGATCGATCAATCAATTCCATCCTTTACTATAATATGATTTGTACTTATAATTCGTAATGCATTACATTAAAACTCATTACGTTAACACCCATTATGTTAACATCCATTATGATACCATCCATTAGTTCTAAGTTACATATGTCTTTGTTATTGTATAGAATCAGCCCAGAGCCATCTGCCTGTTCAGCCTATAGCGTAGTATTGTATGTCGAGACGACATACATAACATGACCGAGCTGTCAGCACAGTTGCTGATCCCCTACATGTGTTGTATAGCTTATCTGAGTATCATAGTACCATCCATATGTTTTACATACACAACCGCTTTGCTAGGCCCAGTGACTAGTTTGTGTGACGTCGCGTGGCGCTGTAGTGAGCCCTTCGTGCCTGGGATCCTTCTCAGTCCACGCCCAGGTCTACAACAGGCAACAGGGCAGTTTGGGCTCTCTCCTCTCTCACACTCTGCAATATAGTGTTACCATCCTGACACCTGCGCTCCAGTAAGTACAAGTAGTTAAGGTGTTTCATGGAACTTATATGTGCAGTAAAGGTTCTCTGTATATTCTCTAGATCTGCAATTTCACCTGCATTGAATGGAGCTGTTATTGTACAGCAGTATTCTAGCCTAGAGAGAACAAGTGATTTAAAAACAATCATCACTGGCTTAGCATCTCTTTTCTTGAATGTTCTCATTATCCATCCTATCAGTTTCCTAATAGATGTGACTTTGCAAAAGCCTTTGACAAGTGCGATCATCATGTAATAGCACACAAAATGCGTGCTAAAGGGATAACTGGCAAAGTAGGTAGATGGATCTTCAACTTTCTAACCAATCGAGCACAAAGAGTAGTGGTAAACAGTTAAATCGGAAGGTGCCATAGTGAAGAGCTCTGTTCCACAAGGCACAGTGCTCGCTCCTATCCTGTTCCTCATCCTCATATCAGACAGACAGAGATGTAAACCATAGCACTCTATCATCCTTTGCAGACGATACTAGGATCTGCATGGAGTGCCATCCATTGAGGACACAGCAATTCTAAAAGAAGATATAAACCAAGTTTTCCAATGGGCAACGGAGAACAATATGATGTTCAATGAAGACAAATTCCAACTACTCTGTTATGGAAAACTGGAGGAAATAATAACTAGAACTGAGTATACTACAAACTAATCTCACAATAGAGCGAAAAAGTAATATGAAGGACCTGGGTGTGGTAATGTCCGAAGATCTCCCCTTCAAGGACCACAACAATGCCACTATATATACTGTCTTTTAACCCCTGTATGTTAGAAGTGATCAAGACCCCAGGACCGAAACGTTTTCTAATAAATATGTCCTCGTGTTTGCTTCCGTGTTCTTCTAAAATAACGGTGACTAAGTGTGCACAATAAGGCTAACAGATTACTAGGATTTATTTCAAGAAGTATAAGTAACAGAAGTGCAAGTTATTTTACAGCTCTATATATCGCTAGTGAGGCATCTCTCCATGTGTTGTTAGGTAAGACACATACACAACAGTTAGGTATCTTTATTTCGAAATAAAGATACCTAACTGTAGCATTTGTGTCTTACCTAACAACTTGTCGGTATTTATACCATTTTAATATTCAGGCTTCTCTCAGATTATGCCGCTCAGATTTGGTCTCCTTACTACAGGATGAATACAGATTCATTGGAGAACATACAAAGAAGGATGACAAAAATTATTTACCATATAAGAAGACAGACTTAGAGCCATGAATCTCCACTCTCTGGAGAGACGTAGAATGAGGGAAGATATCATCGAAGTGTATAAGTGGATGATGGGCATAAACAAAGGCGATGTTAATAAAATACTGAGGATGTTGAATCAGGAGAGAACAAGAAATAATGGATTTAAGTTAGATAAATTTAGATTTAGAAAGGACATAGGTAAAAACTGGTTTTCAGTGTTGTGGATGTTAGGTACAAGGACACAAGTGTAACTAATGTGACATTTTACAGTGGCAACGTTTTGCTCTAGGAGCTCTAGCAAGCCGTTACCAATAGGGCTTGATAAAGCTCCTGGAGAGCGAAGCAGTCACATTAGTTGCGCTTGTGTCCTTTTGTCTAACATATTGTCGGTAATTCTACCAACATTAATAGAGAGTTGTAGATGCATGAAACAATCTTCCAAGTGGGCTAATCCAGGTTAGGACTCTGGGTAGCTTTAAGAAGAGACTGGACAAATATAAGAACATAAGAACATAAGAATGTAGGAACACTGCAGAAGGCCTACTGGCCCATACGAGGCAGGTCCTTTACAATTCATCCCACTAACAAACATTTGACCAACCCAATTTTCAATGCCGCCCAAAAAATAAGCTCTGATGTGAAAGTCCCACTCAAATCCAACCCCTCCCACTCATGTACTTATCCAACCTAAATTTGAAACTACCCAAAGTCCCAGCCTCAATAACCCAACTAGGTAGACTGTTCCACTCATCAACTACCCTATTTCCAAACCAATACTTTCCTATGTCCTTTCTAAATCTAAACTTATCTAATTTAAATCCATTACTGTGGATTCTCTCTTGGAGAGACATCCTCAAGACCTTATTAATATCCCCTTTATTAATACCTATCTTCCACTTATACACTTCGATCAGGTCTCCCCTCATTCTTCGTCTAACAAGTGAATGTAACTTAAGTCTTCAATCTTTCTTCATAAGGAAGATTTCTAATGCTATGTATTAATTTAGTCATCCTACGCTGAATGTTTTCTAACGAATTTATGTCCATTCTGTAATATGGAGACCAGAATTGAGCTGCATAATCTAGGTGAGGCCTTACTAATGATGTATAAAGCTGCAGTATGATCTCTGGACTTCTGTTGCTTACACTTCTTGATATAAATCCCAGTAATCTATTTGCCTTATTACGTATGCTTAGGCATTGCTGTCTTGGTTTAAGGTTGCTGCTCACCATAACCCCCAAGTCCATTTCGCAATCTGTATGGGTAAGTTCTACATCATTTAACTTATAAGTACTAGGGTTATGGGCACGCCCAAGCTTCAGAACCTTGCATTTATCTACATTGAACTGCATCTGCCATTTTTCTGACCAAGAACAGAGTTTGTTTAAATCCTCCTGAAGTTCCATAACATCTACGTTTGAATCAATTATCCTACCTATCTTTGTGTCATCGGCGAATTTGCTCATATCACTAGTAATTCCCTCATCAAGATCATTGATATATATTATAAACAACAACGGGCCCAAGACTGATCCCTGTGGAATGCCACTCGTTACAGATCCCCACTCGGATTTAACCCCATTTATAGACACACTCTGCTTCCTGTCAGTGAGCCATGACTCGATCCACGAGAGCACTTTTCCCCCAATGCCATGAGCTGCCACTTTCTTTAACAGTCTATGGTGCGGAACTCTATCAAATGCCTTACTAAAATCTAAGTAAATAATATCAAATTCTTTATCGTGGTCAACAGCCTCAAAAGCTTTACTGAAGAAAGTTAATAAATTAGTTAGACAAGACCGGCCTCTTGTGAATCCATGCTGAGTATCATTAATCAAGCTATGCTTATCGAGTTGGCTTCTTATAATCTCAGCTATAATTGACTCTAGTAATTTGCCTACAATTGAGGTCAGGCTTATTGGGCGGTAATTTGACAGTAACGACTTGTCCCCTGTTTTAAAAATAGGAATTACATTAGCCATCTTCCACATATCAGACACTACACCTGTTTGAAGAGATAAATTAAAAATATTAGTTAATGGTTCACAGACTTCCATTTTGCATTCCTTAAAAACCCTTGAAAAAACCTCATCAGGACCCGGCGACTTATTTTGCTTCAGTCTGTCTATCTGCTTCACAACCATTTCACTAGTGACTGTGATGTTACATAATTTATCTTCTTCTAGCCCACTATAAAAATGAATTACTGGAATATTGTTAGTGTCTTCCTGTGTAAAAACTGAGAGAAAATAATTATTAAAAATTGAGCATATTTTGTTCTCTTTGTCAGTAAGGTGCCCATAGTTATTTTTAAGGGGACCTATCTTATCTCTAACTTTTGTTCTATAGACCTGGAAAAAACTTTTTGGGTTAGTTTTAGAATCCCTAGCAACTTTTATTTCACAGTCCCTTTTAGCTTTTCTTATCCCCTTTTTAATGTCCCTCTTAATGTCAATATACTGATTCATAAGATGACCCTCACCTCTTTTGATACGCCTATAAATTCCTTTCTTATGCCCTAGTAGATATTTCAGCCTATTATTCATCCATTTTGGGTCATTTCTATTTGATCTAATTTCTTTATATGGGATAAACGTTCTTTGAGCAGCATGTATAGTGTTCAGAAAACTGTCATATTGATAGCTCACTTCGTTACCCCAGTCAACAGATAAGTGTTCTCTAAGCCCATCGTAATCTGCTAAGCGAAAATCTGGGACTGTTACTGAGTTATGCTACTATCGTACTTCCATTCAATGCTAAATGTAATTGATTTGTGGTTGCTAGCACCCAGTTCCTCTGAAATTTCTGAATTATTAACAAGGGATTCATTGTTTGCCATAACTAAGTCAAGCAGGTTATTTCCCCTTGTAGGTTCTGTCACAAACTGCTTCAAAAAACAATCCTGAACTTCTAAGAAGTTGTATGATTCTAAATTCCCAGTCAAGAAATTCCAATCAATATGACTAAAGTTGAAGTCTCCTAGAATTACTACATTATCGTGCCTTGTGGCCTTAACAATTTCCTCCCATAGTAGTCTCCCTTGGTCCCTATCTAAGTTTGGGGGACGGTATATCACTCCTAAAATCAGTTTTTCATGCCCCTCTGAAAATTCTATCCAAACAGACTCTATATGTGTTACTTCAGACTTAATACCCGTTTTTATGCAACAGTTCAAGCGATCTCGGACATACAATGCCACCCCACCCCCCTTCCCGATACTTCTATCTACTTGGAACAATTTAAAACCCTGAATATGACATTCCGCAGGCATGTCCCGACTTTTTGAATTAAACCATGTCTCAGTTAAGGCAAATACATCAATGTTACCTGCACTAGCAACTAATCTCAACTCGTCCATCTTATTCCTAGCACTATGGCAATTAGCATAATAAACATTGAAAGACTCTCCTTTCTCTTTACCCTTCCTGCTCATTTCTGTTTTTCTACTAAACCTATTACTGTCCTTATCACCCAAAGTCCCTGGCTTTTTAATATCTACCTCATTCTGCTTATTACTAGTTCCCCTAGAACTCGTAATATTACTACACTGGGACTTCACTGTTTTCCTGCCACAACGCATACCACTAACTATTCCTAGCTTAAAGTCCTAACTGCTCCCTCCACTGCAGTTGCCAGTGCTACCACCCCAGACCTAGATAAGTGAACCCCATCCCTGGCATACATGTCATTTCCGCCATAGAAGAGGTCCCAGTTGTCAATGAATGTTACCGCATTTTCCTTACAGTATTTGTCCAGCCAGCAATTGACACCAATTGACCTGGACAACCATTCATTTCCAACTCCTCTCCTTGGCAAAATACCACATATGACAGGGTTCCCACCCTTACTCCTAATTATTTCTATTGCTGATCTATACCTGCTAATCAGGTGTTCACTCCTACGTCTGCCAACATCGTTGCCTCCAGCACTGAGACAGATAATAGGATTGCTCCCATTACCTCTCATGATGTCATCCAGACAGCTAAGAATATCCTCCATCCCAGCCCCAGGAAAGCAAACTCTCTGTCTCCTACTCCTGTCCTTCAAGCAGAACGCCCTATCCATATACCTAACTTGGCTATCCCCAACAACAACAATATTCTTACCTTCCTTGGTGTCGTTCGTCGTGATGTTCCCAGTAGTCGACTCACATTCGTCGGGTAGCACTGAGAATGTATTGGATGTTTCCACAACAGTTTCCACGGCAGTCTCTTTCTTCTTCATCGTTTCTACGTTTCCATTCGTCTTCTTGATCGTCAACTTCGTTCCCTGCTGTCCAGCCACTGACCAGTTTCCTTTCTTGACCTGAGGACTAAAAACAGGAGGACTACTACGAATCTTCTTGTTTTCCTCGGTCAGTCGCCGAATCTCCATCTTCGCCATCCTCAATTCTTCCTTAAGCTGTTGGTAAAGTTGCTCGATGGAGGGCATCTTGCTTCAATTTGTAGAGAGCGCACAAACAGGTCTTCACAGAGCTAAGTATACGTCACCACTGCGCAAAAGCCAACTCAACCAGGAGCTACTGTGCAGCACGTCCGCACGGCCCAATAGCGATGCAAAATAACTCCGGTACCCCATGACACCAGTCAAACCCAGCCCCTCCCACTCATATATTTGTCCAGTCTCTTCTTAAAGCTACCCAAGGTCCTAGCCTCTATCACCCCACTGGGAAGACTGTTCCACGCATCTACAACTCTGTTAGAAAACCAGTACTTACCTATGTCCTTTCTAAATCTAAATTTATCCAACTTATATCCATTATTTCTGGTTCTTACCTGGTTCGACACCCTCAGTACTTTATTAATATCCCCCTTGTTTATGCCTGTCATCCACTTATACACTTCAATGATATCTCCCCTCATTCTACGCCTCTCCAGAGAGTGGAGATTTAAGGCTTTAAGTCTATCTTCATACGAGTGGGAGTCGTTGGGTTTGATTGGTGTGGGTACGGGAGTAAATTCTTGGGTAGCTTTGGGAATGGGTGGTTTTGATAAAGACCTGCCTAGTATGGGCCAGTAGGCCTTCTGCAGTTTTCCTCCATTATGCGTGGGAGAGAGAAACGGGGAGAGAGAGAGAGAGATAGAGAGATAGATAGAGAGAGAGAGAGAGAGAGAGAGAGAGAGAGAGAGAGAGAGAGAGAGAGAGAGAGAGAGAGAGAGAGAGAGAGAGAGAGAGAGAGAAAGAAAGAAAGAAAGAAAGAAAGAAAGAGAGAGAGAGAGAGAGAGAGAGAGAGAGAGAGAGAGAGAGAGAGAGAGAGAGAGAGAGAAAGAGAAAGAGAAAGAGAGAGAAAGAGAAAGAGAGAGAGAGAGAGAGAGAGAGAGAGAGAGAGAGAGAGAGAGAGAGAGAGTGTGTGTGCATGTGTGTGTGTGTGTGTGCTTTTAATGGCAGGACCCAGAGAGATGGGAGTGGGGGGGGGGTTGTAAGGGTAAGAGTGAGTGTGTGACCTACTTGAAGGAATGCTGGGTATGCGGGATGGGCAGGCGGACGACCCTAGAGCTGGGTCCACCGCAAGGACCGCCCAGGGTAGCCTGGTGTGGCAGTGGGTGGGTGGTTGGGAGATGTTAGGAGGAGGGTTACTGCTGGTAGGATGAGACAGGGAAGAAGAGGGGGTATGGGGAAGGGAGATGAGAAGGGTGTGGGTGACCCGACATTACCCCACCACCCTTACCTTATAATAAACATGTACCCTAACAACAACCATAACATAATATCTTCATTTCTACAAGTACATGTACAAGGTATACAGTCCTAGCTGATATCAATGAAATACTACTATATAGAAAGCCGCTTGTTACGGTGAGCATTTCGGGCAATTTAGGTCAGTTTTGTCCCGGAATGCGACCCACACCAGTCAACTAACACCCAGGTACCCACTTTACTGATGGGTGAACATAGACAACCGGTGTAAAGAAACCCGCCCAATGTTTCTACCCTCGCCGGGAATCGAACCCGGACACACCGTGTGAAGCGAGAGCTTGAGCCACCAGGCAACGGGGTACCGTGGGACCATGGCCATGATACCGTTATATGATGCTGACTCCATTCTTCACGACCTACACTACTGATGGAGACTCCATCCTTCACGACCTACACTACTAATGGAGATTCCATCCTTCATGACCTCCATCAACGAGTCTGGGCCTGGGGCTGAGTGCATGGGTATGTTGTCAATGGCTTTTTCAAAGTCTATAGGAGTTAGGGTAATATCGGAAAACTGGCATACATTTATGGAGTTTTGAGGCTCATTCATGAAGAAATCATCTGGGTCGTCGATCCTTAGACTGATTAGTGGTTCACTAAACACAGAGTCGTACTCAGATTTCAGTATTTCACTCATTTCCTTGCTGTCATCTGTGTAAGTCCCATCCTGTCTGAGTAAGGACCCGATACTAGATGTGGTATTTGTCTTGTTTTTGGCATATGAAAAGAAATATTTCGAATTTCTTTCAATTTCACTAATAGCTTTAAGCTCCTCCTGTCTCTCCTGGTTCATGTAAGTCATTTAACTTAAGTTCGATAGTTTCCACTTCTCTGGTATCAGATATTCTAGCGTTCCTGAGGAGCTCAGTGATTCTTCGTCGTCTTCTGTAGAGGGAGCGTCTCTCTCTCCAGTTTACTCCTACTCTTCTTCTTTCTTAGGGGAATATGCCTAGAACATGCTTCAGCTGCCAGGAAGTTGATCCTTTCAAGGCACTGGTTTGGATCATGTTAAGATATCTTCCCAACATGTTTCATTTAAGACATGGTTTACCTGGTCCCAGTTAATGTTTTTGTTGTTGAAGTTGTGTTTTGTGAAGACACCTTCACAGGTACATGCATTTTGCTGATCAGGACTGCATATGAAAAGAAATATTTCGAATTTCTTTCAATTTCACTAATAGCTTTAAGCTCCTCCTGTCTCTCCTGGTTCATGTAAGTCATTTAACTTAAGTTCGATAGTTTCCACTTCTCTGGTATCAGATATTCTAGCGTTCCTGAGGAGCTCAGTGATTCTTCGTCGTCTTCTGTAGAGGGAGCGTTTTGGTTCTCGATCTTTACATAAGAACATAAGAATGTAGGAACACTGCAGAAGGCCTACTGGCCCATACGAGGCAGGTCCTTATCATAAGAACATAAGAACATAAGAAAGGAGGAACACTGCAGCAGGCCTGTTGGCCCATACTAGGCAGGTCCTTTACAATTCATCCCACTAACAAACATTTGACCAACCCAATTTTCAATGCTACCCAAGAAATAAGCTCTGATGTGCAAGTCCCACTCAAATCCAACCCCTCCCACTCATGTACTTATCCAACCTAAATTTGAAACTACCCAAAGTCCTAGCCTCAATAACCCAACTAGGTAGACTGTTCCACTCATCAACTACCCTATTTCCAAACCAATACTTTCCTATGTCCTTTCTAAATCTAAACTTATCTAATTTAAATCCAAAACGACAACTACCTAGAGCTACTCAAGAAACAACTCCAGCACCCCCCAACACCAATCAAACCCAGCCCCTCCCACTCATATATTTGTCCAGTCTCTTCTTAAAGCTACCCAAGGTCCTAGCCTCTATCACCCCACTGGGAAGACTGTTCCACGCATCTACAACTCTGTTAGAAAACCAGTACTTACCTATGTCCTTTCTAAATCTAAATTTATCCAACTTAAATCCATTATTCCTGGTTCTTACCTGGTTCGACACCCTCAGTACTTTATTAATGTCTCCCTTGTTTATGCCCGTCATCCACTTATACACTTCAATGATATCTCCCCTCATTCTACGCCTCTCCAGAGAGTGGAGATTTAAGGCTTTAAGTCTATCTTCATACGGGAGGTTCCTTACACAGTAAATCATTTTAGTCATTCTTCTCTGTATGTTCTCTAATGAGTCTATGTCCATCCTGTAGTAAGGGGACCAAAACTGAGCAGCATAATCTAAATGAGGCCTCACTAGTGATGTATAGAGCTGTAAAATAACTTTTGGACTTCTGTTACTTATACTTCTTGAGATAAATCCAAGTAATCTGTTGGCCTTGTTGCGCACACTGAGGCACTGCTGTCTTGGCTTTAGATTTCTGCTTACCATGACTCCCAAGTCTTTTTCACATTCTGTATGACCAAGCTCTACTTCACCTAGATTATAGCTTCGAGGGTTATTTTCATTACCAAGGGCAAGTACCTTACACTTATCCACATTAAACTTCATCTGCCATTTCTCAGACCAAGACATTAATTTGTTCAAATCGTCCTGGAGTTCATTGATATCCTCCTCAGAGTGAATTATACGGCCTATCTTTGTATCATCAGCAAACTTACTCATGTCACTAGTAATCCCTTCATCAAGGTCATTAATGTAAATTATGAACAAGAGAGGGCCTAAAACTGATCCTTGTGGAACGCCACTAGTGACTAATCCCCATTCAGATTTCACTCCATTTATGGTAACTCTCTGCTTTCTATTGGTAAGCCATGCCTCAATCCATGCTAGAACTTTACCTCCTATACCATGAGCTGCCACTTTTCTTAAGAGTCTCTTGTGAGGTACTCTGTCGAAGGCTTTACTAAAATCCAAATAAACAATATCATATTCCTTATTACTGTTAACTGCCTCAAATGTTCTATTGAAGAACGTCAGTAAGTTTGTCAGGCAGGAACGACCTCTCGTGAATCCATGCTGAGATTCATTTATCAAGTTATGCTCTTCAAGGTGACTTCTGATAATGTCAGCTATAATTGATTCTAATAACTTGCCCACTATAGATGTCAGGCTTATTGGACGGTAATTTGAAGGAGTGGACTTATCCCCTGATTTGAATATAGGAACCACATTAGCCATCTTCCACAACTCTGGCACAACACTGGTAAGGATGGACGCATTGAATACACTCGTTAATGGCTGACTAAGCTCCATCTTGCATTCCTTAAGTACCCTTGAAAACAACTCATCGGGTCCCGGGGACTTATTTTGTTTCAGTTTGTCTATCTGTTTAATAACCATGTCCCTCGTGACAGTAATATTAGTTAACTTAAATTCATCAGGAACCAAATAATTGTTAATTACTGGAATCTCATTTACATCTTCCTGTGTAAAAACTGACAAAAAATAGTCATTAAATAAGGAACACATTTCCAGTTCATTATCCGTCAGCTGTCCATTCCCAGATTTCAGAGGTCCTACTTTTTCCTTCACCTTCGTCCTATACACTTGAAAGAACCCCTTTGGATTAGTCTTTGATTCATTAGCAACTCTAATTTCATAGTCACGTTTAGCCTTTCTAATCGCCTTTTTTACTTCTCTTTTAAGCTGAACATATTGGTCAGTAAGGTTAACCTCTCCTCTTCTGATGCGCCTATAAATTCCCCTTTTCTCCCCTAATAGATGCTTTAGCCTCCTGTTAACCCATTTGGGATCGTTATTATTAGACCTAATTTCTCTCTTGGGAATGTATATACTCTGGGCACTGTGTATATTATTAAGAAAACAATCATAAAAGCAGATCCCTTCATATTCATAAGTATGATTATCACCAATAAAATCATTAGCTAGATAACCCCAATCAAGATTAGACAGATGTTCCCTAAGTCCATTATAATCGGCAGAACGAAAATCAGGGATTTTTACTGTATTATCATTATTCTTGCATTCCCAATTAATGCTAAAGGTGATGGATTTGTGATCACTTGCGCCAAGCTCTTCAGTGATCTCCAGATTGTAAAGTAAAAGGACACAAGTGCAACTAATGTGACATTTATTGTGGCAACGTTTCGCTCTCCAGGAGCTTTATCAAGCCATTACAAACAATACATGGACACAGAGGGTATATAAAGGCTCAGAGTGAGGTGGTACCTCACTAGTATTCACCTCACTCTGAGCCTTTATATACCCTCTGTGTCCATGTATTGTTTGTAATGGCTTGATAAAGCTCCTGGAGAGCGAAACGTTGCCACAATAAATGTCACATTAGTTGCACTTGTGTCCTTTTACTTTACATATTGTCGGTAATTCTACCAACTTTATTACGATCTCCAGATTATTCACGAGTGTTTCCTTATTTGACAAGACTAGGTCTAGCAAATTATTACCCCTGGTAGGCTCAGTTACACTCTGTTTCAGAAAACAGTCCTGAACTGTTTCCATGAAGTCACTGGACTCTAGATTACCTGTCAAAGAATTCCAGTCAATTTGGCTAAAGTTAAAGTCCCCTACTATGACTACGTTACTGTGTCCAGAAGCCCTAACAATTTCGTCCCAAAGAAGTCTCCCTCTATCGTGATCCAAGCCTGGAGGTCGGTATATTACACCTAGAATTAGTTTTTCTTGACCCTCCACGAACTCTACCCAAACAGACTCTGTTACTGCTCCATCTATTTTTATACCTGTTTTTATGCAACAATTAATATTTTCTCGAACATACAATGCAACTCCTCCCCCCTTCCCATTACATCTATCCACATTGAACAACTTAAATCCCTGAATATTACACTCAGCAGTCATATCCCGACTCTTTAAATCATACCACGTTTCAGTTAATGCAATGATATCAAAGTTCCCAGCACATGCTACCAAACGTAGTTCATTAATTTTATTTCTTGCACTTCGACTGTTAGCATAAAATACCATCATATGTTTTTTCTTCTGCACATTTTTCCTATTGATCTTTGTTTTTACACAATTTCTGAAATTATCATTACCCAGAGTTACTCCATGACAGTTACCATTAAGATTCTTAATATCAGAGCATAAGTCAATATATCCATACTCATTATTAATCATTTCTAAACCCATACCTCTAACTAATCCTAGTTTAAAGTCCTAACAACCCCCTCAACTGAGTTAGCAAGAAAACCCACACCTGCCCTGGATAAGTGAACCCCATCCCTGGCATACATGTCATTTCGGCCATAGAAGTTGTCCCAGTTGTCAATGAATGGTACTGCATTATCCTTACAGTGTTTATCCAGCCAACAGATAGAACTTCAACTACATTTGTGGTGTTCAGCAACTCCGTGCTGATGAGGGACTCTTTGACATACAGGCCATGAAGGATAGTCTCCATCAGTAGTGTAGGTCATGAAGGATGGAGTCTCCATCAGTAATGTAGGTCATGAAGGATGGAGTCTCCATCAGTAGTGGATGGAGACTCCATCCTTCATGACCTACACTACTGATGGAGACTCCATCCTTCATGACCTACACTACTAGTGACTCCATCCTTCATGACCTACACCACTGATGAAGACTCCATCCTTCATGACCTACACTACTGATGGAGACTCCATCCTTCATGACCTACACTACTGATGACTCCATCCTTCATGACCTACACTACTGATGGAGACTCCATCCTTCATGACCTACACTACTGATGGAGACTCCATCCTTCACGACCTACACTACTGATGGAGACTCCATCCTTCATGACCTACTCTACTAGTGAAGACTCCATTCTTCATGACCTACACTACTGATGGAGACTCCATTCTTCATGACCTACACTACTGATGGAGACTCCATCCTTCATGACCTACACTACTGATGGAGACTCCATCCTTCATGACCTACACTACTGATGGAGACTCCATCCTTCATGACCTACACTACTAGTGATGACTCCATCCTTCATGACCTACACTACTAGTGATGACTCCATCCTTCATGATCTACTCTACTAGTGAAGACTCCATCCTTCATGACCTACACTACTAGTGATGACTCCATCCTTCATGACCTACACTACTGATGGAGACTCCATTCTTCATGACCTACACTACTGATGGAGACTCAATCCTTCATGACCTACACTACTGATGAGACTCCATCCTTCATGACCTACACTACTGATGGAGACTCCATCCTTCATGACCTACACTACTAGTGATGACTCCATCCTTCATGACCTACACTACTAGTGATGACTCCATCCTTCATGACCTACACTACTAGTGATGACTCCATCCTTCATGACCTACACTACTAGTGATGACTCCATCTTTCATGACCTACACTACCGATGGAGACTCCATCCTTCATGACCTACACTACTGATGGAGACTCCATCCTTCATGACCTACACTACTGATGGAGACTCCATCCTTCATGACCTACTCTACTAGTGAAGACTCCATTCTTCATGACCTACACTACTGATGGAGCCTCCATCCTTCATGACCTACACTACTGATGGAGACTCCATCCTTCATGACCTACACTACTAGTGATGACTCCATCCTTCATGATCTACTCTACTGATGAAGACTCCATCCTTCATGACCTACACTACTAGTGATGACTCCATTCTTCATGACCTACTCTACTAGTGAAGACTACTTCATGACCTACACTACTGATGGAGACTCCATCCTTCATGACCTACCTACACTATCCTTCTGATGGAGACTCCATTCTTCATGACCTACACTACTGATGGAGACTCCATCCTTCATGACCTACACTACTGATGGAGACTCCATCCTTCATGACCTACACTACTAGTGATGACTCCATCCTTCATGACCTACACTACTGATGGAGACTCCATCCTTCATGACCTACACTACTAGTGATGACTCCATCCTTCATGACCTACTCTACTAGTGAAGACTCCATTCTTCATGACCTACACTACTGATGGAGACTCCATCCTTCATGACCTACACTACTGATGGAGACTCCATCCTTCATGACCTACACTACTAGTGATGACTCCATCCTTCATGACCTACACTACTGATGGAGACTCCATCCTTCATGACCTACACTACTAGTGATGACTCCATCCTTCATGACCTACACTACTGATGGAGACTCCATCCTTCATGACCTACACTACTAGTGATGACTCCATCCTTCATGACCTACACTACTGATGGAGACTCCATCCTTCATGACCTACTCTACTAGTGATGACTCCATCCTTCATGACCTACTCTACTAGTGAAGACTCCATTCTTCATGACCTACACTACTGATGGAGACTCCATCCTTCATGACCTACACTACTGATGGAGACTCCATCCTTCATGACCTACACTACTAGTGATGACTCCATTCTTCATGACCTACTCTACTAGTGAAGACTCCATTCTTCATGACCTACACTACTGATGGAGACTCCATCCTTCATGACCTACACTACTGATGGAGACTCCATCCTTCATGACCTACTCTACTAGTGAAGACTCCATTCTTCATGACCTACACTACTGATGGAGACTCCATCCTTCATGACCTACACTACTGATGGAGACTCCATCCTTCATGACCTACACTACTAGTGATGACTCCATCCTTCATGACCTACACTACTGATGGAGACTCCATCCTTCATGACCTACACTACTAGTGATGACTCCATCCTTCATGACCTACTCTACTAGTGAAGACTCCATTCTTCATGACCTACACTACTGATGGAGACTCCATCCTTCATGACCTACACTACTGATGGAGACTCCATCCTTCATGACCTACACTACTAGTGATGACTCCATCCTTCATGACCTACACTACTGATGGAGACTCCATCCTTCATGACCTACACTACTAGTGATGACTCCATCCTTCATGACCTACACTACTGATGGAGACTCCATCCTTCATGACCTACACTACTAGTGATGACTCCATCCTTCATGACCTACACTACTGATGGAGACTCCATCCTTCATGACCTACACTACTAGTGATGACTCCATCCTTCATGACCTACTCTACTAGTGAAGACTCCATTCTTCATGACCTACACTACTGATGGAGACTCCATCCTTCATGACCTACACTACTGATGGAGACTCCATCCTTCATGACCTACACTACTAGTGATGACTCCATCCTTCATGACCTACACTACTGATGGAGACTCCATCCTTCATGACCTACATTACTAGTGATGACTCCATCCTTCATGACCTACACTACTGATGGAGACTCCATCCTTCATGACCTACACTACTAGTGATGACTCCATCCTTCATGACCTACTCTACTGATGGAGACTATCCTTCATGACCTACACTACTGATGGAGACTCCATCCTTCATGACCTACACTACTGATGGAGACTCCATCCTTCATGACCTACACTACTGATGGAGACTATCCTTCATGACCTACACTACTAGTGATGACTCCATCCTTCATGACTTACACTACTACTGATGGAGACTCCATCCATCATGACCTACACTACTGATGAAGACTCCATCCTTCATGACCTACACTACTGATGGAGTTTACCTGGACCTGGAGAGAGTTTCGGGGGTCAACGCCCCCGCGCCCCGGTCTGTGACCAGGCCCCCTTAGGTCAGTGTCCCAGGATGCGACCCACACCAGTCGACTAACACCCAGGTACCCATTTTACTGATGGGGAACATAGACAACAGGTGGAAAGAAACACGTCCAATGTTTCTACTCTGGCTGGGAATCGAACCCAGGCCCTCACCGTGTGAAGCGAGAGCGTTAACCACCAGGCCACCAGAGCCCTTCATGACCTACACTACTGATGGAGACTCCATCCTTCATGACCTACACTACTGATGACTCCATCTTTCATGACCTACACTACCGATGGAGACTCCATCCTTCATGACCTACACTACTGATGGAGCCTCCATCCTTCATGACCTACACTACTGATGGAGACTCCATCCTTCATGACCTACACTACTGATGGAGACTCCATCCTTCATGACCTACACTACTGGTAAGATGTTGAATAGTCAGGGACCCCGAATGCTGATACAGTGTTCCCTTATTGTCCTATATCCCTCACTCCCATATCTCTCACTCCAGTATGTTGTTATGGCAGTATGCAGATTTGGGACCAGGCCATCGAGTACTTTCCAGGTACACGTTCAAGGCGTTCCCAGTAATTTAGGTGCTTTACTGACTTAATGTGAGCCGTAAACGATCTCTACATATATTCCAGCTCTGATATTTCTTCTGCTATGAACAGGGCCGTCAGCACTGAGCAATATTCAAAATGAGGAAGCGCTAGCGATTTGAAGATTGTCACCATCGGCATTATTTCCCTTGTGATGAATGGTTTGAAAAACCGAGAAGTTGAAGATTGAGACACTTATGCAACATATGGGAATCTTTATTCAGGAAACGTTTCGCCACACAGTGGCTTCATCAGTCCAATACAAAGAGGAAGGCGTAAGGAGAGGAGGAGTATGAGGTAATCAGTCCCTCAGCCTGGAGTCGATGTGTTCAGTCCATCAATCTTGTAGAATGTACAGCATAGGGCCGTAGACGTGGCTTATATACTGTAGTGAGGTGAGGTGAAGCAGGCGGAGGCGGGGTCATAGTGGTACCATCCACTAGTCGAAGTAGGTCTTCGTCCAAAGGTTGAACAAGTGTTGAAGAATTCTTTGTAACAAGATCCCATGATGCTGCAATGTCTGACAGTTACAAAGAATTCTTCAACACTTGTTCAACCTTTGGACAAAGACCTACTTCGACTAGTGGATGGTACCACTATGACCCTGCCTCCGCCTGCTTCACCTCACCTCACTACAGTATATAAGCCACGTCTATGGCCCTATGCTGTACATTCTACAAGATTGATGGACTGAACACATCGACTCCAGGCTGAGGTACTGATTACCTCATACTCCTCCTCTCCTTATGCCTTCCTCTTTGTATTGGACTGATGAAGCCACTGTGTGGCAAAACGTTTCCTGAATAAAGATTCCCATATGCTGCATAAGTGTCTCAATCTTCAATTATTTCCCTTGTTTTGAAACTTCTCAATTCCCACCCCGTCATCTTCCTGGCTGTAAGTGATCTTTGTTTGTTATGGTCTGTAAAAGAAAGGTCAGCTGACATAATTATTCCCAGGTGTTTTACGCGTTCCTTTTGTTGTTTGGTGACCCTGTTGAGTTTTGTATATAGTGTTCCTTTTGAGTTCTTCATTCTTTCCATACTTAAGCAGCTGGAACTTATCAACATTAAATGTCATGTTCTCCACCGCCCACTGGAAATTATTTTAGTGTCATCTGCAAATGGTGATACAAAAGTGATATTGCTGGATTTTGCTATGTTTACTATTATTTTTTGTGTTCTCTGTGGTAGGAACCCGAAAATTCATCTGCCTACCTTCTCCGTAATGTCCATGGTCCTCATTTTGTGCACTATCACTCCATGATTCCATTTGTCAAACGCCTTTGCAAAATCTGTGGAAATCACATCGGCATTTTGGTCGTCTTCCAACGCCTCCGTAATTCTGTCACAGTGGTTCAGCAGTTGCGACAGGCTTGATCGTCCTGCTCTAAAACCATGCTGGTTCGGGTTATGCTGGTTGTGATGGTCCATGAAATTTGTAATCCGCCGTCTCATCACTCGAAGATTTTTATTTTGTGATCAGTTAGGGCTATCGGTCTGAAATTTTTAGCTAAGTGTTCCTCCCTTATGCAAAGGAGCTATGTCTGCACTCTTTAAGGCCTCCGGTATTTCACCTAGATCTAAGCTCTTTCTCCAAAGAATACTGAGGGCTCATGCTAGTGCTACTTTGCACTTCTTTATAAATAGAGCATTCCATGAATCTGGTCCAGGTGCTGAGTGAGTGAGCAAGTTGTCCATTTCTTCATCGAAATCTATGGGAATTGTATTAATGTCAGTTAGCTGGTCTGTGCGGCCTTTTGCTGGAGTGAAAAATGTTTCTGTATTTTCTACCTTGCTGTCATTTAGTGGGTTGCTGAACACCGACTCATACTGTTCTTTTAGGATTTCACTCTTTTATTGTTCATCGTAAGTGTACGAATCTCCTCTCAATAATAGTCCAATTCTACAGGTAGTTCTCAGCTTGTATTTTGCATGGGAATAGAAATATTTTGTTTCTTGCAATATCCCGTATGGCCTTTTGTTCCCTTTTACTTCTTCTCTTAGATATGACATCCTAAATTTTTGCTCAAATTCAGTGATCTCTCGGCTAAGACTACCTTTCCTCTGTTCCGACATATTTGTTTTTTAAGCAATTCAGTAACCCGTTTTCTTCTGTACCGTCTCCTACGCTCTCTATATAAGAACATAAGAACATAAGAAAGGAGGAACACTGCAGCAGGCCTGTTGGCCCATATCTGATCTTCTTCTGGGTTTCCTCAATGGTACGTGCTTCATTCAGATATTGTATGCTTCTATATTCAGCTTCTCTAGGCACTGGTGGGGATTTAGTGTGCTCACGTCTGATTCCCAGGGTATGTCTGATAGCTCTTGGTTTAATTTTTCCCAGTCAATTCTATGGTTGTCAAAATTAAACTTACTGAACATGCATAGCATTAGAAACCTTCCTTATGAAGAAAGATTGAAGACTCTTAAATTACATTCACCTGTTAGATGAAGAATGAGGGGAGACATGATCGAAGTGTATAAGTGGAAGATAGGTATTAATAAAGGGGATATTAATAAGGTCTTGAGGATATCTCTCCCAGAGAGAACCCGCAGTAATGGATTTAAATTAGATAAGTTTAGATTTAGAAAAGACATAGGAAAGTATTGGTTTGGAAATAGGGTAGTTGATGAGTGGAACAGTCTACCTAGTTGGGTAGTTTCAAATTTAGGTTGGATAAATACACGAGTGAGAGGGGTTGGATTTGAGTGGGACTTGCACATCAGAGCTTATTT
This sequence comes from Cherax quadricarinatus, assembly GCF_038502225.1. NCBI lineage: Eukaryota > Metazoa > Arthropoda > Malacostraca > Decapoda > Parastacidae > Cherax > Cherax quadricarinatus. Next base: position 53,569,501 of record NC_091294.1, on the reverse strand, counting down.
CTTGGGTAGCATTGAAAATTGGGTTGGGCAAATGTTTTGTTAGTGGGATGAATTGTAAAGGACCTGCCTAGTATGAGCCAACAGGCCTGCTGCAGTGTTCCTCCTTTCTTATGTTCTTATCCCTTCTCTAACATTAGTGGTGCAGTTCCCTAACCCTGAATTAATACTCGTTTGAACTTCTATGATGTTATTAGAGTATACTATTGTTTTCATAAACTGTTACATCTCTGATTAGTTCCTCGTTGTTTGTGAATATCAAATCCAGGGAATTTTCATTTCTAGTGGAAACAATTATCACTCCCAGGTCCTTCACATTACTTTTCCGCTCTACTGTGTGATTGGAGTTTGCAGTATACTCAGTCCTAGTTATTATTTCCTCAAGTTTTCCATAATGGAGTAGTTGGAATTTGTCTTCATTGAATATCATATTGTTCTCCATTGTCCATTGGAAACTTGGTTTATATCTTCTTGGAGCTTTGCCGTGTCCTCAATGGATGACACTCTCATGCAGATCCTAGTATCGTCTACAAAAGATGATATAGAGCTGTGGTTTACATCTTTGTCTGTCTGATACGAGAATAAGGAACAGGATAGGTGCGAGTACTGTGCCTTGTGGGACAGAGCTCTTCACTATGGCAGCATCTGATTTAACTCTGTTTACCACTACTCTCTGTGTGCGATTGGTTATAAAGTTGAAGATCCGTCTGCATACTTTGTCGGTTATCCCTTTAGCACGCATTTTGTGCTATTACACCATGGTCGCACTTGTCAAAGGCTTTTGCAAAGTCTGTGTATACTACATTTGCATTCTGTTTGTTTTCCAGTGCATCTAGGACCATATCATAGTGGTCTAGCAGTTGCGAGAGGCAGGAGCGACCTGCTCTGAACCCATGTTGCCCTGGGTTGTGGAATTTTTGGAAGTCCAGGTGGTTTGCTATCCTGCTTCTTAGAACTCTTTCAAAGATTTTTATGATGTGGGACGTTAAAGCTATTGGTCTATAGTTCTTAGCTATTGCTTTGCTGCCACCTTTATGGAGTGGGGCTATATCTGTTGTTTTTAGTGACTGGAATCTCGCCTGTGTCTAAGCTCCTTCTCCATAACATACTTAGGGCCCGTGAGAGGGGTTTCTTGCAGTTCTTAATGAACACCGCGCTCCATGAGTCTGGGCCTGGGGCTGAGTGCATGGGCATGTTGTCGATGGCTTTCTCAAAGTCTAGTGGAGTTAGGGTTATGTCATAAATCTGGCCTACATTGGCAGAGTTTTGAGGCTCATTTACGAAAAATTTTTTTGGATTGTCTATCTTTAAACTGGTTAGTGGCTCGCTAAACACAGTCATACCGTGATTTCAGTATCTCGCTCATTTCTTTGTTGTCGTCAGTGTAGGATCTGTCTTGTCTGAGCAGGGTCCCTATACTAGAAGTGGTTTTTGACTTGTTTTTGGCATATGAAAAGAAATATTTCGAATTTCTTTCAATTTCATTAATCGCTTTTAGCTCCTCTTGCCTCTCCTGGATCCTGTATGAGTCTTTTAACTTTAGCTCAATATTTTCCACTTCCGTGGTTAGCTCTTCCTTCTGTGTATCAGGTAATCTGGCATTCTTGAGGAGCTCAATGATACTTTGTCTTCTCCTGTAGAGGGAGCGTCTCTCTCTCTCCTGTTTACTTCTTTTCTTTTGTCTTATAGGAATATACCTTGAACATACTTCAGCTACCAGGAGGGTGATCTTTTCGAGGCATTGGTTAGAGTCCATGTAATTTAAGATATCCTCCAAGCATGTTTCATTTAGGGCATAATTTACCTGATCCCAGAAGATGTTCTTGTTGAAGTTGAATTTGGTAAAGGTACCCTCACAGCTGTATGCATCTTGCTGATCAGGACTCCTGTGCTTACAAGTCTGGACTTCGATTAGATTGTGATCAGAATTTGTTGTTGTTGATATTGTTATATTCCTTACCAGGTCCTCATTATTTGTGAAAATAAGGTCCAGTGTGTTCTCCAGTCTTGTTGGCGCAACTGTCTGCTGACTTAGGGTGTGTTTGTTGCAAAAATTCAGCAGCTCCTGTGTATGTGACTTTTCATCTGAGCTACCTCCAGGGATTATTTCTGCTACAACATTTGCTATATTCTTCCATTTTGTGTGTATTAGATTAAAGTCACCAAGCAGCAAGATGTTTAGGGATGGGGATGGAAAGTTATCCAAACAGGAGTCAATTTTTGACAGTTTTCTTTGAACTGTTGGGAAGTTGTATCCGGTGGCTTATATACAAGTACAATGACTAAGTTTTGTTTCTCGATTTTTATTGTCAGAACTTCAACTACATCATTTGTGGGGTTCGGTATTTCTGTGCAAATGAGACTGACATACAGGCCAACCCCCTCCCCCTTGCCTGTTCTTTCTGTCGCATCTGAAAAGGTTGTATCCAGGTATCCATATTTCACTGTCAAAGTCATGTTTTACGTGGGTCTCCGTGAAGGCTGCAAACACTGCATATGACTTCCCTTGAAGTCCACTAATGAAAGGTAATGTTGTTGTTAGTGGATGGCTTAAGGCCTTGTATATTAGCAAATATAAATGAGGTTGTGTTGCATGTTTGTTGGGGGATTTTGTTGTTGGCATCAGTAGCTGTGAGCCCAGTGGGGCCAGTAGCTGTGAGCCCAGTGGGGCCAGTAGCTGTGAGCCCAGTGGGGCCAGTAGCTGTGAGCCCAGTGGGGCCAGTAGCTGTGAGCCCAGTGGGGCCAGTAGCTGTGAGCCCAGTGGGGCCAGTAGCTGTGAGCCCAGTGGGGCCAATAGCTGTGAGCCCAGTGGGGCCAGTAGCTGTGCCTCCAGTCCAACAAGGCTCCAAGGTGGACCATTTTATTTCTTTCCATTTTCTTTCTTCGTTTCCTACCACTAACAAATCACTTGGGGTGTTGTCATAGCTACCATACCTACTAAAATGTGGTGTACGGGGTGTGTGCCTCCTGGTCCCTTTTAGATGGTATGCAGTGCAAATGGTATTGTAACATTGATTTTCAAGGACTGAAGACTGACACATCTCAGGGTGGAAGTGTTTGCAAGAGGTAGAACGACATACTCCCTTAGACAGGTCACGGCATTTTTTGGGGATGCTCTAAGTTGCATGTCCCATTCGTTTTCCCTGATATTCTGTGTTTACAGATGCCCCAAACATAGAATTTGCATAATTTTGTTTTTGGCTGGGTACAATTCTTGCTGGATTTGTTCCTAATCTGTGCAAGCCCTAGAGGTGCACTACAGTCCTCCATAGCCAAACCAGAGACACCACCATCTGTTGTCATGGCACCAACATTTTTCCTGGAAGATGACACCCCTACTACATCTGTACTAGAGGCTATGACTGTGATGGCTACAGAAGAGTCTACCCCATAAGGGGACTCCACTACTACATCTGTACTAGGGGCTATAGCGTTGGTGGCTGTGGAGGGGTCTTTAACTGAATCCGGATTTTCACAATGATTGGGGGCTGGGTCTGGGTCAGCCCTAGAGCTGGGGACTGAGCTAGCTGTTGTTTTTGTTTCCTGTGTTTTTGCCAGTGGGTATCTGCTTAGTTTTGGGTCAGTTGTTGCAGACTGGGCATTCTGTGTGATAGACTCTACTCCTCTCCTATCTTCACATGCTCTATATATTCCAGGTAGACTATTCAATAGTTCCTCCTTTTTTCGTGTTTATTGTTTAACCTCCTGAGTGCTTTCCTGGTATCTGTCCATAGTTCCACATCCCTGTTGCAGATCCAGAAACACCTATCTAGATAGATGTCATTTTTGGTTGCAGTGTTTATTCTTGCACAAGTAACATGATGTTTTGAAAAGCAAAGGTTGCATGTGATTCTAGTTTTTTTTTTTCTCAAGAGCCTTTTCACATGTCCCACAGGTATACTGTACTGCCATCCTGCTTGTATCCTATTTGTAACTGAGTACCAAAAGAACCTGGTCTTCACTTTACCTTTCAGCTCTGCACTCAGGTGTGGATGTTATAAGTCAATGCTGGGTATGTGGGATGTAATTAGTATGGAGACTTATTACAAGTTAAAAACTTTTATGTTGTATAACATCATATATCATACATCCTACAGCATCTGATTCCTGTCATGATCACTGCTATTCATCTTATCCTGGGCTTCACTTTACCTTTCAGCTCTGCACTCAGGTGTGGTGTTATGTGGTCAATGCATGGATATGTGGGATGTAATTAGTATGGGGACTTATTACACATTAAAAAAAACTTTTATGATGTATGACATCATATATCATACATCCCACAGCATCTTCTTTCTGTCATGATCACTGTTGTTTATCTTTTCCTGGGCAGTTATAGGTAGTGGTGCTGGCTGGGTTTCGGTGATGAAAGGTAGTCCGGTGGTCAAGGGTATGAGTGCCAGGGGTGGTAACGACCATCCCCGCTGGTTGGGGTGTCAGAGAGGGAGGGTGGCGAGAGGATTTGGTGGTGGTTTATCCTTTTCCACTATCTAATCACTTCATGTTCACTGTTTTCCTGCACATCGATCCACTATCTCTTATTTTATTACTTCTACTATTGCTTAATACTCATCCAGTTTGTATCCCCACGTCTCCACTTTGCTTGGTTTGATCCACCAGGAGCTGTCTGGGGCCGCACCGTAGAATCAAGAACGTGTTGCTCCAAGTTGTTCTGGGTTGTATAAATGGAGAGATTCAATATGTTTAGCAATTTTATTTCTTGTCCCTCTTTCAAAAACTACGTGAACGTTGAACAATTTTCTAGTTCCAATGACATCAATCTGTCAAGGTAACGTTTAATATTCATGGTGTTCACATTATCTTCACAGTATAAAAAAGTAATATCTTTATTGTTGAAATAAATTATATTCAAAACACAGACTTATGTCCAATTGTGTTGGGTTGCTCTGCACTGGTGTCTTGGTGGAATTTCACTTGAGATCAGAGATTGCTGTTTCACTATAGTTTCTCACCAGATCATTATTTTTAATATCAAATCTTAAGCATATTTTTTCCAGTCTGGTCGGTTTCTATGCTTAGGGAACCTCGCAAGACCCTATATATTTAAATGTTTCCCGTATGCTTCTAATCATTAATGAAAATGTTTGAGACAGTGTTCATAAGGTTCTGCTAAGAAGTGTTCGGCTTTCAATAGTTTGTTATGAACTGAGTGAATATCAAAATGGTATACAATACCGACAGGTTAGTAGGTAAGATACACGGGCAACAGTTAGGCAACTTTATTCCGAAACGTTTCGAAATAAAGCTGCTTAACTATTGCCCATGTGTCTCACCTACCAACCTGTCGGTATTGTATACCATTTTGATATTCGCTCTGTCAGACACTGCAACACAATGGCATCTTGGTATAGAAGAGAAAACACCTTGGACAACTTTCAAGTGAGAACTGTTGGATCTGAGAGGGACGTGACCTCTCAGTGACTACATACTCTCTTCTACCACTCTGCACCTCTCCTTCCGACAGTATAGGTCTCTCCATACTGTTGTTTGTCTCTTCAGATTGTTTCAGACTATGGAACAGAACTCTTCTCCAGGCTGAGGGACTGACAACCTCAAATCTAACACTTTAAGGGTGATAGACTGATTACATCGTCTTCACATCTCTACTGCTCCTGCCTACTTTCTGTACTCGACTGAAGAAGCCTACTGCATAGGCGAAACGTTTCGGAATAAAGTTGCCTGAGTGTTGCCCATGTGTCTTACCTACCAACCTTATTATGACCCGGGCTGGGAGAGTACCGGCGAATCAAGAAGCCGTGAATTTGCAATTGGTGATTTGTACAAAAAAAAAAATGACTTTTTTTGTACAATTTTCATCGTCCGCACTGACTACAACGTTTTTGTAGTTACCAATGTTCGATATAAAATGGTCTCTATTATATACATAGCCCACCTCGTGGGCTATGTATTTGGGCGAATCTGCTAAAACTCCACACTTTCTTCACAGCGCCTTTAACTTGAGTCCAGCTACAGCACAAGAATAGGTCACAGTAGGGCAGATCAGGGGAAAAGGCAGGAAAGAGCAGAACAGAGCAGGGAGGGAGGGAACGGGGAGGGTGGGCTAATGCAAGGAACGGAAGGAAGGGGTATAGCATGAATGAGTAGTAGATGTAGAGGTGGAGCAGAGGTTAGAGAGAGGTGAGGCACCTGAAGGTGGCTAAGGCCCAAAACGCGACCGGGCCCCAGTCTAGACGCATTTATAGTTTACAAACACCAGCCCAGCCAACTGCCGCCCTCCTACTCACACCACTCAGCTCCTCCCTCCCACACAACACTGCTGCTTCAGGACAAGCCATCCTCATAGATTTTTATCTGTGATTTATTTTTCACCTGTTTCGAGAGTCAAGCAGGCTGTTGCTGTTAGCAGCCCTCTAGTCCAAAGCCTGGTTGATCAGGCATACAGCGGAGGTAGTAATTCAATTAAATTTCGAAAACCTCTACACTTTTACCTTTAACATTTCTGACATTTGCTGATATCAGACACAACGTTCTCTTACTGACACCTGGCTTCCCTGCTTTCACTGTATTTTACACTCCATCCCATATCTCTCACTCCAACGTGAAATGTGCAGATTTGGGACTAGACCCTCTAGCGTCTTCCTTGTGTATATCAGAAGACCTGGTCTGGGACTGAACCGCGGGGGCGTTGACCACTCTTAACAATGTTTTAATTATGTTTTAGGTAAACTGTGACCAACACACCAGACCACGTTAGTTCACTTGTGACCAACACACCAGACCACGTTAGTTCACTTGTGACCAACACACCAACCAGACCACATTAACTCACCTGTGACCAACACACCAGACCACATTAACTCACCTGTGACCAACACACCAGACCACATTAACTCACCTGTGACCAACACACCAGACCACATTAACTCACCTGTGACCAACACACCAGACCACATTAACTCACCTGTGACCAACACACCAGACCACATTAACTCACCTGTGACCAACACACCAGACCACATTAACTCACCTGTGACCAACACACCAGACCACATTAACTCACCTGTGACCAACACACCAGACCACATTAACTCACCTGTGACCAACACACCAGACCACATTAACTCACCTGTGACCAACACACCAGACCACATTAACTCACCTGTGACCAACACACCAGACCACATTAACTCACCTGTGACCAACACACCAGACCACATTAACTCACCTGTGACCAACACACCAGACCACATTAACTCACCTGTGACCAACACACCAGACCACATTAACTCACCTGTGACCAACAAACCAGACCACATTAACTCACCTACAAAGAGAAGAGAATATAACATTACATTTTGCATGTTATGACAAAGTTATTATAAAACAGTAACATCAAAATTTAGGTCAGAGAAAATAATTTGAAGAAAATAATTAGCCAAGAAAGATGTTATTAAATGAACTCATTATAACATAAACTCATTAATATAATATCGTCAAAAAGTCAGTATAATGATCACGAAATTAAAATAGTATTTCACTGATGATAAATAATACCGGTAACTCTGAGACAACTTCAGGTAAGCTGAATAACATTAAGCTACAGGAATTTTACATATACGGTGTCCCGTGGCCTGGTGGCTAAAGCTCTCGCTTCACACGGCGGGGAACTGGGTTCGATTCCCAGCGAGGGTAGAAACAGTGGGCGTGTTTCTTTACCGGTTGTCTATGTTCGCCCATCAGTAAAATGGGTACCTGGGTGTTAGTCGACTGGTGTAGGTCGCATCCGGGGACAAAACTGACATAATTTGCCCGAAATGCTTTGCACAACAAGCGGCTTTCTATATAGTAGTATGTCACTTATGTCAGCTAGACCTGTATAATTTGAACTTGTAGCAAATAAAGATATTACACCACGTAGGTTAGGGTACTACGTTAATTTTGGCGTAAAACAAATGTATACCACATTAATGCAATTTTATATTTCTCTTATTGCGCACGTGCAAGCAAGCACAAACATACTTATGTGCAAGAGAGAGAGAGAGAGAGAGAGAGAGAGAGAGAGAGAGAGAGAGAGAGAGAGAGAGAGAGAGAGAGACAGACAGAGAGTAAGAAGGTGTTTGACACAGTTCCACACAAGAGATTAGTGCAAAAGCTGGAGGACCAGGCAGGGATAACAGGGAAGGCACTACAATGCATCAGGGAATACTTGTCAGGAAGACAACAGTCATGGTACGTGGTGAGGTGTCAGTGGGCGCCTGTGACAAGTGGGGTTCCACAGGAGTCAGTCCTAGGACCAGTGCTGTTTCTGGTATTTGTGAATGGGATGATGGAAGGGATAGACTCCGAAGTGTCCCTGTTTGCAGATGTGAAACTGACGAGAAGAATCCAATCGGACGAGGACCAGGCAAAATTACAAAGGGATCTGGACAGGTTGCAGGCTTGGCCCAACAACTGGCTCCTGGAGTTCAACCCAACCCCACCAAGTGCAAAGTCATGAAGATTGGGGAAGGAGAGAGAAGACCACAGACGGAGTACAGTCTAGGGGTCAGAGACTACAAACCTCACTCATGGAAAAAGATCTTGGGGTGAGTATAACACTGGGCACATCTGAGGCGCACATCAACCAAATAACTGCTGCAGCATATGGGCGCCTAGCAAACCTAAGAACAGCATTCCGACATCTTAATAAGGAATCGTTCAGGACCCTGTACACTGTGTACGTTAGGCCCATATTGGAGTATGCGGCACCAGTTTGGAACCCACACCTAGCCAAGCACGTAACGAAGCTAGAGAAAGTGCAAAGGTTTGCAACAAGACAAGTCCCAGAGCTAATGGGTATTACTTATGAGGAGAGGTTAAGGGAAATCGACCGGATGAGACTGGAGGACAGGAGAGATAGGGGGACATGATAACAACATAAAATACTGAGAGGAATCGACAAGGTGGACAGACAGAATGTTCCAGAGATGGGACACAGCAACAAGGGGTCACAGTTGGAAATTGAAGACTCAGATGAACCAAAGGGATGTTAAGAAGTATTTCTTTAGTCACAGAGTTGTCAGGAAGAGGAATAGTTTGGGAAGCGATGTAGTGGAGGCAGTATCCATACATAGCCTTAAGAAGAGGTACGATAAAGCTCATGGAGCAGGAAGAGGGACCCAGTACCGGCCAGTGAAGAGGTGGGGCCAGGAGCTGTGAATCGACCCCTGCAACCACAACTAGATGAGTACACGTGATACACTGTTAAGTGAGCTTGATGTCTCAAAGGAAATGGGATGAAATAACATATATTCACGGTCTCCATAGATGCTGAGTAAAGGAGCAGAGATACCACGTGACCCAATAGTAATGATACACATACAACTAACCTGCCTACATACCTCCCTCCCTCATTCTCTAATATATATATATATATATATATATATATATATATATATATATATATATATATATATATATATATATATATATATATATATATATAGTGCCGAATTTGCGATTTTGGTTTAAATAGTAACGCTCTTCATGCCAGGTGAGGCCAGCGAAAATTTGCGTTTACAATAATTTCGCAAAAATAATTGTGAACCTAACGAAAAAATATATTGTATTGTCTTTATTATTAAATTGTTGTAAACTTATCTAATCTTTATTTAGTTGGATTACGCTAGATTAAGTTGCTCTTGTTATAGTAAGTTTAGGTAAGTTTCCTAAGGCTCTTTAGGTACAAAATTATTCATTTTTACATTAACATAAATGAAAAAAAAATCTTTAAACGTATAAGAAATTTTTTTATAAAGGACTTAATTTTAAACGAGTTCTTGCTAATTGACCAGTTTTTACGTATTCCGCATGATATAAGGTTAGTTAGACCAGTATCTATAACATGCATGATGTCAACAGTTCTGGAGAAGATAGCAAGGAAAATTGGTACTACAGCACTTGGAGAGAAGATTCTTTATATAGTACCAGTATAGATTTAGGGATGTAAAGCCTGTCTTACAAACTGCTGGAGTTGTATTGATACAGTACCACACCAGACATTAGTCCACAAACTGCAGGAACAGAGAATTAAAACACAGGAGTGTTCCAGTGGGTTAGGGAGTACATCATTGACAGGAAAAAGTATTAGTAACACCACCACAACCATTATTCACCGTCGCCACCACCATACACCGTCACCACCACTATCCACCATCGTCAAAACCATACACCGTCACCACCACTATTCACCATCGTCAACACCATACACCGTCACCACCACTATTCACCGCCGCCATCACCATACACCGTCACCACTACATAAGAACATAAGAAAGAAGGAACACTGCAACAGGCCTACTGACTCGTGCGGAGCAGGTCCATGTCCCATCCCCCCCGATTAGCCCATGACCCACCCAGTCCGATCACCTCCACTCAAGGAAAGAGCACGGCACCAGACCCAGCAGCACAAGCTAGTCAGGTTCAACTCACACCCACCTACACCCACTCATGTATTTATCTAACCTATTTTTAAAACTATACAACGTTTTAGCCTCAATAACTGTACTCGGAAGTTTGTTCCACTCATCCACAACTCTATTACTAAACCAGTGCTTCCCTATATCCTTCCTGAATCTAAATTTTTCCAACTTGAAACCATTGCTGCGAGTCCTGTCTTGCCTGGAAATTTTCAGCACTACACCACTACCACAATACACCGTCACCACCACTATTCACCGTCGCCAACACCATACACCGTCACCACCACTATTCACCGTCGCCAACACCATACACCGTCTCCACTATTCACCGTCGCCAACACCATAGTTACCATCACCATACACCGTCACCACTACCATCACACAGCGATACGACTACCACCATACACGATCACCACTACCATCATACAGCGATACGACTACCACCATACACCGTCTACCTGGAGGTTATTCCGGGGATCAACGCCCCGCGACCCGATCCACGACCAGGCCTCCCGGTTGATCAGGGCCTGATCAACCAGGCTGTTACTGCTGGCCGCACGTAGTCCAACGTAAGAACCACAGCCCGGCTGATCCGGCACTGACTTTAGGTATCTGTCCAGCTCCCTCTTGAAGGCAGCCAGAGGCCTATTGGTAATTCCCCTTATGCTTGATGGGAGGCTGTTGAACAGTCTTGGGCCCCAGACACTTATGGTGTTTTCTCTAAGTGTACCAATGGCGCCCCTACTTTTAATTGGGGGTATTTTGCATCGCCTGCCCAGTCTTTTACTCTCGCACGGAGTGATTTCTGTGTGCAGATTCGGGCCCATTCCTTCTAGGATTTTCAAGTGTAGATTCTGATATCTCTCTCTCTCCTGCGTTCCAACGAGTACAAGTCAAATCAAGCATTCCCAGTAGTTGAGGTGTTTGATAGAACTTATACGTGCAGTAAAGGTTCTCTGTACACTCTCTACATCTGCAGTTTCACCTGCTTTGAACGGAGATGTTAATGTACAGCAATATTCCAGCCTAGAGAGAACAAGTGATTTGAAAAGGATCATCATTGGCTTGGCATCTCTCGTTTTGAACGTTCTCATTATCCATCCTATCATTTTCTCTGCACTTGTGATCGTGGCACTGTTGTGATCCTTGACAGGGAGATCCTCAGACATTACTACTCTCAGGTCCCTTACACTTTTTCCGCTCTATTGTATGGCCAGAGTTTGTAGTATACTCTGTTCTAGTTATTATCTCCTCCAGTTTTCCATAACGGAGTAGTTGGAATTTGTCCTCATTGAACATCACATTGTTTCCGTTGCCCATTGGAAAACTTGGTTTATATCTTCTTGGTTGTTAACCGTGTCCTCCATAGATGACAGTCTCATGCAGATCCTAGTATCATCTGCAAAGGATGATACGGTGCTGTGGATTACATCTCTGTTTATGTCTGATATGAGGATGAGGAACAGGATGAGGGCGAGTACTGTGCTTCCTGGAACAGAGCTCTTCACTATGACAGCCTCCGATTTAACTCTGTTGACCACTACTCTGTGTTCGATTGGTTAGGAAGTTGAAGATCCATCTTCCCACTTTGCCAATTATTCCTTTAGCACGTATTTTTTGTGCTATTACGCCGTGATCGCATTTGTCAAACGCTTTTGCAAAGTCTGTGTATATTACATCTGCATTCTGATTTTCTTCCAGTCCATCCAAGGCCACATAGTGATCCAGTAGTTGTGAGAGGCAGGAGCGACCTGCCCTGAACCCATGTTGCCCTGGATTGTGCAGTTTTTGGGAATCCAGGTTGTTTGCAATCCTGCTTCTTAGTACTCTTTCAAAGATTTTTATGATGTGGGACATTAGAGCTATTTGTGCATAGTTCTTAGCTAATCTTTGCTGCCACCTTCATGGAGTGGGGGTATATCCGTTGTTTTAAGTGACTGTGGAATTTCACCCATGTCTAAGCTCCTTCTCCATAGTATGCTTAGGGCCCGTGAGAGGGGTTTCTTGCAGTTCTTAATGAACACAGAGTTCCACGAGTCTGGGCCTGGGGCTCAGTGCATGGGTATGTTGTCAATAACTTTTTCAAAGTCTATCGGAGTTAGGGTAATGTCGGAAATCTGGCATACATTGATAGAGTTTTGAGCCTCATTCATGAAGAAATCATCTGGATTGTCGAATCTCAGACTGATTAGTGGCTCACTAAACGCAGAGTCGTACTGGGATTTCAGTCACCACTACCACCATACACCGTCACCACTACCATCATACACCGTCACCACTACCATCATACACTTATACCACTACCACCATACATCCTCACCACTACCATCATACACCGTCACTACTACCATCATACACCGTCACCATTACCATCATGCACTTATACCACTACCACCGTGCACCGTCACCACTACCATCATACACCGATACAACTACCACCATATACCGCCACCACTACCACTACACACCGTCACCACTACCACCATACACCGTCACCACTACCACCATACACCGTCACAAATACCACCATATACCATCACCACTACCACTATACACCGTCACCAGTACCACCATACACCGTCACCACTACACATCGTCACCACTACCACCATACACCAGCAAACATTACCATCATACACCGATACAACTACCACCATACACCGTCACCACTACCATCATACACCGTCCCCATCATCATACTAAGTCACCACCACCATCATACACCGATACCACAACCAGGAGACGTTGATAGAAGACCCTGCGACGAGGTTGGGCCCCTGAGCCTGCGACGGGGGTTGGGACCCTGAGCCTGTGATGGGGGTTGGGACCCTGAGCCTGTGATGGGGGTTGGGACTCTGAGCCTGCGACGGGGGTTGAGATCCTGAGCCTGCGACGGTGGTTGGGACCCTGAGCCTGCGACGGTGGTTGGGACCCTGAGCCTGCGACGGTGGTTGGGACCCTGAGCCTGCGACGGTGGTTGGGACCCTGAGCCTGCGACGGTGGTTGGGACCCTGAGCCTGCGACGGTGGTTGGGACCCTGAGCCTGCGACGGTGGTTGGGACCCTGAGCCTGCGACGGTGGTTGGGACCCTGAGCCTGCGACGGTGGTTGAGACCCTGAGCCTGCGACGGTGGTTGATCGCAGACTAGAAAGGTAACAGGAAGATGATGACATTCATGGCAGGAAGATGACATTCAAGGCAGGATGATGACATTCATGGCAGGAAGATGACATTCAAGGCAGGAAGATGACATTCAAGGCAGGAAGATGACATTCAAGGCAGGAAGATGACATTCAAGGCAGGATGATGACATTCATGGCAGGAAGATGACATTCATGGCAGGAAGATGACATTCAAGGCAGGAAGATGACATTCAAGGCAGGAAGATGACATTCAAGGCAGGAAGATGACATTCAAGGAAGGAAGATGACATTCATGGCAGGAAGATGACATTCATGGCAGGAAGATGACATTCAAGGCAGGAAGATGACATTCAAGGCAGGAAGATGACATTCAAGGAAGGAAGATGACATTCATGGCAGGAAGATGACATTCAAGGCAGGATGACATTCATGGCAGGAAGATGACATTCAAGACAGGAAGATGACATTCAAGGCAGGATAATGACATTCAAGACAGGAAGATGACATTCAATGCAGGAAGATAACATTCATGACAGGAAGATGACATTCATGACAGGAAGATGACATTCATGACAGGAAGATGACATTCATGGCAGGAAGATGACATTCAAGGCAGGAAGATGACATTCAAGGCAGGAAGATGACATTCAAGGCAGGAAGATGACATTCATGGCACGAAGATGACATTCAAGGCAGGAAGATGACATTCATGGCAGGAAGATGACATTCAAGGCAGGAAGATGACATTCAAGGCAGGATGATGACATTCATGGCAGGAAGATGACATTCAAGACAGGAAGATGACATTCAAGGCAGGATGATGACATTCATGGCAGGAAGATGACATTCAAGACAGGAAGATGACATTCAAGGCAGGATGATGACATTCATGGCAGGAAGATGACATTCAAGACAGGAAGATGACATTCAATGCAGGAAGATAACATTCATGACAGGAAGATGACATTCATGACAGGAAGATGACATTCATGGCAGGAAGATGACATTCAAGGCAGGAAGATGACATTCAAGGCAGGAAGATGACATTCATGGCAGGAAGATGACATTCATGGCACGAAGATGACATTCAAGGCAGGAAGATGACATTCATGGCAGGAAGATGACATTTATGACAGGAAGATGACATTCAAGGCAGGAAGATGACATTCAAGGCAGGAAGATGACATTCAAGGCAGAAAGATGACATTCATGACAGGAAGATGACATTCAAGGCAGGAAGATGACATTCAAGGCAGGAAGATGACATTCAAGGCAGGAAGATGACATTCATGGCAGGAAGATGACATTCAAGGCAGGAAGATGACATTCAAGGCAGGAAGATGACATTCATGGCAGGAAGATGACATTCAAGGCAGGAAGATGACATTCAAGGCAGGAAGATGACATTCATGGCAGGAAGATGACATTCAAGGCAGGAAGATGACATTCAAGGCAGGAAGATGACATTCATGGCAGGAAGATGACATTCAAGGCAGGAAGATGACATTCAAGGCAGGAAGATGACATTCAAGGCAGGAAGATGACATTCAAGGCAGGAAGATGACATTCAGGGCAGGGAGATGACATTCAAGGCATGGCAGGAAGATGACATTCAAGGCAGGAAGATGACATTCAATGACATTCAAGACAGGAAGATGACATTGGCAAGGACAGGAAGATGACATTGACAAGGCAGGATGGCAGATGACATTCAAGGCAGGAAGATGACATTCATGGCAGGAAGATGACATTCATGGCAGGAAGATGACATTCATGGCAGGAAGATGACATTCATGGCAGGAAGATGACATTCAAGGCAGGAAGATGACATTCATGGCAGGAAGATGACATTCAAGGCAGGAAGATGACATTCATGGCAGGAAGATGACATTCAAGGCAGGAAGATGACATTCATGGCAGGAAGATGACATTCAAGGCAGGAAGATGACATTCATGGCAGGAAGATGACATTCAAGGCAGGAAGATGACATTCATGGCAGGAAGATGACATTCAAGGCAGGAAGATGACATTCATGGCAGGAAGATGACATTCAAGGCAGGAAGATGACATTCAAGGCAGGAAGATGACATTCAAGGCAGGAAGATGACATTCAAGGCAGGAAGATGACATTCAAGGCAGGAAGATGGACAGGAAGATGACATTCAAGGCAGGAAGATGACATCAGATGGCAGGAAGATGACATTCATGGCAGGAAGATGACATTCAAGGCAGGAAGATGACATTCATGACAGGAAGATGACATTCATGACAGGAAGATGACATTCAAGACAGGAAGATCAGGAAGATGACATTCATGACAGGAAGATGACATGGCAGGAAGATGACATTCATGGCAGGAAGATCAGGAAGAGGCAGGAAGATGACATTGATGGCAGGAAGATGACATTCATGGCAGGAAGATGACATTCATGACAGGAAGATGACATTCATGGCAGGAAGATGACATTCAAGGCAGGAAGATGACATTCATGGCAGGAAGATGACATTCATGACAGGAAGATGACATTCATGACAGGAAGATGACATTCATGACAGGAAGATGACATTCATGACAGGAAGATGACATTCATGACAGGAAGATGACATTCATGGCAGGAAGATGACATTCATGACAGGAAGATGACATTCATGGCAGGAAGATGACATTCATGACAGGAAGATGACATTCATGGCAGGAAGATGACATTCATGACAGGAAGATGACATTCATGGCAGGAAGATGACATTCATGGCAGGAAGATGACATTCAAGGCAGGAAGATGACATTCATGGCAGGAAGATGACATTCATGACAGGAAGATGACATTCATGGCAGGAAGATGACATTCAAGGCAGGAAGATGACATTCATGGCAGGAAGATGACATTCAAGGCAGGAAGATGACATTCATGGCAGGAAGATGACATTCAAGACAGGAAGATGACATTCATGGCAGGAAGATGACATTCATGACAGGAAGATGACATTCATGACAGGAAGATGACATTCAAGGCAGGAAGATGACATTCATGGCAGGAAGATGACATTCAAGGCAGGAAGATGACATTCATGGCAGGAAGATGACATTCAAGACAGGAAGATGACATTCATGACAGGAAGATGACATTCATGGCAGGAAGATGACATTCACGGCAGGAAGATGACATTCAAGACAGGAAGATGACATTCACGGCAGGAAGATGACATTCAAGGCAGGAAGATGACATTCATGGCAGGAAGATGACATTCAAGACAGGAAGATGACATTCATGGCAGGAAGATGGCAGGAAGATGACATTCATGGCAGGAAGATGACATTCAAGGCAGGAAGATGACATTCATGGCAGGAAGATGACATTCATGGCAGGAAGATGACATTCATGGCAGGAAGATGACATTCATGGCAGGAAGATGACATTCATGGCAGGAAGATGACATTCATGGCAGGAAGATGACATTCAAGGCAGGAAGATGACATTCAAGGCAGGAAGATGACATTCAAGGCAGGAAGATGACGTTCATGGCAGGAAGATGACATTCAAGGCAGGAAGATGACATTCATGACAGGAAGATCACATTCAAGACAGGAAGATGACATTTATGGCAGGAAGATGACATTCAAGGCAGGAAGATGACATTCAAGGCAGGATGATGACATTCATGACAGGAAGATGACATTCATGGCAGGAAGATGACATTCATGACAGGAAGATGACATTCAAGACAAGGCAGGAAGATGACATTCAAGACAAGGACAGATGACATTCATGATGACATTCATGACAGGAAGATGACATGGCAGGAAGATGACATTCATGACAGGAAGATGACATTCATGGCAGGAAGATGACATTCATGACAGGAAGATGACATTCATGACAGGAAGATGACATTCAAGACAGGAAGATGACATTCATGGCAGGAAGATGACATTCATGACAGGAAGATGACATTCATGGCAGGAAGATGACATTCATGGCAGGAAGATGACATTCATGACAGGAAGATGACATTCATGGCAGGAAGATGACATTCATGACAGGAAGATGACATTCATGACAGGAAGATGACATTCATGACAGGAAGATGACATTCATGGCAGGAAGATGACATTCATGACAGGAAGATGACATTCATGGCAGGAAGATGACATTCAAGGCAGGAAGATGACATTCATGGCAGGAAGATGACATTCAAGGCAGGAAGATGACATTCATGGCAGGAAGATGACATTCATGACAGGAAGATGACATTCATGACAGGAAGATGACATTCAAGACAGGAAGATGACATTCATGACAGGAAGATGACATTCAAGACAGGAAGATGACATTCATGGCAGGAAGATGACATTCAAGGCAGGAAGATGACATTCATGGCAGGAAGATGACATTCAAGACAGGAAGATGACATTCATGACAGGAAGATGACATTCATGGCAGGAAGATGACATTCATGGCAGGAAGATGACATTCAAGGCAGGAAGATGACATTCATGACAGGAAGATGACATTCAAGGCAGGAAGATGACATTCAAGACAGGAAGATGACATTCATGACAGGAAGATGACATTCACGGCAGGAAGATGACATTCACGGCAGGAAGATGACATTCAAGACAGGAAGATGACATTCACGGCAGGAAGATGACATTCAAGGCAGGAAGATGACATTCATGGCAGGAAGATGACATTCAAGGCAGGAAGATGACATTCATGGCAGGAAGATGACATTCATGGCAGGAAGATGACATTCATGGCAGGAAGATGACATTCAAGACAGGAAGATGACATTCACGGCAGGAAGATGACATTCAAGGCAGGAAGATGACATTCATGGCAGGAAGATGACATTCATGGCAGGAAGATGACATTCATGGCAGGAAGATGACATTCATGGCAGGAAGATGACATTCAAGGCAGGAAGATGACATTCATGGCAGGAAGATGACATTCATGGCAGGAAGATGACATTCATGGCAGGAAGATGACATTCATGACAGGAAGATGACATTCACGGCAGGAAGATGACATTCATGGCAGGAAGATGACATTCATGGCAGGAAGATGACATTCATGACAGGAAGATGACATTCACGGCAGGAAGATGACATTCATGGCAGGAAGATGACATTCATGGCAGGAAGATGACATCAAGGCAGGAAGATCATGGCAGGAAGATGACATTCATGGCAGGAAGATGACATTCAAGACAGGAAGATGACATTCATGGCAGGAAGATGACATTCATGGCAGGAAGATGACATTCATGGCAGGAAGATGACATTCAAGGCAGGAAGATGACATTCATGGCAGGAAGATGACATTCATGGCAGGAAGATGACATTCATGGCAGGAAGATGACATTCATGGCAGGAAGATGACATTCATGACAGGAAGATGACATTCACGGCAGGAAGATGACATTCATGGCAGGAAGATGACATTCATGGCAGGAAGATGACATTCAAGGCAGGAAGATGACATTCATGGCAGGAAGATGACATTCAAGACAGGAAGATGACATTCATGGCAGGAAGATGACATTCATGACAGGAAGATGACATTCACGGCAGGAAGATGACATTCATGGCAGGAAGATGACATTCATGGCAGGAAGATGACATTCAAGGCAGGAAGATGACATTCATGGCAGGAAGATGACATTCATGGCAGGAAGATGACATTCATGGCAGGAAGATGACATTCAAGGCAGGAAGATGACATTCATGGCAGGAAGATGACATTCATGGCAGGAAGATGACATTCAAGGCAGGAAGATGACATTCATGGCAGGAAGATGACATTCATGGCAGGAAGATGACATTCATGGCAGGAAGATGACATTCATGGCAGGAACATGACATTCATGGCAGGAAGATGACATTCATGGCAGGAAGATGACATTCAAGGCAGGAAGATGACATTCATGGCAGGAAGATGACATTCAAGGCAGGAAGATGACATTCAAGGCAGGAAGATGACATTCATGGCAGGAAGATGACATTCAAGGCAGGAAGATGACATTCATGGCAGGAAGATGACATTCATGGCAGGAAGATGACATTCATGGCAGGAAGATGACATTCAAGGCAGGAAGATGACATTCATGGCAGGAAGATGACATTCATGACAGGAAGATGACATTCATGGCAGGAAGATGACATTCATGACAGGAAGATGACATTCAAGGCAGGAAGATGACATTCATGGCTGGAAGATGACATTCATGACAGGATGATGACATTCAAGGCAGGAAGATGACATTCATGGCAGGAAGATGACATTCATGGCTGGAAGATGACATTCAAGGCAGGAAGATGACATTCATGGCAGGAAGATGACATTCAAGGCAGGAAGATGACATTCAAGGCAGGAAGATGACATTCAAGGCAAGAAGATGACGACACTGACACTATGTGCAAGACGATATAAGTACAACTGAGGATATTTAATAATCATTTCTCCACTAGTGACTTCTTCAGTGTCACTACACTGACAGCAAGGAAAGATGTATAAACAGCAGCGAGTCAGGCGACATGTAGCAAGAGTGAGAGGTAGTGGTATTGGTGGCGATAGTGATGGTTGTAGTGATGGTTGTAGTGGTGGTAGTAGTGGTGGTTGTATTGGTGGGGGTAGTAGTTGGTGGCGATGGTGGTAGAGGTGATATTAGTGGAGGCAGTGGTAGTAGTGGTGGTAATAGTAGTGATAGTGGTAGCAGCATTGATAGTGGTGGGAGTGGTAGTAGCAATGATAGTAATGGTAGTGGCAGTGATACTGGTGGTAGTGGCAGTAGCAGTGATGGTGGTAGTGGCAGTAGCAGTGACAGTGGTGGTAGTAGCAGTAGCAGTGATGGTGGTAGTGGCAGTAGCAGTGATAGTGGTGGTAGTGGCAGTAGCAGTGATAGTAATGGCAGTAGCAGTGATAGTAATGGCAGTAGCAGTGATAGTAATGGTAGTAGCAGTAATAGTGGCAGTAGCAGTGATAGTGGTGGTAGTGGCAGTAGCAGTGATAATTGCAGTAACAGTAATAGTGGTGTAGTGGCAGTAGCAGTGATAGTGGTAGTGGCAGAAGTAGTGATAGTGGTGGTGGCAATAGCAGTGATAGTGATATAAACGAGTATAAACTCAGGATTAGGAAATTGCGTCAGTAATGTTAGAGACGGGATGTTCAGCAAGTTTAATTTTAACAAGCATAGAATTGACTGGGAAAAATTAAACAAAGAGCTATCAGACACCCTGGGAATCAGACATGAGCGACCTAAATCCCCACCAGTGCCTAGAGAAGCATACAAGGAATGTATGAAACACGTACCATTGAGGAAACCCAGAAGAAGATCAGATATATAGAGCGTAGGAGATGGTACAGAAGACGAAAACGGGTTACTGAATTGCTAAAAAACAAAAATATTTTACAACGGAGGAAAGATAGACTTAACAGAGAGATCACTGAATTAGAGCAAAAACTTAGGATGTCATACCTCACAGAAGAAGTACAAAGGGAACAAAGGGCCATACAGGATACTGCAAGAAACCCAAAATATTTCTATTCCTACGCAAAATCCAAGCTAAGAACTACCTGTAGAATTGGACCACTACTGAGAGGAGACTCGTATACTGACGATGAACAGGAAATGAGTGAAATCCTAAAAGAACAGTATGAGTCGGTGTTCAGCAACCCACTAAATGTCAGCAAGGTAGAAAATACAGAAATATTTTTCACTCCAAAAGAAGGCAGCACAGACCAATTAACTGACATTAATACAAATCCCATAGACTTCGAAAAAGAAATGGAAAACATGCCCACTCAATCAGCACCTGGACCAGATTCATGGAATGTCCTATTTATAAAGAAGTGCAAAGTAGCACTAGCACGAGCCTTCAGTATTCTCTGGAGAAAGAGCTTAGATCTAGGTGAAATACCGGAGGCCTTAAAGAGTGCAGACATTGCTCCTTTGCATAAGGGAGGTAATAGACGACTATCTAAAAATTACAGACCAGTAGCCCTAACCTCGTACATCATAAAAATCTTCGAAAGAGTGATGAGACGGCAGGTTACAAATTTCATGGAAAAGCACAACCAACATAACCCGAACTAGCATGGTTTTAGAGCAGGACGATCATGGATGTCACAGCTGCTGAACCATTATGACGGAATTACGGAGGCATTGGAAGACGACCAAAGCGCAGATGTGATTTACACAGATTTTGCAAAGGCGTTTGACAAACGCGATCATGGAGTGATAGCGCACAAAATGAAGGCCATGGGCATTACGGGGAAGGTAGGCAGATGGATTTTCGGTTTCCTAACACACACAACAGAAAAAGTAGTAGTGAACAGGGCAAGATCCAGCATCAGCGAGGTCAAAAGCTCAGTGCAATAACCTCTGCTGTTCCTCATCCTCATAGCAGACATAGACAAAAACACCCGGCACACTTTTGTATCATCATTTGCAGATGACACTAAAATAAGTATGAAAGTCACTACGGTAGTGGACACTGAAAAAGTACAGGAAGACATAAACAGGGTTTTCCAGTGGGCAGTGGAAAACAACATGACGTTCAATGGTGATAAGTTCCAGCTGCTTAGATTTGGAAAGAATGAAGAACTCAAAAGGAGCACTATATACAAAACTCAAGAGGGTCACCAAATAGAACGAAAGGAACACGTAAAACACCTGGGAATAATTATGTCAGCAGACCTTTCTTTTACAGACCATCACAAGACAAAGATCACGACAGCCAGAAAGATGACGGGGTGGGTATTGAGAACTTTCAAAACACGGGAAATAATGCCGATGGTGACACTTCAAATCGCTAGTGCTCCCTCATTTAGAATATTGCTCAGTGCTGACGACCCCGTTCAAAGTAGGTGAAATATCGGAGCTGGAACAAATACAGACATCGTTTATGGCTCACATTGAGCCTGTAAAGCACCTAAACTACTGGGAACGCCTTCAGGTCTTGAACATGTACTCACTGGAGCGGAAGAGAGAGAGGTACATGATAATATATACCTGGAAAGTACTCGAGGGTCTGGTCCCAAATCTGCACACTGCCATAACAACATACTGGAGTGAGAGATATGGGAGGAAATGTAAAATAAACCCAGTGAGGAGCAGGGGTGCGGTGGGGACAATAAGGGAACATTGTATCAACATCCGGGGTCCCAAACTATTCAACAGCTTACCAGAAGATATCAGAAACATGGCTGGAACAAGTGTAGAAGCCTTCAAGAGGAAACTGGACAAGTACCTTCACCAGGTGCCAGATCAACTAGGCTGTGATGGATATGTGAGGCAGCGGGCCTGCAGCAGTGTGGCATGCAAAGAGTACGTAACCTTTATTCGGCGCATGTACACACCCTCATTTACAGGCTATCTCCCCCAACCAGCGAACCAGGTGACTGAGGGTTGACGATGAGGCCCCGTCGTTCAACCAGTACCCAGGTTCCAGCCAATGAGAAGATGGTTTTGGCAATCGCAGAGGTTATGTGGGTACCACTCTCCTGTCTGCCCTTGTCATTCCCATTCTAGAGCTGGATGAAGCACGGTCTGCTCTCTAGTGGCTTCTATTCTGCCTTGCTTACCGTGGAGTGCACTAATACCTATTGTTGTATATAGTATACATACTTCTGTTCTAAACTGGTGAAGGATAATATAAGTCAAAAGTTTTCTGCTGTGTTTATTTTGCTCCCTTTACACCCAGGATAACAGGCCATTTGGACTCCTGGGTTGTAATAAGCAGCAACAGCCTAGTTGACCAGGGAAGCACCAGACAGTAGACAAACTCTCGAAACTCTTCAAAGGTATATCAAAGGTAAGGTCGTTGTAGTGGCAGTAGCAGTGGTAGTGGCAGAAAGTGATAGTGGTGGTAGTGGCAGTAGCAGTGATAGTGGTGGTAGTGGCAGAAGCAGTGATAGTGGTAACAGTAGCAGTGATAGTGGCGGTAGTGGCAGTAGCAGATAGTGGTGACAGTGGCAGTATCAGTGATAGGGGTGGCAGTAGCAGTGATAGGGGTGGCAGTAGCAGTGATAGTGGTGTTAGTGGCAGTAGCAGATAGTGGTGGCAGTGGCAGTAGCAGTGATAGTGGTGGCAGTGACAGTAGCAGTGATACTGGTGGCAGTAGCAGTGATAGTGGTGGCAGTGACAGTAGCAGTGATAGGGGTGGCAGTGGCAGTAGCAGTGATAGTGGTGGCAGTGGTAGTAGCAGTGATAGTGGCAGTAGCAGTGATAGTGGTGGCAGTGGCAGTAGCAGTGATAGTGGTGGCAGTAGCAGTGGTACTGGTGGTAGGGGCAGTAGCAGTGATATTGGTGGTAGTGGCAGTAGCAGTGATAGTGGTGGCAGTGATAGTGGTAGCAGTAGCAGTGGTGGTGGTAGTGGCAGTAACAGTGATAGTGGTGGTAGTGGCAGTAGCAGTGATAGTGGTGGTAGTGGCAGTAGCAGTGATGGTGGTAGCAGCAGTGGTAGTGGTGGCAGTAGCAGTGGAAGAGGTGGCAGTGGCAGTAGCAGTGGTAGTGGTGGCAGTATCAGTGATAGTGGTGGTAGTGGCAGTAGCAGCGGTAGTGGTAGTGGTGGCAGAAGCAGTGGTTGTGCCAGTAGCAGTGATTGTGATGGTAGTGGCATTATCAGTGGTGGTAGTGGCATTATCAGTGGTAGTAGTGGTAGTGGCAGTGCTAGTGGTGGTAGTGGCAGTAGCAATGGTAGTAGTGGCAGTAGCAGTGATAGTGGTGGTAGTGGCAGTAGCAGTGATAGTGGTGGTAGCAGTGGTAGTTTTGGTAGTGGCAGTAGCAGTGGAAGAAGCAGTGATAGTGGTGGTAGTGGCAGTAGCAGTGGTAGTGGTGGTAGTGGCAGAAACAGTGATAGTGGCAGAAGCAGTGGTTGTGATGGTAGTGGCATTATCAGTGGTAGTAGTGGTAGTGGCAGTGCTAGTGGTGGCAGTAGCAGTGATAGTGGTGGCAGTGGCAGTAGAAGTGATAGTGGTGGCAGTGGCAGTAGGATAGTGGAGGCAGTGACAGTAGCAGTGATAGTGGTGGTAGCGACAGTAGCAGTGATAGTGGTGGCAGTGGTAGTGGTGGTAGTAGCAGTGGTAGCAGTGGAAGTGGTGGCAGTAGCAGTGGAAGTGGTGGCAGTGGAAGTGGTGGCAGTGGCAGTAGCAGTGGTAGTGTTGGTAGTGGCCAGCAGCAGTGATAGTGGTGGCAGTGGCAGTGATAGTGGTGGGAGTGGCAGTAGCAGTGGTGGGAGTGGCAGTAGCAGTAGCAGTGGTGGGAGTGGCAGTAGCAGTGGTGGGAGTGGCAGTAGCAGTGGTGGGAGTGGCAGTAGCAGTGGTGGGAGTGGCAGTAGCAGTGGTGGGAGTGGCAGTAGCAGTGATAGTGGTGGTAGTGGCAGAAGCAGTGATAGTGGTGGTAGTGGCAGTAGCAATGGTAGTGGTATTGTGGCAGTGGCAGTATACAGAGTGGTATACAAACAGTATGTTACAATCTACTGGGCGTATTTCACACTCCCATATAGGTTGCCCCCCAACCAGCGAACTGGGTCCTAAGGGTTTAACGATCAACAGGGTACCTGTCATTAAATCAATACCTTGGTTTATTGATCGCTCACAGGCAAGCCCACCAAAGCTGAAGCAACGTGGTTCACTTGCGGGAAGCTTTTGGCAGACTTGCCTACCTGCTGGTTGAGTACAGTGTACTCTTCTCTGGCTTCTACTTCGCCATCTGTCACCGTCGTGTACACTTATTATTATTCTATCTGTACTTAGTGTACATATTTGGATATAGTGGGTGAAGGCAAAATATACATTATAGTCTACTGCTGAGTTCATATGTTCCAATTCCCATTATGACCAGGTCTCATAGACCATTATTTACCTGTGTTCATAATAATAAGTGTACAGTATTATGAGCACAACTGCAACTGAGTGGGTAACCCCATAGTTTTTGAAAGAATTTGTAGAGACCATATTAAAGTTTGTTTCAAGAGCCTATAACTAGCTGATGACCATCACTTTATCGCTTGTTCAAATTAGTGAAAAAAACTACAATGTTTTATAAAAAAAAAAACTGGTAACGGCATGAGAAATTTTATAATATATATATATATATATATATATATATATATATATATATATATATATATATATATATATATATATATATATATATATATATATATATATATTAATGCATCCATGAACAAGTGGCTTTAACATGTCACACTCGCACCCAGTCAAAATTAGAGATGCTCTCAACCACTTTACCATCAATGTCACATACATCATGTGCCCAGTAGTACTGGACATGACACTCCTCATACGGACACATACGTGGGTGTGGCAAGCTTGTATACCTGGTATTCCAACCGAGAGAGAATAAAATTAGTCCTTAGCTTGCCACAATCACATGTGCGTCCGCATCATGAGTGACACGTCCAGTGCTACTGGGCACCTGATGTCACAATGATGGTTAAGCGATTTAAGGCATCTCGAATTTTGACAGGATACCAAGGTGGGAGTGTAGCATGTTAAAGTATAAAGGGTTCGAGTCTTTATTTCCTCTATTGTCCATGGGGAAGTGGAGGAAAATCTTTCTGCGGAACTTGCAATCCCATTCAATGATAACTGGGACAAATTCTATGGCAAATGTGATATGTATGCAAGGGATGGGGTTCATCTCTCTGGGGCTGGAATGGTTGCATTAGCCAATTCGATCGAGGGGGTCATTGATGACTTGTCTAGGAATTTAAACTGATAGATTACAGAGGTATGGGTATTTGTGGGAAACAATCAGGCTGCAGTACTAGGGTTCAAAACAGCAGCTATTACAAGGATATGTTTAAAAGACAATATTCAAAATAAAGTTCTTAGAAGAGGCAGAGCAATTGTTCAACCGAGATAGTAGAGGGCAACAAGTGACTAACTCCCTTAAGATTTACTATATAAATAGTAGGAGTCTAAGAAGTATGAGCTAAGATTACTTGCAAGTGCAGGTAATATAGATATTATTGGTATAACGGAGACCTGGATCAACTTGAAAGATAGAGAAATGCCTTCTGAAGGCAACATACAGGGTTATAAACTATTCCACACTCATAGGGTCAACAGGAAGGGTGGTGGTGTGGCGATGTATGTCAGAGAAAATTTATATTGTGTTAGACAAGATATAAGATTAGAAACATGGAACACAGAATCTGTTTGGCTACAGTTTCTCGAAGGCCGTGAAAAATTAATTTTGGGTGTGATTTATAGGACCCCAAACCTTGATAGGCAGTGCAGTAAGCTGCTATGGGACGAAATTCATAAGGCGTCTAGATATGAAAATGTGTTAATGGGAGATTTTAACTTTAGACAAATTGATTGGAACACTGGGACAGGAAATCGTAAGTCTAGTGACTTTTTTGATACGGTACAGGATTGCTTTTTAAAACAGTTTGTGAAAGAACCAACTAGAGGAAACAACATGCTTGACTTGTTTCTTACCAACAAACAACCACTAGTTAATAACCTTGAGGTTAATGATGAGCTTGGGGAAAGCGATCACAAATCACTTAGTTTCAATACATCATGGAATTACCCAGATAACTGCAATCAAATCTTTATCCTAGACTTTCGCTTGGCCGACTTCATGGGACTCAGAAATTACCTGGAAGGGATAAATTGGGGTGACCTGACTATGTATCAGGTAGGTGGTGTTGGCTGACAATATGACATCTTTCAGAGCATAGTGCTAGTTGCCCAGACAACTTTTGTTCCAAGTAGGGAAATTAGATCTAACAAAAATGATCCCAAATGGATAAACAATAGATTAAGACATCTCACTGGTCAAAAGAGAGGCACATACAGGTGTATCAAAAGAAAGATTGTGCAGTTATAAAATCAATATATTCAACTAAAGAGAAAACTAGAAAAAAAGGGAATCCAAAAAGCAAAAAGGGGATTATGAGACTAAACTCGCAAGGGATTCGAAGGCTAACCCAAAAGGGTTCTTTCAAGTATACAGAAGTAAGATTTGGGACAAGATAGGCCCATCACTGACAATGATAAGGAACTCTGAACTTTTCAACACATACTTCCTCTCAGTTTTTACTCAGGAAGATACTAGCAAAATTCCAGAAATAATAATGTACAACAGGACGATAAACTATGCATGACTAGGGTAACTAGTGACATGGTCCTCAGACAGAGAAATTAAAACCTAATAAATCCCCAGGCCCTGTTCTCAAGGGTTTTAAAGTTTGGCTAATCTTTTCAGTATATCACTACAAACTGGCATAGTGCCAGACAAGTGGAAAATGGTAAATGTAATACCTGTTTACAAGGCAGGTGACAGGTCTTTAGCTTCGAACCATAGACCAATAAGCCTTACATCCATAGTGGGAAAATTTATGGAATCAATATTTGCCGAAACAATTTGTAGCCATCTTGAAAGGCATAAATTGGTTAATGAATCTCAGCACGATTTTACAAAGGGGCATTCCTGTCTTACGAATTTACTAACTTTTTTCACTAAGGTATTTGAGAAGGTAGATCATGGTACTGAATATGATATCGTGTTTATAGACTTCAGTAAGGATCTCGATAGAGTTCTACATCAGAAGTTATTGAGAAAACTTAAGGCACACGGAATAGGAGGAGCAATTTTTTCCTGGGTAGAGGCATGGTTAACAAATAGGCAGCAGAGTTTGCATAAATGGGGAGAAATCAGAATGAGGGCACATAACAAGTGGTGTTCCACAGGCGTCAGTGTTAGGCCCCTTGTTGACAATCTACATAAACGACATAGAAAAGGAAATAAATAGCGACATAAGCAAATTTGCTTATGTCACCAAAATAGGCCGTCCAATTCATTCTAATGAGGACATTAGAGCACTCCAGGATGATTTGAATAGACGGACGCAGTGGTCGGAGAAGTGGCAGATGCAGTTTAATATAGACAAATGCAAAGTTGAAATTGTTGGACAGGAAAATAATCATGCCACATATACACTAAATAATGTAGATCTTAATATTACTGACTGTTAAAACGATTTACGAGTTCTGGTTAGCAATAATCTGAAACCAAGACAACAGTGCCTAAGTGTTCAAAATAAAGCTATAAGAATCCTTGGCTTCATATCAAGAAGTATAAATAGAAGTCCTCAGGTTGTTCTTCAACTCTATATATTTTTGGTTAGGCCTCAACTAGATTATGCTGCACAATTTTCTTCACCGTATTACAGAATGGATGTAAATGCTCTGGAAAACGTACAAAGGAGGATGACAAAGTTGATCCCATGTATCAGAAATCTTCCCTACGAAGACTGAGGTCCCTGAATCTGCACTCTCTAGAAAGACGTAGAATTAGGAGGGATATGACTGAGGTGTATAAATGGAAAACAGGAATTAATAAAGGGGATGTAAATAGCATGCTAAAAATATCTAGCCTAGACAGGACTCGCAGCAATGGCTTCAAGTTGGGAAAATTTAGATTCAGGAGGGATATAGGAAAGCACTGGTTTGGTAATAGAGTTGTGGATGAGTGGAACAAACCCCAAAGCACTGTCACAGAAGATAAGATGTTGTGTAGTTTAAAAATAGGTCAGATAAATACGTGAGTGGGTTGTGGGTGGGTGTGAGTGGGACCTGACTAACTTGTGCAACTAGGTCAGATGCCAAGCTCCTGCCTTAAGTGAATGTGACCTCATCTGACTTGGTTAAAGCATTGGTTTAAGCCGGTGGGAGAATTGGACCTGCTTCGCATGGGCCAGTAGGCCTGTTGCGGTGTTCCTTCTTTCTTATATTCTTAAATACCACTTGTTCGTGAGCAAAGTAACATTTATGAAGGGATTCAGGGAAACCGGCAGGCCGGACTTGAGTCCTGGAGATGGGAAGTACAGTGCCTGCACTCTGAAGGAGGGGTGTTAATGTTGCAGTTTAAAAACTGTAGTGTAAAGCACCCTTCTGGCAAGACAGTGATGGAGTGAATGATGGTGAAAGTTTTTCTTTTTCGGGCCACCCTGCCTTGGTGGGAATCGGCCAGTGTGATAATAAAAATAAATAAATATATATATATATATATATATATATATATATATATATATATATATATATATATATATATATATATATATATATATAATGTCGTGCCTAATAGGTAAAACTGGTCAATTAGCAAGAACAAATTAAAAATTAAGTTCTTTCTAAAAATTCCTCTTATACGTTTAAAGATATATTTTTTCATTAATGTTAATGTAAAAAAATTTAATTTTGCTCCAAAAGAATCTTAGAAAACTTACCTAACCTTATTATAACAAGAACAATTTATTTTAGCCTAACCCAACTAAATATATTTTAGTTTTGTTTACAATAATTTAATACTAAACAAACACAGTGAAATATTTTTTTTTCGTTACGTTCAGAATGATTTCGGCGAAATTATTGCATACACAAATTTTCGCTTGTCTTACATGGCAAGATGAGCGTTGCTATTTAAGCCAAGATCGCAAGTTCTGCCTATTCGGCACGACATTATATATATATATATATATATATATATATATATATATATATATATATATATATATATATATATATAAACACTGATCTCTGGCTGAAGGAGACTCGAACCTACGAACCTTGGAACAAGGTACGCAGTGCTATACCAAACTCACCACACTGGACCAATACCTTGGAGTCCAGCTTGCGCTAGACTTTGATCAAAAGCAGCCAGCATTCAGGGAGAAGGCTTACAGCTTTTTATCTCATCCCCTGCATGCATCAGCATTACTAGAGATATTAACAATGCAAGGATTTCGCGAGAGCAGGCGAAATATACAATGTGGTGAGTTTGGTATAGCACTGCGTACCTTGTTCCAAGGTTCGTAGGTTCGAGTCTCCTTCAGCCAGAGATCAGTGTTTGTGTATATTTCCCCTGCTCTCGCGAATTCCTTGCGCGCGCGCGCGCACACACACGCACACACACACGTGGGGGGGCACCTGGAAAGAAACAAGTGTATAATTGACAACCAGCACGGTTTCAGGGAAGGAAAATCCTGTGTCACAAACCTACTAGAGTTTTATGACAAGGTGACAGAAGTAAGACAAGAGAGAGAGGGGTGGATCGACTGTGTATTTTTGGACTGCAAGAAGGCTTTCGACACAGTTCCTCACAAGAGGTTACTGCAAAAGCTAGAGGACCAGGCACACATAACAGGAACGGCACTGCAATGGATCAGAGAATATCTGACAGGGAGGCAACAACGAGTCATGGTACGCGACGAGGTGTCAGAGTGGGCGCCTGTGACAAGCGGGGTTCCACAGGGGTCAGTCCTAGGACCTGTGCTGTTCTTGGTATACGTGAACGACATAACGGAAGGGATAGACTCAGAAGTGTCCTTGTTTGCAGACGATGTGAAGTTAATGAGAAGAATCGAATCGGACGAGGATCAGGCAGGACTACAAAGAGATCTGGACAGGCTACAAGCCTGGTCCAGCAACTGGCTCCTTGAATTTAACCCTGCCAAATGCAAAGTCATGAAGATTGGGGAAGGGCAAAGAAGACCGCAGACACAATATAGTTTAGATGGCCAAAGACTGCAAACCTCACTCAAGGAAAAAGATCTGGGGGTGAGTATAACACCGAGCATATCTCCTGAGGTGCACATCAATCAGATAACTGCTGCAGCATACGAGCGCCTGGCAAACCTACGGATAGCATTCCGATACCTCAGTAAGGATTCGTTTAAGACTCTGTACACCATCTACGTCAGGCCCATACTGGAGTATGCAGCACCAGTTTGGAATCCACACCTAGTCAAGCACGTCAAGAAATTAGAGAAAGTGCAAAGGTTTGCAACAAGACTAGTCCCAGAGCTACGGGGATTGTCCTATGAAGAAAGGTTGAGGGAAATCGGCCTGACGACACTGGAGGCCAGGAGGGTCAGGGGAGACATGATAACGACATATAAAATACTGCGTGGAATAGACGAGGTGGACAAAGACGGGATGTTCCCGAGATGGGACACAGACACAAGAGGTCACAATTGGAAGTTGAAGACTCAGATGAATCAAAGGGATGTTAGGAAGTATTTCTTCAGTCATAGAGCAGTCAGGCCATGGAATAGCCTAGAAAGTGATGTAGTGGAGGCAGGAACCATACATAGTTTTAAGGCGAGGTATGATAGAGCTCATGGGGCAGGGAGAGAGAGGACCTAGTAGCAATCAGCGAAGAGGCGGGGCCAGGAGCTGTGACTCGACCCCTGCAACCACAAATCGGTGAGTACACGTATTGATCAACACTGCACTAGCCAAGGAGTCGAACCCATGCTATTTTGGCCCGCCTCATGGTGAGAGAAAACGCATGACGCTTTAGACCACTAGACCCCACAATACATATATATATATATATATATATATATATATATATATATATATATATATATATATATATATATATATATATATAATGTCGTGCCCAATAAGTATAACTTGCTATTTTGGCTCAAATAGCAATGCACTTCTTGCCAAATAGGATAAGGGAAAATTTGTGTATGCAATAATTTCGCAAAAAAATATCTAAATTTAGCAAATAAAACATATTTCATTGTGTTTGTTTATCATTAAATTATTGTAAGCTTCTATAAATATATTTAGTTGGATTAGGCTAAATTAAACTGTTACTTATAATAAGATTAGGTAAGTTTCCTAAGGTTCTTTTGGTACAAAATCATTCATTTTTATGTTAACATAATTCAAAAATATATCTTTAAATGTATAAGAGATAATTTTAGAAAGGACTTAATTTTAAATGAGTTCTTGCTAACTAACCAGTTTTACCTATACAGTATCGGAGGAGCTGGAGGAAACCCATAATCTTTA
>NC_091294.1:53472067-53529567 GCF_038502225.1 Cherax quadricarinatus | reverse complement strand
TTTCTTCTTTTGCACACCCTACCAAATTCATCCACCAATCTCTGCAACTTCTCTTCAGAATCTCCCAAGAGCACAGTGTCATCAGCAAAGAGCAACTGTGTGATTCTTTATCTTTTAACTCCACGCCTCTTGCCAAGACCCTCGCATTTACTTCTCTTACAACCCCATCTATAAATATATTAAACAACCACGGTGACATCACACATCTTTGTCTAAGGCCTACTTTTACTGGGAAATAATTTCCCTCTTTCCTACATACTCTAACTTGAGCCTCACTATCCTCGTAAAAACTATATATATATATATATATATATATATATATATATATATATATATATATATATATATATATATATATATATATATATATATATATATATATATATATATATATA
The DNA here is from genome assembly GCF_038502225.1 of Cherax quadricarinatus. Taxonomy (NCBI): domain Eukaryota; kingdom Metazoa; phylum Arthropoda; class Malacostraca; order Decapoda; family Parastacidae; genus Cherax; species Cherax quadricarinatus. The sequence goes on along the minus strand of NC_091294.1, from coordinate 53,529,172 downwards.
TATATATATATATATATATGTGTCGTGCCGAATATGTAAAACTGGTCAATTACCAAGAACTCATTTAAAATTAAGTCCTTTCTAAAATTTTCTCTTATACGTTTACATATATATATTTTTCATTAATGTTAATGAAAAAAAATTTAATTTTGCACCAAAAGAATCTTAGAAAACTTACCTACCTTATTACAAAAAAGAGCAATTTATTTTAGCCTAACCCAACTAAATATATTTTAGATTTGTTTACAATAATTTAATACTAAACAAACACAGTGAAATGTATTTTTTTCGTTAGGTTCAGAATGATTTTGGCGAATTTATTGCATACACAAATTTTCACTTGTTCTATATGGCAAGATGAACGTTGCTATTTAAGCCAAGATCGCAAATTCTGCCTATTCGGCACGACATATATATATATATATATATATATATACATATATATATACATATATATATATATATTATATATATATATGTATATATATATGTATATATATATGTATATATATGTATATATATATATATATGTGTGTTTGGCCCCCTCTTTTCTAGAACACTGCAAGCTCCTTGTGTGTTGACTGCAACATTAAAGGCCTAGATCTACCATTCAACTCCCCTTGTTGTTTTGCATCCTGTTTCACTTGTTCAAGGTGGATATTACACTAACCTTTTTACATTCCATCTGCAGGCCGCGTAGACCAACTGACATTAGTACTAATTCCGAAGAATTTGAAAAAAGAAATTGAAAATATACCCACTTCGCACCAGGATCAGAATCATTGGATTATTTATAAAAAAAAAAAATTTAAAGCGCAACTAGGACGAGCCTTTATTCTTTGGAGAAAGAGCCTACATCTAGGTGAAATACCAGAGAGCTTAAAGAGTGCAGACATGGCTCCTTTGTATAAGAGACGTAGTAGAGCACTTGTCAAAACTTACACTCCAGTAGCCCTAATATTCCATATAAAAATATTGTAAAGAGTGATGAAATGTCAAATTATAAACTTTGTGGAAGAGCACAATGTGCATAACACAAACCAGCATGGTTTTAAACTGGAAGATAATGCCTCTCACAACCGTTAAAACACTATGATAGAATTACGGAGGCATAGGAAAACAACCAAAAAGTAGATGTGATATACACAGATTTTTACAAAGGCGTTTGATAAACGCGATTACGTTATTGAAGAGCTTGGTCCATGGCCGGGCTCCGAGAGTAGTAAGACTCTCGAAACTCATCAATGGTATATCATTCCTTGTCAAAGAAATAATTGCACACATAGGGAGGGCCATAGACATAATGGGGTAGGTAGGCAGATGGATTTTCAGATTTCTAGAGCACAAAAATAAATATTAGTAAAAAGAGCAAAATCCAGCATCAGGAGGGTACAAAGCTCAGTACCCCAAGGTACTGTCTTGGTACCCGGGTTTAGCGCTAAAATTATAATAATAATATTTGGCACCTCTACTCTTTCTTATCCTCAAAATAGACAACCATGACAGTTTTGTATCATTTGCAGATATCACAAAATTAAGCATGAAAGCACTCTCAGTGTTAGACACTGAATAACTTGATATAAAGGTTTTCCAGTGGGCGGTAGCGAACATATAGTTCATCGGTGGTAAGTTCCAGTTGCTAAGATATGGAAAGTACGAACCAAAAAGGGACACTGTATACAAAACTCAGGAGGACAGTCAAACAGAACAAAAGGAACATGTGAAAGACTTGGGGATAATTATGTCAGCTGACTTAAGAAATCGTAATGACACGATTGCAAATAAACCATACCCCCGGCCGGGATTGAACCCGCGGTTCTGAGGGACTGACCTCCTCAAAACTTTAAGGGTGATGGACTGATTACATCGTCTTCAAGTATCTTCTGCTTCTATCAACTTTTCTGTATTCGACTGAAGAAGCCTACTGTGTAGGCGAAACGTTTCATAATAAAGATACCTAACTGTTGCATATGTGTCTTACCTAACAACCTGTCGGTATTTTATACCATTTTAATGTTCATGTTATGGTGTCAACAAGAGGTGACTGGGAAGGTAGTATATATACACTTAGGATCACAGGATATCCTCGTCTTGTTATTATACATAAATATTGTACATAAAGAATGTATACTTTCACAGTAACTGAGCCACACTGTGTATCATGGCACTGCTCATGTAATTGTCTTGAATTATTTACCTTTACTTAACGTCACTTCAGGTGAACATAAGACTAATTTAAGAAACGTAGATCTGGTTATAATAACAGATGTGCGAGATGTAGGTAATGTATGACTGAGGAAAATGTTCAGAAATACACTAAATTATATACCTTTGAAAACTCCTAATGTCATTATGGGCACGGATAACAATACTGTAAATTTAGATGGAGATGAAAGACCGCTACTCCGTCAGCCAGGTGGACTGGGTGTATAGGTTAGGTGGGGAGAGATGGAAGGAGAGGGAGAGGATGTGGGAAGGAAAGGAGAGAGGAAGGGAGTGAGGGACTGGGGGATGGGAGAGAGAGAAATATGGGAGGGGTTAGCGAAGATGGGGATGTCTTGGTGGGTTTAGTGGGCAGAGGCGTGGCCATGAGTGGACATGGCCCGCCTCTTCATCCTCCCTGGATGGGCACCTCACTGAGGAAGGAAGGGAGAGAGTTGAGGGTCACTGACTCGTGGCTGCTGCTCAGGTTTTTGTGCCAGAGAGAGTTATGCCAGGAATGCCAACCATCCCTCCTCCCTTGACTCGTAATTACGCCCGCTTACTCTCCTCCTGCCCACTGGTCCCTCTCTGTCCCTATTCCCACTCTCAACCCTCTCGGCCATCCTCTCCACACACTAGCGAGTAGGTAAACCATCCTCTCCACTCACTAGTGAGTGGGTAAGCCATCCTCTCCACTCACTAGTGAGTGGATAAACCATCCTCGTGGGTAAGCCATCCTCTCCACTCACTAGTGAGTGGTTTACCTGGAGGTTACCTGGAGGTTACCTGGAGGTTATTCCGGGGATCAACGCCCCCGCGGCCCGGTCCATGACCAGGCCTCCCGATGGATCAGGGCCTGATAAACTAGGCTGTTACTGCTGGCCGCACGCAGTCCAACGTACGAGCCACAGCCCGGCTGATCCGGCACTGACTTTAGGTATCTGTCCAGCTCTCTCTTGAAGGCAGCCAGGGGTTTATTGGCAATTCCCCTAATGCTTGATGGGAGGCTGTTGAACAGTTTTGGGCCCCGGACACTTATGGTGTTTTCCCTTAGTGTACCAATGGCGCCCCTACTTTTTATTGGGGGTATTTTGCATCGCCTGCCCAGTCTTTTACTTTCGTAGGGAGTGATTTCTGTGTGCAGATTTGGGACCATTCCTTCCAAGATTTTCCAAGTGTAGATTATGATATATCTCTCCCTCCTGCGTTCCAACGAGTACAAGTCAAGTGCTTCCAAGCGTTCCCAGTAGTTAAGGTGCTTGACAGAACTTATACGTGCAGTAAAGGATCTCTGTACACTCTCTAGATCTACGATTTCACCTGCTTTGAATGGAGATGTTAATGTACAGCAGTATTCCAGCCTAGAGAGAACAAGTGATTTGAAAAGGATTATCATGGGCTTGGCATCTCTCGTTTTGAAAGTTCTCATTATCCATCCTATCATTTTCTTTGCACTTGTGATCGTGGCACTGTTGTGATCCTTGGACTTGTCTTATCCAGCTTCATCACCTCTTCCCTCTTGTACCGCCTTCAATGCTCACCCCCACACCATTACCACGCCCACACGGGAACACTCACATCATTACCACGCCCACACGGGAACACTCAAACCATTACCACGCCCACACGGGAACACCCACACCATTGTTAGGTAAGACACATATGCAACAGTTAGGTATCTTTATTGTGAAACGTTTCGCCTACACAGTAGGCTTCTTCAGTCAAGTACAGAAAAGTTGATAGAAGCAGAAGATACTTGAAGACGATGTAATCAGTCCATCACCCTTAAAGTTTTGAGGTGGTCAGTCCCTCAGTCTGGAGAAGAGCATTGTTCCATAGTATGAAACAATATGGAGAAGAAGTGACGGGATGGAGCTTTTATAGCGCCAAGAGGTGAGACGTAGGCCACTAGGAGAGGTAAGAACTCAGATGTTGAGAAGGCAGGTCCCTCTCAAATCCAGCCTCTCTCACTAGTGGAAGTTGTCGAAGTTGATTGCAGGTCTGTACCAAGATACCCTTGTGTTGCAGTGTCTGACAGATTGAACATTAAAATGGTATAAAATACCGACAGGTTGTTAGGTAAGACACATATGCAACAGTTAGGTATCTTTATTGTGAAACGTTTCGCCTACACAGTAGGCTTCTTCAGTCAAGTACAGAAAAGTTGATAGAAGCAGAAGATACTTGAAGACGATGTAATCAGTCCATCATCCCTTGAGAGGGACCTGCCTTCTCAACATCTGAGTTCTTACCTCTCCTAGTGGCCTACGTCTCACCTCTTGGCGCTATAAAAAGCTCCATCCCGTCACTTCTTCTCCATATTGTTTCATACTATGGAACAATGCTCTTCTCCAGACTGAGGGACTGACCACCTCAAAACTTTAAGGGTGATGGACTGATTACATCGTCTTCAAGTATCTTCTGCTTCTATCAACTTTTCTGTACTTGACTGAAGAAGCCTACTGTGTAGGCGAAACGTTTCACAATAAAGATACCTAACTGTTGCATATGTGTCTTACCTAACAACCTGTCGGTATTTTATACCATTTTAATGTTCACCCACACCATTACCACGCCTACATGGGAACACACACACCATTACCACACCCAACAAGGAAACACCCACACTATTACCAACCCCTGCACCGATACCATTAAGACCACACCATTACCACGCCCACACAAATATACCATCCTACGATCACATAAACCATTACCACGCCCATACAAACATACTTTCACCATGACCACACAGACATATGAATGATGGTTGTTTCTAGCTGTCTTGAAAAGGGGAAGTGATCAGCTGGGCTGTGAAGTATCAGCTGGACTGCGTGCTGATAGCAACAGCCTAATTAGTGGAGCCATCAATGAGGTCTGGTTTGGGGCTAGGCCGGTGGCGCGATAACCCCCTGAACTGACCATTACTAAGCCCACACACTATATTTAGTGCGCTTAAAAACTTTGTTGCACTGTAGACAGGTTTTAGTCATGACTGATTTCCAATGATGTGACTAGTCTCTATCATTGGACAACGAAATATACCACTGATATACTTTTAATGTGTTCTGAGAGCTTTCCTACTCCTGGAACCCGGCCATAGGCCAGACTCGTTTGTGCTTGCCAGGTCAGTTGCTGCTGGTGGCCCGCTGACTCACATATTGATCACAGCTTGGTTGATCTGGTACCTGATAAGTTTAGATTTAGAAAGGACATAGGAAAGTATTGGTTTGGAAATAGGGTAGTTGATGAGTGGAACAGTCTACCTAGTTGGGTTATTGAGGCTAGGACTTTGAGTAGTTTCAAATTTAGGTTGGATAAGTACATGAGTGGGAGGGGTTGGATTTGAGTGGGACTTGCACATCGGAGCTTGTTTCTTGGGTGGCATTGAAAATTGGGTTGGTCAAATGTTTGTTAGTGGGATGAATTGTAAAAGGACCTGCCTAGTATGGGCCAACAGGCCTGTTGCAGTGTTTCTCCTTTCTTATGTTCTTATGAAAGTATATCTGGGTGTTCCGGGGGTCAACGCCCCCGCAGTCCGGTGCAAGACCAGGCAGATACTTGTCCAGGTTCCTCTTGAAGACTTCTACACTTCTCTCAGCAGTATTAGGTTTAGTAGAAAAACAGAAATGAGCAGGAAGTGTAAAGAGAAAGGAGAGTCTTTCAATGTTTATTATGCTAATAGCCGTAGTGCTAGGAATAAGATGGACGAGTTGAGATTAGTTGCTAGTGCAGGTAACATTGATGTATTTGCCTTAACTGAGACGTGGTTTAATTCAAAAAGTCGGGACATGCCTGCGGAATGTCACATTCAGGGTTTTAAATTGTTCCAAGTAGATAGAAGTATCGGGAAAGGGGGTGGGGTGGCATTGTATGTCCGAGATCGCTTGAACTGTTGCATAAAAACGGGTATTAAGTCTGAAGTAACACATACAGAGTCTGTTTGGATAGAATTTTCAGAGAGGCATGAAAAACTGATTTTAGGAGTGATATACCGTCCCCCAAACTTAGATAGGGACCAAGGGAGACTACTATGGGAGGAAATTGTTAAGGCCACAAGGCACGATAATGTAGTAATTCTAGGAGACTTGAACTTTAGTCATATTGTTAGGTAAGACACATATGCAACAGTTAGGTATCTTTATTTCGAAAAGTTTCGCCTACACAGTAGGCTTCTTCAGTCGAGTACAGAAAAGTTGATAGAAGCAGAAGATACTTGAAGACGATGTAATCAGTCCATCACCCTTAAAGTTTTGAGGTGGTCAGTCCCTCAGTCTGGAGAAGAGCATTGTTCCGTTGTCTGAAACAATATGAAGTTGAAGTGACAGGATGGAGCCTTATATAGTGCCAGGAGGTGAGACGTAGGTTGCTTTGGGAGGGCAGGTCCTTCTCAAACCCAGCCGTTCTCACTAGTAGAGGTTGTCGAAGTTGATGGTCTGTACCAAGATACCCTTGTGTTGCAGTGTCTGACAGAATGAACATTAAAATGGTATAAAATACAGACAGATTGTTAGGTAAGACACATATGCAACAATTAGGTATCTTTATTTCGAAACGTTTCGCCTACACAGTAGGCTTCTTCAGTCGAGTACAGAAAAGTTGATAGAAGCAGAAGATACTTGAAGACGATGTAATCAGTCCATCACCCTTAAAGTTTTGAGGTGGTCAGTCCCTCTTCGCTCTTCTCCAGACTGAGGGACTGACCACCTCAAAACTTTAAGGGTGATGGACTGATTACATCGTCTTCAAGTATCTTCTGCTTCTATCAACTTTTCTGTACTCGACTGAAGAAGCCTACTGTGTAGGCGAAACGTTTCGAAATTTAGTCATATTGATTGGAATTTCTTGACTGGGAATTTAGAATCATACGACTTCTTAGAAGAAGTTCAGGATTGTTTTTTGAAGCAGTTTGTGACAGAACCTACAAGGGGAAATAACCTGCTTGACTTAGTTCTGGCAAACAATGAATCCCTTATTAATAATTTAGAAATTTCAGAGGAACTGGGTGCTAGCGACCACAAATCAATTACATTTAGCATTGAATGGAAGTACGATAGTAGCGATAACTCAGTAACAGTCCCAGATTTTCGCTTAGCAGATTACGATGGGCTTAGAGAACACTTATCATCTGTTGACTGGGGTAACGAAGAGAGCTATCAATATGACAGTTTTCTGAACACAATACATGCTTGTAATAAAGTTGGTAGAATTACCGACAATATGTAAAGTAAAAGGACACAAGTGCAACTAATGTGACATTTATTGTGGCAACGTTTCGCTCTCCAGGAGCTTTATCAAGCCATTACAAACAATACATGGACACAGAGGGTATATAAAGGCTCAGAGTGAGGTGCAATACTAGTGAGGTAACATTTCGATGTTCACTAGTGGTAGTAGTAGTAGTAGTAGTGACAAAAGTAATACAATATGATAGAGCAATTAATTCGTACAAGAGTAAAAGCATATAAAAGCTATTACTTGGGTAACATAAAAATAGGTTGGACAAATATAGACTGGAAAGAGGCAGCTTGTTTCAGTGTTCACTCTCTGTAATGTGCTTTGTGTAGTATAACAGGAGAGACTATGTGATGGCAGGGTTTACTGTTTTCAGGAGGATTCTTGCTAAGACTTCGGAGATGGTGAAGCTGCCGTTGTTTTGTTTAATTGTATTCGAAACAGCGATTAGTGCTGATTCGAGGCACTTGCATCTGCGGAAATTAGTTTCTTTGATCACTAATTGTGCGTCTCTGAATTTCATGAGATGATTGGTGGAATTTCGGTGTTGTACACAGGCGTTGTTCAAGTTATCATTCCTACATGCGTAAATGTGTTCATTGAGGCGGGTGTCGAGGTTTCTTGCTGTTTCACCTACGTAAATCTTGTCACAGCCTCCACAGGGTATAGTGTAAACTCCTGCATTGACTGGTTCGTGGTGCTTGGATTGTGTCCTGGTTAGATCCTTTATTGAAGTGCTAGAAGCGATGGCGACTCTGGTGTTAGCTTGTGAAAGTACTTTTGAGACGTTCAGTGCAACCTGGCTGTTGGGAAGAATTATAACTTTGTTGGGAGTTGTGTTGATGCGTGGAGAATTAATGATCTGAAGAGCTCTTTTCTTGCAGTCTTTGATGAAAAAAGAAGGAAAATGTAACTCAGTGAGTGTTTGGTGAATATATGTACATTCCTCATCAAGAAACTCAGGACTGCAAATTCGGTATGCTCTTAGGAAAAACCCGATGATGATGCCTCTTTTGGTCTTGGTATCTTGACTGGAATAGAAGTGTGTGACATCACTTTTATTGGTGGGTTTCCGATAAACTTGAAATCTTAGGTTGTTGTCTACAACTCCCAACAAAGTTATAATTCTTCCCAACAGCCAGGTTGCACTGAACGTCTCAAAAGTACTTTCACAAGCTAACACCAGAGTCGCCATCGCTTCTAGCACTTCAATAAAGGATCTAACCAGGACACAATCCAAGCACCACGAACCAGTCAATGCAGGAGTTTACACTATACCCTTCGTACACAACTTGTCAGACACTGCAACATCATGGAATCTTAATTCTGAGGACATGTACATAACCTTCACAACTACGACAACTACTACTACAACTAACCCATCTCTTTGGGAAGGACCTACTTCCACTGGGGAATCCCGCCTACCAGTGAATATGCCCTCGGCTGCTACACCTGACGTTACTATATAAGCGCCAGGATCCTTTCTTCTGCTTCAGAATTCCACGACTATGGTGCTCTTCGCACCTACTCCTAGGTTGAGGGACTGATTACCTCATCTTCTGTACATAGTTCTACTGTCTTCAAGCTATGTCCTAGAATTTGTATTGATAAAGCCACTGGATGGCGAAACGTCTACAATAAAGATACCCAGATGTTGCACATGTGTCTTAATCTCACACTATACCCTGTGGAGGCTGTGACAAGATTTACGTAGGTGAAACAGCAAGAAGCCTCGACACCCGCCTCAATGAACACATTTACGCATGTAGGAACAATAACTTGAACAACGCCTGTGTACAACACCGAAATTCCACCAATCATCTCATGAAATTCAGAGACGCACAATTAGTGATCAAAGAAACTAATTTCCGCAGACGCAAGTGCCTCGAATCAGCACTGATCGCTGTTTCGAATACAATTAAACAAAACAACGGCAGCTTCACCATCTCCTAAGTCTTAGCAAGTGGTGACCTGTACTTAACTCAGTGGTGACCTGTACTTAACTCAGTGGTGACCTGTACTAAACTCTGTGAAGAAGTGTCTTGTTTGCTCCCGTGGACTGAACCAAGATGCCCTCCATCGAGCAACTTAAGGAAGAATTGAGGGCAGCGAAGATGGAGATACGGCGATTGACCGAGGAAAACAAGAGGATTCGTAGTAGTCCTCCTGTTTCGAGTCCTCAGGTCAAGAAGGGATCGTGGTCAGTGGCTGGACAGCAGGGGACGACGAAGTTGACGATAAAGAAGACGAATGGAAAGCCAGAAACGATGAAGAAGAAAGAGACTGCTGTGGAAACTCCCGTGGAAACCTCCAACGCATTCTCAGTGCTACCCGACGAATGTGAGTCGACTACTGGGATCGTCACGACGAACGACAACAAGGAAGGTAAGAATATTGTTGTTGTTGGGGATAGCCAGGTTAGATACATGGATAGGGCATTCTGCTTGAAGGACAGGAGTAGGAGACAAAGGGTATGCTTTCCTGGGGCTGGGATGGAGGACATTGTTAGCCGGCTTGACAACATCATGAACGGTAATGGGATCAATCCTATTATTTGCCTCAGTGCTGGAGGCAATGATGTAGGCAAGCATAGAAGTGAGGATTTAGTTAGAAAGTTCAGGACAGCTATAGACATAATTAGGAAGAAGGGGGGGCGCCCTGTTATATGTGGCATTTTGCCAAGAAGAGGTGTTGGTAATGAATGGTTGTCCAGAGCAATTGGTATTAATTGTTGGCTGGATAAACACTGTAAGGATAATGCAGTACCATTCATTGACAACTGGGACAACTTCTATGGCCGAAATGACATGTATGCCAGGGATGGGGTTCACTTATCCAGGGCAGGTGTGGGTTTTCTTGCTAACTCAGTTGAGGGGGTTGTTAGGACTTTAAACTAGGATTAGTTAGAGGTATGGGTTTAAAAATGATTAATAATGAGTATGGATATATTGACTTATGCTCTGATATTAAGAATCTTAATAGTAACTGTCATGGAGTAACTCTGGGTAATGATAATTTCAGAAATTGTGTAAAAACAAAGATGAATAGGAAAAAGTGCAGAAGAAAAAACATATGATGGTATTTTATGCTAACAGTCGAAGTGCAAGAAATAAAATTAATGAACTACGTTTGGTAGCATGTGCTGGGAACTTTGATATCATTGCATTAACTGAAACGTGGTATGATTTAAAGAGTCGGGATATGACTGCTGAGTGTAATATTCAGGGATTTAAGTTGTTCAATGTGGATAGATGTAATGGGAAGGGGGGAGGAGTTGCATTGTATGTTCGAGAAAATATTAATTGTTGCATAAAAACAGGTATAAAAATAGATGGAGCAGTAACAGAGTCTGTTTGGGTAGAGTTCGTGGAGGGTCAAGAAAAACTAATTCTAGGTGTAATATACCGACCTCCAGGCTTGGATCAGGATAGAGGGAGACTTCTTTGGGACGAAATTGTTAGGGCTTCTGGACACAGTAACATAGTCATAGTAGGGGACTTTAACTTTAGTCAAATTGACTGGAATTCTTTGACAGGTAATCTAGAGTCCAGTGACTTCATGGAAACAGTTCAGGACTGTTTTCTGAAACAGAGTGTAACTGAGCCTACAAGGGGTAATAATTTGCTAGACCTAGTCTTGTCAAATAAGGAAACACTCGTGAATAATCTGGAGATCACTGAAGAGCTTGGCGCAAGTGATCACAAATCCTTTAGCATTAATTGGGAATGCAAGAATAATGATAATACAGTAAAAATCCCTGATTTTCGTTCTGCCGATTATAATGGACTTAGGGAACATCTGTCTAATCTTGATTGGGGTTATCTAGCTAATGATTTTATTGACGATAATCATACTTATGAATATGAAGGGATCTGCTTTTATGATTGTTTTGTTAATAATGTACACAGTGCCCAGAGTATATACATTCCCCAGAGAGAAATTAGGTCTAATAATAACGATCCCAAATGGGTTAACAGGAGGCTAAAGCATCTATTAGGGGAGAAAAGGGGAATTTATAGGCGCATCAGAAGAGGAGAGGTTAACCTTACTGACCAATATGTTCAGCTTAAAAGAGAAGTAAAAAAGGCGATTAGAAAGGCTAAACGTGACTATGAAATTAGAGTTGCTAATGAATCAAAGACTAATCCAAAGGGGTTCTTTCAAGTGTATAGGACGAAGGTGAAGGAAAAAGTAGGACCTCTGAAATCTGGGAATGGACAGCTGACGGATAATGAACTGGAAATGTGTTCCTTATTTAATGACTATTTTTTGTCAGTTTTTACACAGGAAGATGTAAATGAGATTCCAGTAATTAACAATTATTTAGTTCCTGATGAATTTAAGTTAACTAATATTACTGTCACGAGGGACATGGTTATTAAACAGATAGACAAACTGAAACAAAATAAGTCCCCGGGACCCGATGAGTTGTTTTCAAGGGTACTTAAGGAATGCAAGATGGAGCTTAGTCAGCCATTAACGAGTGTATTCAATGCGTCCATCCTTACCAGTGTTGTGCCAGAGTTGTGGAAGATGGCTAATGTGGTTCCTATATTCAAATCAGGGGATAAGTCCACTCCTTCAAATTACCGTCCAATAAGCCTGACATCTATAGTGGGCAAGTTATTAGAATCAATTATAGCTGACATTATCAGAAGTCACCTTGAAGAGCATAACTTGATAAATGAATCTCAGCATGGATTCATGAGAGATCGTTCCTGCCTGGCAAACTTACTGACGTTCTTCAATAGAACATTTGAGGCAGTTGACAGTGATAAGGAATATGATATTGTTTATTTGGATTTTAGTAAAGCCTTCGACAGAGTACCTCACAAGAGACTCTTAAGAAAAGTGGCAGCTCATGGTATAAGAGGTAAAGTTCTAGCATGGATTGAGGCATGGCTTACCAATAGAAAGCAGAGTTACCATTAATGGAGTGAAATCTGAATGGGGATTAGTCACTAGTGGTGTTCCACAAGGATCAGTTTTAGGCCCTCTCTTGTTCATAATTTACATTAATGACCTTGATGAAGGGATTACTAGTGACATGAGTAAGTTTGCTGATGATACAAAGCTAGGCCGTATAATTCACTCTGAGGAGGATATCAATGAACTCCAGGACGATTTGAACAAATTAATGTCTTGGTCTGAAAAATGGCAGATGAAGTTTAATGTGGATAAGTGTAAGGTACTTGCCCTTGGTAATGAAAATAACCCTCGAAGCTATAATCTAGGTGAAGTAGAGCTTGGTCATACAGAATGTGAAAAAGACTTGGGAGTCATGGTAAGCAGAAATCTAAAGCCAAGACAGCAGTGCCTCAGTGTGCGCAACAAGGCCAACAGATTACTTGGATTTATCTCAAGAAGTATAAGTAACAGAAGTCCAAAAGTTATTTTACAGCTCTATACATCACTAGTGAGGCCTCATTTAGATTATGCTGCTCAGTTTTGGTCCCCTTACTACAGGATGGACATAGACTCATTAGAGAACATACAGAGAAGAATGACTAAAATGATTTACTGTGTAAAGAACCTCCCGTATGAAGATAGACTTAAAGCCTTAAATCTCCACTCTCTGGAGAGGCGTAGAATGAGGGGAGATATCATTGAAGTGTATAAGTGGATGACGGGCATAAACAAGGGAGACATTAATAAAGTACTGAGGGTGTCGAACCAGGTAAGAACCAGGAATAATGGATTTAAGTTGGATAAATTTAGATTTAGAAAGGACATAGGTAAGTACTGGTTTTCTAACAGAGTTGTAGATGCGTGGAACAGTCTTCCCAGTGGGGTGATAGAGGCTAGGACCTTGGGTAGCTTTAAGAAGAGACTGGACAAATATATGAGTTGGAGGGGCTGGGTTTGATTGGTGTTAAGGGGTACGGGAGTTATTTCTTGAGTAGCTTTAGGTAGATGTCGTTTTGATAAGGACCTGCCTCGTATGGGCCAGTAGGCCTTCTGCAGTGTTCCTACATTCTTATGTTCTTATTGGCTCTACGCAGGCCGTAAATAATCTCTGTATCCTTTCCAGCTCTCATATTTCTCCTGCCTCAGACAAAGCCGTCAATACTGAGCAATAATCCAAATGAGAGAGCGGAAGTGATTTCAAAAGTGTCACCTTTGTTGTGAAAGTTCTCATTATCCACCTCATCATCCTCTTGGCTGTAATAAAGTTGGTAGAATTACCGACAATATGTAAAGTAAAAGGACACAAGTGCAACTAATGTGACATTTTATTGTGGCAACGTTTCGCTCTCCAGGAGCTTTATCAAGCCTGGAGAGTGAAACGTTGCCACAATAAAATGTCACATTAGTTGCACTTGTGTCCTTTTACTTTACATCCTCTTAGCTGCCAAGACCTTGGGTCTTATGTTCTCTGAAAAAAAGATCAGCTGACATAACTATTCCCAAACCCTTCACATATTTCTTTCATTCTATTTGATAACCCTTTTGAGTTTTGTATACATTGTCCCTTTTGAGTTCTTTATTCTTCCCATACCTAAGTAGCTGGAACTAATCACTATTGAACGTCATGTTCTCCCCTGCTCACTTATTTACATGTGACAGAAAGAGCAGGCAACAAGGAATGGTTGGAATATATCTCAAATTGTCACACATCTGAACACAGTTACTATACTACACAACTGATGTAGTTAGTTTTAGTAGTCAAGACTGAGAACCAAAACCTGGTCAATGAGGTTGTAAATAAACCGCCAGACGCAACATTCCAACAGTTCAAGAAACAACTAATAAAAATTGATGACTCTCTTGAAAATCTTCCAACCTCAGCCCTAAACATCTTCATGCTTTGCGATTTCAATTTAAGATATTTAAAATGGAAGAACATTGAATATATCTACCGGGAGGTATTCCGGGGGTCAACGCCCCCGCGGCCCGGTCCACAACCAGGCCTCTCGGTGGATCAGGGCCTGATCAACCAGGCTGTTACTGCTGGCCGCACATAGTCCAACGTATGAACCACAGCCCGGTTGATCCGGCACCAACTTTAAGTATCTGTCCAGCTTCCTCCTGAAGGCAGCCAGGGGCCTATTGGTAATTCCCTTTATTCCTGGTGGGAGGCTGTTGAACAGTCTTGGGCCCTGGAGACTTATGGTGTTTTCTCTTAGTGTACCAATGGCGCCCCTACTTTTCATTGGGGATATTTTGCATCGCCTGCCAAGTGTTTCGAGGGGAGTGATTTGTATGTGCAGATTCGGGACCATTCCTTCTAGGATTTTCAGAATGTAGATTATGATACATCTCCCTTGCCTGCGTTCCAACGAGTACAAATCAAGTGCTTCCAAGCGTTCCCTGTAGTTGAGGTGTTTGACGGAACTTGTATGTTCAGTAAAGGTTTTCTGTACACTCTCTAGATCTGCATTTTCACCTGCTTTGAATGGAGATGTTAATTTGCAGCAATATTCCAGCCTAGAGAGGACAAGTGATTTGAAAAGGATCATCATTGGCTTGGCATCTCTTGTTTTGAACATTCTCATTATCCATCCTATCATTTTATTAGCAGTTGCGATCGTGGCACTGTTGTGATCCTTGAAAGTGAGATCCTCAGACATTACCACTCCCAGGTCCCTCACAGAATTTGTAGTACTCGGTTCTAATTATTTTCACCAGTTTTCCATAACGGAGTAGCTGGAATTTGTCTTCATTGAACATCATATTTGTTTTTCCATTCCCATTGGAAAACTACGTTTATATCTTCTTGGAGGTTAAAAAGGTCCTCAACAGATGATAGTCTCACGAAGATCCCAGTATAGTCTGCAGAGAATGACACAGTGCTGTGGATTACATCTGAATCTATGTCTGATATGGATGAGGAACAGGATGGAGGCGAGTACTGTGCTTTGTGGAACAGAGCTTTTCACTACGGCAGCTTCCGATTTAACTCTGTTGGCCACTACTCTTTGTGTTCGATTGGTTAGAAAGTTGAAAATCCGTATCCCCATTTTTGCCACTTACTCCTTTAGCACGCATTTTGTGCACTATTACGCCATGATCACACTTATCAAAGGCTTGCAAAGTCTGTGTATATTACATCTGCATTCTGTTTTTCTTCCAGTGCATCCAGTAGTTGCGAGAGGCAGGAGCGACCTGCTCTGAGCCCATATTCCCTGGATTGTGCAGTTTTGGAGAATTCAAGTGGTATGCAATTATGCTTCTCGCCACTCTTTCAAAGATTTTTATGACGTGGGACGTTAGAGCTATTGGTCTATAATTCTTAGCTAATGCTTTGTTGCCACCTTTATGGTGTTTTAAGTGAGTGGAATTTCACCCATGTCTAAGCACCTTCTCCATAGAATACTTAGGGCACGCGAAAGGGGGTTTTTGCAGTTCTTAATGAACACAGAGTTCCACGAGTCTGGGCCTGGGGCTGAGTGCATGGGCATGTCATCAATGGCTTTATCAGAGTCTATCGGAGTTAGGGTAATGTCGAAAATCTGGCATACATTGTTGGAGTTTTGAAGTTCTTTAATGAAAAAAATCTTTTGGATTGTCGATCTTCAGACTGATTAGTGGCTCGCTAAACACAAGAGTCGTATTGAGATTTCAGTATCTCACTAATTTCTTCGTTGTCATCTGCGTTAAGTCCCATCTTGTCTGAGCAGAGTTAATCCCAGGAGGCGGCTCTGATGAAAATTCTCTCACAAATGAGATGTTCAATCTCTTCAGAAATGGTGGAGCCAACAAGACTGGAAAATATATTTGCCCATATTTTTTTCACAAATATGAAATATAACAGTATCAAAGACAAAGTTCAGATGACAATCTAACAGAAGTTGAAACCTGGATGCCCAGGGGCCCTGACCAGCAAAATGAAAACTGTTATAAAGGTACCTTCACCAAATTTAACTTTAACAACGAGAAAGGATTAACACTGTGGCAGCTTAAGTATACTCAACGCACGTTCCACTGAGGGAAGAGAAGATGTAAACTAGAAAGACGCTCCCTATACAGGCGAAGATGAAGAATCACAGAGCGTCTCAAGGGAAATAGACTATCCAAAATGTGAAAAAAAGGAAATGGGAAATAGAAAATACTGTACTTAAATTAAACGAATCCTAAGAACCAGGGAAACACAGGATCCAAAAACCATATATGAAATTGAAAGAAATCCCAAATATTTCTTTTCATATACCAGAAACAAGACAAAAACCACATCCAGTATTAGGCCCTTACATTGATGACAGCAACAAAATGAGTGAGAAACTGAAGTCCTAATATGACTCTGTCTTTATTAAGCCGTTAATCGGACTCAAGACAGACAATTCAAATGAACTTTTTATGAATAAGACTCAAAGTCTTGTCAACATCTAAAATTTGACATAGCCCTAACACCACTGGACTTAAAAAAATCACTGACAACATGTCCATGCACTCTGCCCCAGGCCCAGACTCGTGGAACTCCGTGTTCATGAAGAAATGCAAGAAACTACTATCAAGAAGAGGGAGTCTTAACACAGGAGTCATCCGACAGTTTCTAAAAACGACGGATTTTGCCCTACAACACAAAGGTGTCAGTAATGTAATAGCAAAGAATTATAGACCGATAGCTCTCAAGTTCCCCAACATAAAAATCTTTTAAAGGGCTCTAAGAAGCAAGATCGCCAACCACCTGGATACCCATCAATCGCTCAAGACAGGGCAGCATGGGTTCAGAGCAGGTTTATCCTGCCTCTCACAATTATTGGACAACTATGGCATGATCTTCGATGCAGAGGAGAAACGGAATGCAGATGTGATTATGGTGTAATAGCTCACAAAATGCACATTAAGAAAAATGGGCAAATGGCCTTTTAAATTTTATCCAAGAGAACAAAAAAAGTAATAGTAAACAGAGATAAGTCAAGAGGCTGCTACAGTGAAAAAGCTCTGTTCCACAAGCTACAGCACTTGCCCCCATCCTTGTTCTCCTTCTCATATCTGACATAGACGGGGATGTAAACCATAGCACCATGAATTCTTTTGTACTCTATACTAGAATTTGCATGAGTGTCATCCACTGAGAACACTGTAAATCTTCAAGTGGATATAAATCAAGTCTTCTAATGGACTGCAGAAAATATAATGTTCAATGAGGATAAATTCCAGCTACTCCATTATGAAAAACTCAAGGAATTAAAAGCTATAACAGAGTATAAGACAAATTCTAAAAACACAACAGAGCGAAAAACTAATGTGAAGAACTTAGAAGTGATAATGTCAAAGTATCTCACCTTCAAGGATCACAACAGTGTCACTATTACAACTGCAAGGAAAATAATAAGCTGGATAATGAGAACCTTCAGAACAAGGGATGGGAACCTTCAGAACAAGGATGTGGCAGTTTTATCTAGGCTGGAATACTCATGTACACTAACAGCCCCTCTTAAGACAGGTACAACTACAGATCTAGACAATGTACAGAGGCACTTCACTGCACATAAAAGGTCAGTAAAGCATTATGATTACTTGGGGCGATTGAAGGCCCTAGACCTGTACTTCTCAGAGTGCAGGTGAAAAAGGTACAATATTATTTACACCTGGAAAATCCTAAAGAACGGGTCCCAAATCTGCACACAGAAATTACTCCCAAAGAAAGCAAAAGACTCAGCAGATGGTGAAACATTCACACAATGAAAAGCAAGGGTGCTGTGAGTACAATAAGAGAAAACAGTGTCAGGAGCCTCCCATCATACATAAGGAGGATTACCAACAGACCCCTGTCTTCAAAGAGATGGATGGATACTAAAAATCAGTGCCTGACCAGCCGGGTTTTTTTTTTATGACAGACTGCGAGTGGCTAGTAATTTTTTCAGTGTCTTGTACCGTAGTGACTTTCATGCTTATTTTAGTGTCATCTGCAAATGATACAAAACTGTAAGAGGTGTTTTCATCTATGTCTACTATAAGGATAAGAAACAGCAGGTGCCAGGACAGTGCCTTGGGGTATTGAGCATTTTACTTCACTAATTCTCGATTT
The DNA here is from genome assembly GCF_038502225.1 of Cherax quadricarinatus. Lineage (NCBI taxonomy): Eukaryota > Metazoa > Arthropoda > Malacostraca > Decapoda > Parastacidae > Cherax > Cherax quadricarinatus. The sequence goes on along the minus strand of NC_091294.1, from coordinate 53,510,760 downwards.
TGCTATGTTTATTATTATTTGCATTCAGTGCTAGCAACCTGAAAATCTATCTGCCTACTTTTCCATTATGCCTATGGCACTTATTTTGTGTGTAATCACCCCGTGATCGGACTGGTCAAATGTTTTTTTTTTTTTTTTTTTTTTGCAAAATCTGCGTATATCACATCTGTGTTACGTTTTTTTCAACACCTCCGTAATTCTGTTTTAGTGGTTCAGCAACAATGGCAGGCACAATTATCTGGTTTTAAAACTGTGCTGACTTGGGTTATGCAGATTATGCAGTTCCATAGAGTTTGTAATTTGGCATATCCTGACTCTTTCGAAGATTTTTATTTGGAATGTTAGGGCTACTGGTCTGTAATTTTTGGCTAGTGCTCTAGTACCTCCCTTATGCAAAGGAACTATATCTGCATTCTTCAAGGTCTCTGGTGCAGATCAAAGCTCTTTCTCCAAACAATACTGAGGGTTCTTGCTAGTGCTACTTTGCATTTTTTTTTATAATTAAGGAATTTCATAAATAATGATCCAGGTGATGAGTGAGTGGGAATGTTTTCAATTTCTTTTCCGAATTCTATGGGATCAGTAATGATAGTTGGTCTGAGCGGCCTTCAGATGGAATTAAAAATGTCTGTACATTCTCTACCCTGCTTTCATCTAGTGGGTTCCTGAACACCGACTCATACTGGTCTTTTAGAATTTTGCTTGTGTTCTCTCATTTAAAATACTGCTCAGTGTTGATGATCCTGTTCATGGCAGCAGAGATATCAGAGGTGAAAAAGATCCCCCAATGAAAAGCAGGGGGCCGTGAGTACACTAAGAGATAAAAAAAATCGAAACTCTTAAAAAGTATATCAAAGGTTAACCTCCCCAGTATATGTGCTGCCTTAATCTCCCCAGTATATGTATTGTGTACTGTATGGTATAGTATTATGTACAGTATTGTGACTATTCTTCAACATAGTTATACTGAGACTTCATTATTTCACTCATTTCTTTGCTAACATCAATGTAGGTTCCATCCTGTTTGAACAAGGGCCCATTTCTGGATGAAGATTTTGCCCTCGATTTGGCATTTGAAAAGAAATATTTTGGATTTCTTGCAATTTCAAGTACCATTCATTTATATTCATTATCTTCTATTTATCTAGCCAGTGTTTCCCTCCTCACTTCAGATAATCTAAAAATCCATCAGAAGTCTTGTGATTCTTCGTACTCGCTTGCAGAGGGAGCTTTTCCTTCTCTCCCACTCCCCCCCCATCCCCGTTTTTTACACAGGGTTTGACAAGGTTAGGTTAATGATCCCTAGCTTTATTGACAAGCTATTTACAGGTTAAGGACTCTTAACTTTATTGACAAGCTAAGAGCTGTTACTTACATCAGCTCATTTGAGAGCATTTTTGTTATGAGACATACAGGTAGGGAACAGGATGACGATGGAGCCATCTGTGGGCCAGCATTTTCATTTGATTTCTCTCTCTCTCTCTCCATCTTTTCCTTAGCGCTGAGTGACTGAGCATAATTCTAATGCCACAGAGTTGATCCTTTCTAGACATGGGTTTGGATCTATGTTATTTGTTATTTAAAATATCTTCCCAGCATGTTTCATTAAGGGCATGTGTGCATTGTGTACGGACATGATTTATTTGATCTCAGTTGATATTCTTGTTGTTAAAGTAGAATTTAGTGAAAAAACTCTCATGGTCAGGACTCACGTGCATGCAGGTCTGAACTTCGACGTATTTGTATTACGTACCAGATCATCAATCGTGAATATAAAGTCAAGGGTACCTTCCAGTCTTGTCGTCTCCACTATTTGCTCTCTAAAGGAGAATTTATTGCACTTTGAAGACTTCATTTCTGTGGGAATTTTCCTCTGTGCTGTCTCCCGAGATTATATGTTATTACACTATTTGCTGCATTAAGAGATGAATATTGGTCAGTATTCAATTTCCGATAGCTGTTCCTTGAGCTGTTAGGAGGTGGTAGGTAGGTATGTTTGTCAGGAAACAGGATATGTGCTTCCTGATGCGGGTCTTAAGTAATATGATGACCCACAGCTGGAGCTTTTGGTCATCTGACTGCTGGCTTACCAGTCCACCTTTTTATAAATGATGGGAAAGTTATTAGTTTGGGAGTGGTGTGTGTCTGGCAGGTTATATACAACCAGAAAGAATACTAGGTTTTATTTCTCATTTTTTTACGGCAAAAGTTTTAACTGTATCATTGGTAGTAGTAGCAGTAACACTCACAGCAAGAGGCATTCTTGAGCTTCCTCAGCTCTCGGGTTTCGGCCCAAAGATGGGATGTGGCTCTAAAAGGATCCTGTAGTGTCTGCTGCCTTTGCACCTCCAGACATCGTATGCTGCTATGCAGCTGCCTCACCATTCGCGCCGTGTGGGCAGGGTTTGTGGCAGCCCAAGGTGCCTAGCTTCTCCCTTCAAGTCCCATAGGTGCGGGGAATGGGGTTAGGCCTGGGGACAGCTGGTCCCAGAAGACAAGGAGGTACTTGTACCTTCCTCCCATGGCAGACATTGGTCTGAGACACCCCTGCGAAAGGGAGCCAAGGCCGGGCGATTATACCCGTGAATCTAGCACAGAACAGAATACCTCTGTGAAAATGAGCGACTCTGACATAACAGGCCAACTCCACTTGCTCCCTGTTTTTAGCAGTACCAAGATGTTAATATTTCGTCGTCATAGTAAGGTCACTAATAAACCAAATTTTGTTGGTAGTGTATGGTTCAAGAGAGAGGAAAAGAGGAAGAACAGACCAGGGAAGGGAGACGAGGGAAGGAGAGGGTGACGAGGGAAGAAGAGGGTGACGAGGGAAGAAGAGGGTGACGGGGGAAGGAGAGGGTGACGGGGAAGGAGAGGGTGACGGGGAAGGAGAGGGTGATGGGGGAAGGAGAGGGTGATGGGGGAAGGAGAGGGTGATGGGGGAAGGAGAGGGTGATGGGGGAAGGAGAGGGTGACGAGGGAAGGGGGGGGGTGACGAGGGAAGGGGGGGGGTGACGAGGGAAGGAGGGGGTGAGTGAAAGGGAGAGGTGGAGAGTAAAAGGGAGAGGTGATGAGCGAAGGTGGAACAGCCCCCGCTGCCCGGTCCCAGACCAGGCCTCCTGGTTGCTGACCTGATTGGTCAAGCTGTTAATGCCCACCGCCCGTAGTCCAACATATGCCCCACAACCCGGTTGATAACTAAGGGGCTTGTTTGTAATCCTCCCTTATGCATAAAGGAAGAGCAGTGAAGAGTCTTGGTCCCTTAATACTTACTGAGTTCTGTGTATTCATCGCTGCCCTGCTTCTCATTGGAGGTATCCTGCACTATCTACCAAGCCTCTGTTATTCATAAGCAGTAATTTCAGTGTGCAAGTTTAGACCCAAACCCTCCAGTATCTTCCAGATGTAGATTATGACGCATCTTTCTCAGGTACCTACTAAGGGGTACAGTTCTAAGGGCTTTAAACACTCCCAGTTATTAATATACATGCCAGACTGAGTTTAATAGAGCTGTGAAGGTTCTCTTTACATTCTCCAGCTCAGCAATTTTGTCTGTCTTGAAAAAGGCCATTATAACACAGCAATATTCCAGCCTAGAGAGAACAAGTGACCTGAAGAATATCACCATTGTTTTGAATGTTCTAGTTATTGAATCTCTCAATTTTCTTGCAGTTGCGATAACAATGTTGTGCACTTTGAATGTGAAATCTTATGACAACATTTCTGTCTCTCACATTTAACTTACATTCTATTGAGTAGTTTAAGTTTGCCTTGTACTATGATACTGTTATTTCATCCCTTCTTACATGGCGTAATAACTGAAATTTATCCTCACTGGAAGACTTTGTTTATATCAGCTTCGAGGCTCGCTGTGTCTTCTATGGATGCCACTTTCATGCCGATTCCATGATCGCCTGCAAAGGATGACACAGTGCTATGACTGATGTCCTTGTCTGTTAGAAATGAGAATGGGGAAGAAAAGTGGAGCGAGTACCGGGGCTTGGTGGACAGAAAGTTTCACTGTAACAGCCCATGATTTTACTCCCTTTACTATATTACTCTTTGGGTTCTGTTTGTGAGGAAGTTAAAAATCCATCTGTCCACCTTCCCAGTTATTACTTTTGCATGCATTTTGTTTGCAATTACCTCATGGTCCTACTTATTAGAGGCTTTGGCAAAGTCAATGTATACATCTGCATTTTGTCTGTCTCTCTGTCTTCATGAGCATCCAAGACCATGTGATGTTCCATGTTCCTGCAAAAGGCAGGAGCAATCACTTTTCAATTCATGTTGACCTGGATTGTGGAACTGCTGTCATTCTAAGCAATTGGTAATCTTGCTTCTTAAGACCTTTTCAAAGATGAATGGGAGGGTGTTGGCACCTGGGGAAGAAGTTGATATCCTTGGGGTGAAATCTGACTCCAAACTGACCATGAAAAACTACGTTGTAAATCTTGCACAAGGCAGCCAGGAAGCTTACAGCACTTCGCCGTATCTTGCATCTGCTCGACAGCAGGGGTTGCAAGATTTTGTACAAGGCACAAGTACGCTCACACCTTGAGCATGCTCCACTTTCTTGGTTCACCTGCCCCCCCCCCCCTTCTCATCTGGGACTGCTTGACAGAGTAGAGAACAGAGCAAGACCTCTCATCTCTCGCCTGGACCAATCCTGGATAGATCTGTCATTTCAGCAGAGCCTTTAACACATGAGGGATGTGGGTGGCCTTACTGTTATGTACAAGGCCAATACTGTCAAAGTATCACACTTGGATCTACTTCGAGGACAGCGTGAAGTAAGCTTTTATACCACAAGACGGGCAGAAAGCAGCAACTTCACTATGGCTGTATCTTTCTCCAGAACATCACTTCATCTGAGATCATTTATCCCCAGGATGGCTGAATATGGTACACATTCGTACATTATGATGTCAACGAGATAAAGTCAGTTGATCAGATGAAAATGCTGGCCCACAGATGGCTCCAACTTCATCCTGTTCCCTACTTGTATGTTTCATAACAATTAAAATGCTTTCAATTGAGCTGATGTAGGTAACAGCTCTTAGCTTGTCTATAAAGTTAGGAATCCTTAACCTGTAAATAGCTAGTCAATAAAGCTAGGGATTCTTAACCTAACATTGTCAAACTCTGTGTAAAAAAAAAAAATCTTCATAATGCGGGATGTTAGGGCTCTTGGTCTGTAGTTTTCTGCTATTGCTATATTACTACCTTTGCGGAGTGGGATGACTAGTGTCTAGACTTTTCTCTCCATAGAATATTTAAGGCACGGGATAAGGGTTTCTTGTAATTCTTGACGAATATCGAGATCATAAACCATACCCCGGCCGGGATTGAACCCGCGGTCAGAGAGTCTCAAAACTCCAGCCCGTCGCGTTAGCCACTAGACCAGCTAGCCACAATAAGATTCGTCCAACTAGGTATATTTCTACACCATAGGAAGGTTAGCACAGGCACCACTGTGACCACAAATGCAAGTTTTTACAGACGAATCTCCAGCTAGCGTGGCCGTGATGAACTCTAGCTCAAGTCCCTTCACTGCCGTCAACACGACTCACGAAATCGTAATGACACGATTGCAAACAAACGACGGGCTGAAGTTTTGAGATTCTCTGACCGCGGGTTCAATCCCGGCCGGGGTATGGTTTGTTTGCAATCGTGTCATTACGATTTCGTGAGTCATATCGAGTTCATGAGTGTGGGCCTGGGGCGAAATGCATGGGCATACAATCAGTCTTCTTCAGAGTTAAGTTGGGTTATTCATAGCTTAGGGAGATGTCTACAGCCTTGTGTGTTTCATTCAAGAAGTACTTATGGTCTTCAATATTATGGCCGGTCAGTGGCTCACTGAACACTGAGTCGTTCGTGACTTGAGTATTTCACTTGTTTCTTTGTTGTCGTCGGTGTACGTCCCATCTCATGTAATAGAAAACTCGGTAGACTTTTTGACCATGATTTTGCTTATAGAAAGTATTTTGTATCTTTCTCAATATTATTTATGACTTTTTAGCTCCCTCTTTCTATCCTGACTCTGTACTACCTGGAGTCTACCTGGAAGGTATTCCGGGGATCAACGCCCCCGCGGCCCGGTCCACAACCAGCTCTCTTGGTGCATCAAGGCCTGAGTAACCAGGCTGTTACTGCTGGCCGCACATAGTCCAATGTATGAACCACAACCTGGCTGATCTGGCACCGACTTTAAGTATCTGTCCAGCTCCCATTTGAAGGCAGCCAGAGGCCTATTGGTAATTTCGTAAGGAGTGATTTGTGTGTGCATTCGGGACTAATTCTAAGATTTTCACATTCTAGATTATGATCTCTCTCTTGCCTGCGTTCCAGCGAGTACAAGTGCTTCCAGGCGTTCCCAGTAGTTGAGGTTTTTAATGGAATTGATATGTGCAGTAAAGGTTCTCTGTACACTCTCTAGATCTGCAATTTCACCTTCTTTGAATGGAGATGTTAGTGTACAGCAGTATTCCAGCCTAGAGAGAACAAGTAATTTGAAAGGGGTCATCGGTGGTTTGGCATTTAATTAGAACATTCTCATTATCCATCCTATCATTTTCTTTGTAGTTGTGATCACGGCACTGTTGTGGTCCTTGAAAGCGAGATCCTCAGACAATACCACTCCCAGGTTCCTCACATTATTTTTTTGCTCTATTGTTTAATCAGAATTTGTACTATACTTAGTTCTAGTTATTATCTCCTCCAGTTTTCCATAACGGAGTAGTTGGAATTTGTCTTCATTGAACATAATAGTTTTCCGTTGCCCATTAGAAATATTGGTTTACATCTTCCTGGAGGTTAATCATGTCTTCAATAGATGACAGTCTCATGCAGATCACAGTATCGTCAGCAAATGATGACAGGGTGCTGTGGATTACATCTCTATGTCTGATATGAGGATGAGGAACAGGATGGGGGCGAGTACTGTGCCTTGTGGAACAGAGCCTTTCATTATGGAAGCTTCCGATTTAACTCTGTTTACCACTACTCTCTGTTTGATTGGTTAGAAAGAAGAAGATCCATCTCCCACTTTGCCAATTATTCCTTTAGCACGCATTTTGTGCACTATTACGCCATGATCGCATTTGTCAAAGGCTTTTGCAAAATCTGTGCATATTACATCTGCATTTGGCTATTCTTCCAGTGCATCCAAGACCAATAAGCCTAACCTCCATAGTGGGAAAATTTATGGAATCAATAATTGCCGAGGCAGTTCGTAGCCACCTTGAAAAGCATAAATTAATCAACGAATCTCAGCATGGTTTTACAAAGGGACGTTCCTGCCTTACGAATTTATTAACTTTTTTCACTAAGGTATTTGAGGAGGTAGATCATGGTAACGAATATGATATTGTGTATATGGACTTCAGTAAGGCTTTTGACAGGGTCCCACATCAGAGACTATTGAGGAAAATTAAAGCACATGGAATAGGAGGAGAAATTTTTTCCTGGATAGAGGCATGGTTGACAAAGAGGCAGCAGAGAGTTTGCATAAATGGGGAGAAATCAGAGTGGGGAAGCGTCACGAGCGGTGTTCCACAGGGGTCAGTGTTGGGCCCCCTGCTGTTCACAATCTACATAAACGACATAGATGAGGGCATAAAGAGCGACATCGGCAAGTTTGCCGATGACACCAAAATAGGCCGTCGAATTCATTCTGACGAGGACATTCGAGCACTCCAGGAAGATTTGAATAGACTGATGCAGTGGTCGGAGAAGTGGCAGATGCAGTTTAATATAGACAAATGCAAAGTTCTAAATGTTGGACAGGACAATAACCATGCCACATATAAACTAAATAATGTAGATCTTAATATTACGGATTGCGAAAAAGATTTAGGAGTTCTGGTTAGCAGTAATCTGAAACCAAGACAACAGTGCATAAGTGTTCGCAATAAAGCTAATAGAATCCTTGGCTTCATATCAAGAAGCATAAATAATAGGAGTCCTCAGGTTGTTCTTCAACTCTATACATCCTTGGTTAGGCCTCATTTAGATTATGCTGCACAGTTTTGGTCACCGTATTACAGAATGGATATAAATTCTCTGGAAAATGTACAAAGGAGGATGACAAAGATGATCCCATGTATCAGAAACCTTCCCTATGAGGATAGACTAAGGGCCCTGAAACTGCACTCTCTAGAAAGACGTAGAATTAGGGGGGATATGATTGAGGTTTATAAGTGGAAGACAGGAATAAATAAAGGGGATGTAAATAGTGTGCTGAAAATATCTAGCCTAGACAGGACTCGCAGCAATGGTTTTAAGTTGGAAAAATTCAGATTCAGGAGGGATATAGGAAAGTACTGGTTTGGTAATAGAGTTGTGGATGAGTGGAACAAACTCCCAAGTACCGTTATAGAGGCCAGAACGTTGTGTAGCTTTAAAAATAGGTTGGATAAATACATGAGTAGATGTGGGTGGGTGTGAGTTAGACCTGATAGCTTGTGCTAACAGGTCGGTTGCCGTGTTCCTCCCTTAAGTCAATGTGACCTGACCTGACTAGGTTGGGTGCATTGGCTTAAGCCGGTAGGGACTTGGACCTGCCTCGCATGGGCCAGTAGGCCTTCTGCAGTGTTCCTTCGTTCTTATGTTCTTATGTTCTTATATCTTAGTGGTCCAGTAGCTGCTAGAGGCAAGAGCGACCTGCTCTGAAACCATGTTGCCCTGGATTGTGCAGTTTTTGGGAATCAAACTGATTTGCACTTGCGAATCTTGGCACTCTTTCAAAGATTTTTATGATGTGGAACGTTAGAGCTATTGGTCTATAGTTGTTACCTAATGCTTTGCTGCCACCTTTATGGAGTGGGGCTATATCTGTTGTTTTTAGTGACTGGAATTTCACCCATGTCTAGGCTCTTTCTCCATAGCATACTTAACGCCCGCAAAAGGGGCTTCTTTCTTGCAGTTCTTAATGAACACAGAGTTCAAGGAGTCTGGGCCTGGGGCTCAGTGCATGGGCATGTTATCAATGGCTTTCTCATAGTCATCCGGAATTAGGGTAATGTCGGAAATCTGCCATACACTGATGGAGTTTTGAGGCTCATTCATGAAAAAATCATTTGGATTGTCGATCTTTAAACTGATTAGTGGCTCGCTAAACACGGAGTTCGTATTGGGATTTCAATATCTCACTCATTTCTTTGTCATCAGTGTAAGTCCCATCTTGTTTGATCAAGGGCCCGATACTAGATGTGGTATTTGCCTTTATTTGGAATATGATAAGAAATATTTCGAATTTCTTTCAATTTCACTAATAGTTTTTAGCTCCTCTTGGGTTCTGTAAGAGTCCTTTAACTTAAGTTCGATACTTTGCACTTCCCTGGTCAGCACTTCCTTCCGTATATCAGATAATCTAGCGTTTTTGAGGAGCTCACTGATTCTTCATTGTCTCCTGTAGAGGGAGCATCTTTCTCCAGTTTACTTCTTCTCTTCATTCTTAGGGAAATATGCCTTGAATATACTTCAGCTGCAAGGAAGTTGATCCTTTCAAGGCACTAGTTTGGATCCATGTTATTTAAAATAGCTTCCCAACATGCTTCATTTAAGACATGGTTCACCTGGTCCCAGGTGATGTTCTTGTTGCTGAAGTTGTATTTGGTGAAGACACCTTCACAGCTACGTGCATTTTGCTGATCAGAACCCTTGTGCATGTAAGTCTGAACTTCGATTGGAGATCGGAATTGTTTTTTTGATATGTTTCTTACCAGGTCCTCATTATTTGTGAAAATAAGGTCAAATGTGAGGAGAGGAGTGAGGGTGAAGGAGAGGAGGGGAAAATAAGACGTGAAGGGGGAGGAGGTGAGAGGAGGGTGAGGGGTGAAGGAGAGGTACCGAGAGGGACGGGGGAAGCAGCAGGTGGAGGGAGCAACGACCTCACTAGGGGAGAACTTCCTGCAAAAGGGGAGGGGACTAAGCTCTAGGGAAGGTGGACTAAGCACAAGGACAGGGCGACAACCTGGACTAGAAGAGGTGGACTACCAGCACTAGAAGGGGACTACCAGCACTAGAAGGGCACTACCAGTACTAGAAGGGGACTACCAGCACTAGAAGGGGACTACCAGTACTAGAAGGGGACTACCAGTAGAAGGGGACTATCAGTACTAGAAGGGGACTACCAGTACTAGAAGGGGACTACTAGCACTAGAAGGGGACTACCAGTACTAGAAGGGGACTACCAGTACTAGAAGGGGACTACCAGCACTAGAAAGGGGCTACCAACACTAGAAGGGGACTAGCAGTACTAGAAAGGGAATACCAGTACTAGAAGGGAACTACTAGCACTAGAGGAAGGGACTAACAGCACTAGGGAAGGAACTACCAGCGTTAGGCAAAGGGGACTACCAGCACTAGGGGAAGGGGGACTACTAGCACTAGGAGAAGGGGACTACCAGCACTAAGGAAAGGGAACTACCAGCACTAGGGAAAGGGGACTACCATCATTGAGGAAGGGGACTACCATCACTGGGGAAGGGGACTACCATCACTGGGGAAGAGGACTACCATCACTAAGGAAAGGGGACTATAAGCACCAGATGGGGACTATTAGTACTAGAAGGGGACTATCGACACTAGAAGGGGACTACTAGCACTAAGGGAAGGGGACTAACATCACTAGAATGAACTACCAGCACTAGGGGTAGAGGAGTCAGTGGGGGTAGTGGAGTCAGTGGGGGTAGTGGAGACAGTCAGTGGGGGTGGTGGAGTCAGTGGGGTGGTGGAGTCAGTAGGGGTGGTGGAGTCAGTGGGGGTAGTGGAGTCAGTCAGTGGGGGTAGTGGAGTCAGTCAGTGGGGGTAGTGGAGTCAGTCAGTGGGGGTAGTGGAGTCAGTGGGGGTAGTGGAGTCAGTGGGGGTAGTGGAGTCAGTGGGAGTAGTGGAGTGAGTCAGTGGAGGTAGTGGAGTGAGTCAGTGGAGGTAGTGGAGTGAGTCAGTGGAGGTAGTGGAGTGAGTCAGTGGAGGTAGTGGAGTGAGTCAGTGGGGGTAGTGGAGTCAGTCAGTGGGGGTAGTGGAGGGAGTGAGTCAATCAGTGGGGGTAGTGGAGTGAGTCGGTCAGTGGGGGTAGTGGAGTGAGTCAGTCAGTGGGGGTAGTGGAGTGAGTCAGAGTCAGTCAGTGGGGGTAGTGGAGTGAGTCAGTCAGTGGGGGTAGTGGAGTGAGTCAGTCAGTGGGGGTAGTGGAGTGAGTCAGTCAGTGGGGGTAGTGGAGTCAGTGGGGGTAGTGGAGTCAGTCAGTGGGGGTAGTGGAGTCAGTGGGGGTAGTGGAATGAGTCAGTGGGGGTAGTGGAATGAGTTAGTGGGGGAAGTGGAGTCAGTGGGGATAGTGGAATGAGTCAGTGGGGGTAGTGGAGTCAGTGGGGATAGTGGAATGAGTCAGTGGGGATAGTGGAATGAGTCAGTGGGGGTAGTGGAGTGAGTCAGTGAGTGGGGGTAGTGGAGTCAGTGAGTGGGGGTAGTGGAGTGAGTCAGTCAGTGGGGGTAGTGGAGTGAGTCAGTCAGTGGGGGTAGTGGAGTCAGTCAGTGGGGGTAGTGGAGTCAGTCAGTGGGGGTAGTGGAGTGAGTCGGTCAGTGGGGGTAGTGGAGTGAGTCGGTCAGTGGGGGTAGTGGAGTGAGTCAGTCAGTGGGGGTAGTGGAGTGAGTCAGTGGGGGTAGAGAAGTACTAACAGTGGCCACCATGGTGACGTCACCATCCACTCATTCATTCTCTCAAAAGTGCTGTTGTACCCAGCCTTGGGTACTGGCCCTGCCCCTACCCCAACACCAACACAGTACAGGATGGGTAATGAGGTACAGCCCTAACACAAACGCGTAAAGCCCCACCCTTCAACCCCTCCCAGGGAAGAGCCAATACTCCGCCCAGGCTCTTGATGATACCAAACCCTAAACAATGCCCATACCCAGATGTGGGCACTACCCATATCCCGACCATGTAACAGTCGCATTCGCCAACAACCCCCCTGAGACATGCCGGACCCAGGGGTTGCCCTGACAAGTAGAGTCCATACTTCCTGACTATGGAACTGAACTTCTCCAGGCTGAGGGACTGACAACCTCAAAATTCTACGACTTCAAGGGTGATGGACTGATTACATCGTTTTCACATCTCGACTGTTCCTGCCTACTTTCTGTATTCGACTGAAGAAGCCTACTGTGTAGGCGAAACGTTTCGGAATAAAGTTGCCTAACTGTTGCCTATGTGTCTTACCTACCAACCAGAGTCCATACTACAACCCTGGAAGTTGCCTTTGAAATACCTCCGATCCCCGGAGCCCGGTCCTGGGTCAGGATTATCTGGTGCTTGCCTGTTCAACCTGGCTGATGCTGCTGGCGGCCCGCTGGTTCACATATGTATCACAGCCTGGTTGATCAAGTATTTACGTATAGGTTACCTGTAGTCGAATCCTGAAGTCACCCTTCTCACGGCCCAGTCCCAGACTAAATTTCCTGATTGCTGGATTGATTAATCAGGCTACCTGGAGTCTATCTCGAAGATGTTCCGGCGGTCAACGCCCCCGCGGCCCAGTCCTTGACCAGACCTCCCGGTGGATCAGGGCCTGATCAACTAGGCTATAACTACTGGCCGCACGTACTCCAACATACAAATCATAGCCTGGCTGATCGGGTACTGAAGGCAGCCAAAGGTCTATTGGTAATTCCCCTTATGCATTGCAGGAGACTGCTGAACAGTCTTGGGTCCCGGACACTTACTGTGTTTTACCTTAGTGTACTTTTGGCATAGCCGACTGCAGTCAAATGTATGTACCACAACCCAGCGGATCAGGAACTAATTTGAGGAATTTGACGAGTTTCCTCTTGGAAGACAGCCAAGGGGGCCCAAGACTGCTCAACAGCCTCCCACCAGCCATAAGGGGAATTACCAATAGACCCCTGGTTGTCTTCAAGAGGGAACTGGACAGATACCTAAAGTCAAAGGACACAAGTGCAACTAATGTGACATTTATTGTGGCAACGTTTCGCTCTCCAGGAGCTTTATCAAGCCATTACAAACAATATATGGACACAGAGGGTATATAAAGGCTCAGAGTGAGGTGTAATACTAGTGAGGTAACATTTCGATGTTCACTAGTGGTAGTGGTAGTGGTAGTAGTAGTAGTAGTAGTAGTAGTAGTAGTAGTAGTAGTAGTAACAAAAATAATACAATATGGAAGAGCAATTAAATCGTACATGAGTAAAAGGATATAAAAGCTATTACTTGGGTAACATAAAAATAGGTTGGACAAATATAGGCTGGAAAGAGGCAGGTTTTTTTCGGTGTTCACTCTCTGTAATGTGCTTTGTGTAGTATAACAGGAGAGACTATGTAATGGCAGGGTTTACTGTTTTCAGGAGGATTCTTGCTAAGACTTCGGAGATGGTGAAGCTGCCGTTGTTTTGTTTAATTGTATTCGAAACAGCGATCAGTGCTGATTCGAGGCACTTGCGTCTGCGGAAATTAGTTTCTTTGATCACTAATTGGGCGTCTCTGAAATTCATGAGATGATTGGTGGAATTTCGGTGTTGTACACAGGCGTTGTTTAAGTTGTCGTTCCTACATGCGTAAATGTGTTCATTGAGGCGGGTGTCGAGGTTTCTTGCTGTTTCACCTACGTAGATCTTGTCACAGCCTCCACAGGGTATAGTGTAAACTCCTGCATTGACTGGTTCGTGGTGCTTGGGTTTTGTCCTGGTTAGATCCTTTATTGAAGTGGTAGAAGCGATGGCGACTCTGGTGTTAGCTTGTGAAAGTACTTTTGAGACGTTTAGTGCAACCTGGCTGTTGGGAAGAATTATAACTTTGTTGGGAGCGGTGTTGATGCGTGGAGAATTGATGATCTGAAGAGCTCTTTTCTTGCAGTCTTTGATGAAAAAAGAAGGAAATTGTAACTCAGTGAATGTTTGGTGAATGTAAGTACATTCCTCGTCAAGAAACTCAGGACTGCAAATTCGGTATGCTCTTAGGAAAAACCCGATGATGATGCCTCTTTTGGTCTTGGTATCTTGACTTGAATAGAAGTGTGTGAGATCATTTTTATTGGTGGGTTTCCGATAAACTTGAAATCTTAGGTTGTTGTCTACTTTGTGAATGAGGACGTCGAGGAAAGGTAGCTTGTCATTGGACTCTTCTTCTAGTGTAAACTGAATCGCTGGTTCAACTGCGTTGAGCCTTGCCTGAAGATCCCGTACATCAAAACGTTTTGGAGTTATTACGAGGACATCGTCCACGTAACGTAACCAAGTGACGCTTGAAGGGATGATGTTGGCGAAGTGTTCGGACTCTAGGTGTTCCATGTATAAGTTGGCTAGGACGGCACTTATTGGGGACCCCATTCCCATGCCGTAGGTGTGTTTGTAGAGCTTGTTATTGAAAGAAAAACAGTTGAAATTAACACAGAGTTCAATCAAGTCAACAAAATCTCCGGGAGGTAAAGGAAGATTAAGGTCCTGGTTGACTTTACGTCTTAGAACCTCGATGGCTTTTTTGGTAGGTACTTTTGTGAAGAGGGAAGTCACATCCAAACTGCTTAGTTTCTTGTTACGGATGGAGAGGTTACGGATACGGATGCGGTTGAGAAGGTCGCCTGAGTGTTTAAGATGAGCAGGGCTAATGGTCCCCAGAAGGCAGGATAGATGTTTGGCAAGAACTCCGGCTAGTTTGTGTGGAGCACTGCCTATCCCTGACGTGATTGGTCTGAGAGGAATATTGTGTTTATGGGTCTTGGGTAAACCATACATGTGTGCTGGTTTAGGGTTGCTTGGTAACAGGTACAGAAGTTTCTAGCCTTCTCTAGTGCGTTTGAGTACATGTATTTGTCTGGTTTTGTATAGAAAGTCTTTGGTGAGCGTCTCCCACTGTTGAGTGCTGATAGGTTCGTATGTAGATTGATCATTCAAAAGGTCCATCATTTTAGTGTTGTAGTCACTGGTGTTGAGTATGACGACTCCACCTCCTTTGTCGGCGGTGGTGACGATAATGTTGGGGTCGTTGGCGAGGTCCTTAAGGGCAGTGATGTATCTTCTAGGAAGATTAGAAGAAGAAGGTTCACATAAAGCTGCAGTGAGAAGGCCCTGTATATAACCCTTCTGGAAGTTGCTGTCACTGTGTCTATGGTTCCTGGTAACAAGGTTGAGTTGATAGTTAGGTTTGCGTATGTTGGTGGTAAATTTGAGTCCCAGACTCAGTGCTTGTTTCTCGTAGTCGGTTAAGGTGCGTGACGATAAGTTGTTTATCAGGGATTCGCGTCCCATTTCCTTCCATCGACTGTTAGTGCAGAGGTACTGAAGTTTGCGATTGAGTTTGATCTTCTGTTGGAGGTTAGCTGTGGTGACTGTGCTGAGAATATGCTCAGCAGTGTGTTGGTCAATCTGAAGATTGGCCCTCATATTCCTTGCAGTTTCAAAGGTTTCCTTAGCGATGTTAGAAAGTTCTTCGGCACATTCAGTTAAGTAAGCTTGGGTAGCTGGAGAGAATGGGTGCTTGGAGTTGGAGAGTTGTGCAGGAGTAGACTTAGGGATCACCTTCTCTGCCAGGCAATCTTCTTCAATAAAGGATCTAACCAGGACAAAACCCAAGCACCACGAACCAGTCAATGCAGGAGTTTACACTATACCCTGTGGAGGCTGCGACAAGATCTACTTAGGTGAAACAGCAAGAAACCTCGACACCCGCCTCAATGAACACATTTACGCATGTAGGAACGACAACTTAAACAACGCCTGTGTACAACACCGAAATTCCACCAATCATCTCATGAATTTCAGAGACGCCCAATTAGTGATCAAAGAAACTAATTTCCGCAGACGCAAGTGCCTCGAATCAGCACTGATCGCTGTTTCGAATACAATTAAACAAAACAACGGCAGCTTCACCATCTCCGAAGTCTTAGCAAGAATCCTCCTGAAAACAGTAAACCCTGCCATCACATAGTCTCTCCTGTTATACTACACAAAGCACATTACAGAGTGAACACCGAAAAAAACCTGCCTCTTTCCAGCCTATATTTGTCCAACCTATTTTTATGTTACCCAAGTAATAGCTTTTATATCCTTTTACTCATGTACGATTTAATTGCTCTTCCATATTGTATTATTTTTGTTACTACTACTACTACTACTACTACCACTACCACTAGTGAACATCGAAATGTTACCTCACTAGTATTACACCTCACTCTGAGCCTTTATATACCCTCTGTGTCCATGTATTGTTTGTAATGGCTTGATAAAGCTCCTGGAGAGCAAAACGTTGCCACAATAAATGTCACATTAGTTGCACTTGTGTCCTTTTACTTTACATATTGTCGGTAATTCTACCTACTTTATTACAATCTGTTGGACACCGCAACATAATGGACATTTCATGCAGACGTTATTTGGACACCCTTCTTCGTGCTCACAGCTATCGCAACAGACACAACTTCCTACAAGATTGCCTGGCAGAGAAGGTGATCCCTAAGTCTACTCCTGCACAACTCTCCAACTCCAAGCACCCATTCTCTCCAGCTACCCAAGCTTACTTAACTGAATGTGCCGAAGAACTTTCTAACATCGCTAAGGAAACCTTTGAAACTGCAAGGAATATGAGGGCCAATCTTCAGATTGACCAACACACTGCTGAGCATATTCTCAGCACAGTCACCACAGCTAACCTCCAACAGAAGATCAAACTCAATCGCAAACTTCAGTACCTCTGCACTAACAATCGATGCAAGGAAATGGGACGCGAATCCCTGATAAACAACTTATCGTCACGCACCTTAACCGACTACGAGAAACAAGCACTGAGTCTGGGACTCAAATTTACCACCAACATACGCAAACCTAACTATCAACTCAACCTTGTTACCAGGAACCATAGACACAGTGACAGCAACTTCCAGAAGGGTTATATACAGGGCCTTCTCACTGCAGCTTTATGTGAACCTTCTTCTTCTAATCTTCCTAGAAGATACATCACTGCCCTTAAGGACCTCGCCAACGACCCCAACATTATCGTCACCACCGCCGACAAAGGAGGTGGAGTCGTCAGACTCAACACCAGTGACTACAACACTAAAATGATGGACCTTTTGAATGATCAATCTACATACGTGGCATATGTGGCATTTTGTAATAAAGTTAGTAGAATTACCGACAATATGTAAAGTAAAAGGACACAAGTGCAACTAATGTGACATTTTATTGTGGCAACGTTTCGCTCTCCAGGAGCTTTGTCAAGCCATTACAAACAATACATGGACACAGAGGGTATACATAGGCTCAGATTGAGGTGCAATACTAGTGGTAGTAGTAGTAGTAGTAGTAGTGACAAAAGTTGTAGTGGAAGTAGTAATACAATATGGTAGAGCAATTAATTCGTACATGAGTAAAAGGATATAAAAGCCATTACTTGGGTAACATAAAAATAGGTTGCACAAATATAGACTGGATAGAGGCAGCCTGTTTCAGTGTTCACTCTCTGTAATGTGCTTTGTGTAGTATAACAGGAGAGACTATGTGATGGCAGGGTTTACTGTTTTCAGGAGGATTCTTGCTAAGACTTCAGAGATGGTGAAGCTGCCGTTGTTTTGTTTAACTGTATTCGAAACAGCGATCAGTGCTGATTTGAGGCACTTGCGTCTATGGAAGTTAGTTTCTTTGATCATTAATTGGGTGTCCCTGAATTTCATGAGATGATTGGTGGAATTTTGGTGTTGTACACAGGCGTTGTTCAAGTTATCGTTCCTACATGCATGTGTTCATTGAGGCGGGTGTCGAGGTTTCTTGCCGTTTCACCTACGTAAATCTTGTCACAGCCTCCACAGGGTATAGTGTAAACTCCTGCGTTGACTGGTTCGTGGTGCTTTGATTTTGTCCTGGTTAGATCCTTTATTGAAGTGCTAGAAGCGATAGCGACTCGTGTTAGCTTGTGAAAGTACTTTAGAAACGTTCAGTGCAACCTGGCTCATTCACAAAGTAGACAATAACCTAAGATTTCAAGTTTATCGGAAACCTACCAATAAAAACGATCTCACACACTTTTATTCCAGTCAAGATACCAAGACCAAAAGAGGCATCATCATCAGGTTTTTCCTAAGAGCATAACGAATTTGTAGTCCTGAGTTTCTTGACGAGGAATGTTCATACATTCACTGAGTTACATTTTCCTTCCTTTTTCATCAAAGACTGCAAGAAAAGAGCTCTTCAGATCATTAATTCACCACGCACCAAAACCACTCCCAACAAAGTTATAATTCTTCCCAACAGCCAGGTTGCACTGAACGTTTCTAAAGTACTTTCAAAAGCTAACACCAGAGTCGCCATCGCTTCTAGCACTACAATAAAGGATCTAACCAGGACAAAATCAAAGCACCACAAACCAGTCAACGCAGGAGTTTGCACTACACCCTGTGGAGGCTGTGACAAGATTTACGTAGGTAAAACAGCAAAAACCTCGACACCCGCCTCAGTGAACACATTTACGCATGTAGGAACGATAACTTGAACAACGTCTGTGTACAACACCGAAATTCCACCAATCATCTCATGAAATTCAGGGACGCCCAATTACTGATCAAAGAAACTAACTTCCGTAGACGCAAGTGCCTCGAATCAGCACTGATCGCTGTCTCAAATACAATTAAACAAAACAACGGCAGCTTCACCATCTCTGAAGTCTTAGCAAGAATCCTCCTGAAAACAGTAAACCCTGCCATCACATAGTCTCTCATGTTATACTACACAAAGCACATTACAGAGAGTGAACACTGAAACAGGCTGCCTCTATCCAGTCTATATTTGTGCAACCTATTTTAATGTTACCCAAGTAATAGCTTTTATATCCTTTTACTCATGTACGAATTAATTGCTCTATCATATTGTATAACTACTACCACTACAACTTTTGTCACTACTACTACTACTACTACTACTACCACTAGTATTGCACCTCACTCTGAGCCTATATATACTCTCTGTGTCCATGTATTGTTTGTAATGGCTTGATAAAGCTCCTGGAGAGCGAAACGTTGCCACAATAAAATGTCACATTAGTTGCACTTGAGATCTTTTACTTTACATGTGGCATTTTGCCAAGAAGAGGTGTTAACATAAGAACATAGGAAAGGAGGAGTACTGCAGGAGGCCTGTTGGCCCATACTAGGCAGGTCCTTTACAATTCATCCCATTAACAAAACATTTGCCCAACCCAATTTTCAATGTTACCCAAGAAATAAGCTCTGATGAGCAAGTCCCACTCAAATCCAACCCCTCTCACTCATGTATTTATCCAACCTAAATGTGAAACTACCCAAAGTCCTAGCCTCAATAACCCAACTAGGTAGACTGTTCCACTCATCAACTACCCTATTTCCAAACCAATACTTTCCTACGTGTACTCAGTAGTGATGTGTACTTAGCTCTGTAAAGACCTGTTTATGCGCTCTCTACGGATTGAAGCAAGATGCCCTCCATCGAGCAACTTTACTAACAGCTTAAGGAAGAATTGAGGATGGCGACGATGGAGATTCGGCGACTGACCGAGGAAAACAAGAAGATTCATAGTAGTCCTCCTGTTTTGAGTCCTCAGGTCAAGAAGGGAAACTGGTCAGTGGCTGGACAGCAGGGAACAAAGTTGACACTCAAGAAGACGAATGGAAAGCCAGAAACGACGAAGAAGAAAGAGACTGCCGTGGAAACTGTTGTGGAAACATCTAATACATTCTCAGTGCTACCCGACGAATGTGAGTCGACTACTGGGAACATCACAACGAACGTCACAAAGGAAGGTAAGAATGTTGTTGTTGTTAGGGATAACCAAGTTAGGTATATGGATAGGGCGTTCTGCTTGAAGTACAGGAGTAGGAGACAGAGGGTTTGCTTTCCTGGGGCTGGGATGGAGGATATTCTTAGCCGTCTGGATGACATCATGAGAGGTAATGGGAGCAATCCTATTATCTGTCTCAGTGCTGGAGGCAACGATGTTGGCAGACATAGGAGTGAAGACCTGATTAGCAGGTATAGGTCAGCAATAGAAATAATTAGGAGGAAGGGTGGGAACCCTATCATATGTGATATTTTGCCAAGGAGAGGAGTTGGAAATGAATGTTGTCCAGGGCAATTGGTGTCAATTGCTGGCTGGACAAATACTGTAAGGAAAATGCAGTAACATTCATTAACAACTGGGACCTCATCTATTGCAGAAATGACATGTATGCCAGGGATGGGGTTCACTTATCTAGGTCTGGGGTGGGGGCACTGGCAACTGCAGTGGAGGGAGCTGTTAGGACTTTAAACTAGGAATAGTTAGTGGTATGGGTTTTGGCAGGAAAACAATGAAGTCCCAGTGTAGTAATATTATGAGTTCTAGGGAAACTAGTAATAAGCAGAATGAGGTAGATATTGAAAAGCCAGTAACACTGGGTGATAAGTACAGTAATATGTTTAGTAGAAAAACAGAAATAAGCAGGAAGGGTAAAGAGAAAGGAGAGTCTTTCAATGTTTATTACGCTAATAGCCGTAGTGCTAGGAATAAGATGGACGAGTTGAGATTAGTTACTAGAGCAGGTAGCATTGATGTGTTTTCCTTAACTTAGACATGGTTCAATTAAAAAAGTCGGGACATGCCTGCAGAATGTCACATTCAGGGTTTTAAATTGTTCCAAGTAGATAGAAGTATCGGGAAGGGGGGTGGGGTGGCATTGTATGTCAGAGATCGCTTGAACTGTTGCATAAAAACGGGTATTAAGTCTGAAGTAACACATACAGAGTCTGTTTGGATAGAATTTTCAGAGGGGCATGAAAAACTGATTTTAGGAGTGATATACCGTCCCCCAAACTTAGGGACCAAGGGAGACTACTATGGGAGGAAACTGTTAAGGCCACAAGGCACAATAATGTAGTAATTCTAGGAAACTTTAACTTTAGTCATATTGATTGGAATTTCTTGACTGAGAATTTAGAATCATATGACTTCTTAGAAGTAGTTCAGGATTGCTTTTTGAAGCAGTTTGTGACAGAACCTACAAGGGGAAATAACCTGCTTGACTTAGTTCTGGCAAACAATGAATCCCTTGTTAATAATTTAGAAATTTCAGAGGAACTGGGTGCTAGCGACCACAAATCAATTACATTTAGCATTGAATGGAAGTACGATAGTAGCGATAACTCAGTAACAGTCCCAGATTTTCGCTTAGCAGATTACGATGGGCTTAGACAACACTTATCATCTGTTGACTGGGGTAACGAAGAGAGCTATCAATATGACAGTTTTCTGAACACTATACATGCTGCTCAAACAACATTTATCCCATATAAAGAAATTAGATCAAACAGAAATGACCCAAAATGGATGAATAATAGGCTGAAATATCTACTAGGGCATAAGAAAGGAATTTATAGGCGTATCAAAAAAGGTGAGGGTCATCTTATGAATCAGTATATTGACATTAAGAGGGACATTAAAAAGGGGATAAGAAAAGCTAAAAGGGACTATGAAATTAAAGTTGCTAGGGATTCGAAAACTAACCCAAAAAGTTTTTTCCAGGTCTATAGAAGAAAAGTTAGAGATAAGATAGGTCCCCTTAAAAATAACTATGGGCATCTTACTGACAAAGAGAATGAAATGTGATCAATTTTAAATAATTATTTTCTCTCGGTTTTTACACAGGAAGACACTAACAATATTCCAGTAATTAATTTTTATAGTGGGCTAGAAGATAAATTATGTAACATCACAGTCACTAGTGAAATGGTTGTGAAGCAGATAGACAGACTGAAGCAAAATAAGTCGCCGGGTCCTGATGAGATTTTTTCAAGAGTTCTTAAGGAATGCAAAATGGAACTCTGTGAACCATTAACTAATATTTTTAATTTATGTCTTCAAACAGGTGTAGTGTCTGATATGTGGAAGATGGCTAATGTAATTCCTATTTTTAAAACAGGTGACAAGTCGTTACCGTCAAATTACCGCCCAATAAGCCTGACCTCAATTGTAGGCAAATTACTAGAGTCAATTATAGCTGAGATTATAAGAAGCCATCTCGATAAGCATCGCTTGACTAATGATACTCAGTATGGATTCACAAGAGGCCGGTCTTGTCTAACTAATTTATTAACTTTCTTCAGTAAAGCTTTTGAGGCTGTTGACCACGATAAAGAATTTGATATTATTTACTTAGATTTTAGTAAGGCTTTTGATAGAGTTCCGCACCGTAGACTGTTAAAGAAAGTGGCAGCTCATGGCATTGGGGGAAAAGTGCTCTCATGGATCGAGTCATGGCTCACAGACAGGAAGCAGAGACTGTCCATAAATGGCGTTAAATCCGAGTCGGGATCTGTAACAAGTGGCGTTCCACAGGGATCAGTCTTGGGCCCGTTGTTGTTTATAATATATATCAATGATCTTGATGAGGGAATTACTAGTGATATGAGCAAATTCGCCGTTGACACAAAGATCGGTAGGATAATTGATTCAAACGTAGATGTTATGGAACTTCAGGAGGATTTAAACAAACTCTATTCTTGGTCAGAAAAGTGGCAGATGCAGTTCAATGTAGATAAATGCAAGGTTCTGAAGCTCGGGAGTGTCCATAACCATAGCACTTACAAGTTAAATGATGTAGAACTTACCCATACAGATTGCGAAAAGGACCTGGGGGTTATGGTGAGCAGCAACCTTAAACCAAGACAGCAATGCCTAAGCGTACGTATAATCGCAAATAGATTACTGGGATTTATATCAAGAAGTGTAAGCAACAGAAGTCCAGAGATCATACTGCAGCTTTATACATCATTAGTAAGGCCTCACCTAGATTATGCAGCTCAATTCTGGTCTCCATATTACACTATGGACATAAATTCGTTAGAAAACATTCAGCGTAGGATGACTAAATTAATACATAGCATTAGAAATCTTCCTTATGAAGAAACATTGAAGACTCTTAAGTTACATTCACTTGTCAGACGAAGAATGAGGGGAGACCTGATCGAAGTGTATAAGTGGAAGATAGGTATTAATAAAGGGGATATTAATAAGGTGGAAATAAATGGTATAAAATACCGACACAATGGAAATATAAACACATATGCAGTATAATGTGATCCTTTATTGACAACGTTTCACCCACACAGTGGGCTTTTTCAAGTCACACACAGATCTGTGTGTGACTTGAAAAAGCCCACTGTGTGGGTGAAACGTTGTCAATGAAGGATCACATTATACTGCATATGTGTTTATACAGTGGACCCCCGGTTAACGAACTTTTTTCATTCCAGTAGTATGTTCAGGTGCCAGTACTGACCGAATTTTTTCCCATAAGGAATATTGTGAAGTAGATTAGTCCATTTCAGACCCCCAAACATACACGTACAAACGCACTTACATAATTGGTCGCATTTGGAGGTGATCGTTAAGCGGGGGTCCACTGTATTTCCATATTAATAAGGTCTTGAGGATCTCTCTCCAAGAGAGAACCCACAGTAATGGATTTAAATTAGATAAGTTTAGATTTAGAAAGGACATAGGAAATTATTGGTTTGGAAATAGAGTAGTTGATGAATGGAACAGTCTACCTAGTTGGGTAATTGAGGCTAGGACTTTGGGTAGTTTCAAATTTAGGTTGGATAAGCACATGAGTGGGAGAGGTTGGATTTGAGGGGGACTTGTACATCAGAGCTTACTTCTTGGGTAGCATTGAAAATCGGGTTGGGCAAATGTTTTGTTAGTGGGATGAATTGTAAAGGACCTGCCTAGTATGGGCCAACAGGCCTGCTGCAGTGATCCTCCTTTATGTTCTTAAATCCATTACTGTGGGTTCTCTCTTGGAGAGATATCCTCAAGACCTCATTAATATCCCCTTTATTAATACCTATCTTCCACTTATACACTTCGATCATGTCTCCCCTCATTCGTCGTCTAGCAAGTGAATGTAATTTAAGAGTCTTCAATCTTTCTTCATAAGGAAGATTTCTAATGCTATGTACTAATTTAGTCATCCTACGCTGCATGTTTTCTAACAAATTTATGTCCATTCTGTAATATGGAGACCAGAACTGAGCTGCATAATCTAGGTGAGGCCTCACTAATGATGTATAAAGCTGTAGTATGACCTCTGCACTTCTGTTGATCACACTTCTTGATATAAATCCCAGTAATCTATTTGCCTTATTATGTATGCTTAGGCATTGCTGTCTTGGTTTAAGGTTGCTGCTTACCATAACCCCCAAGTCCTTTTCGCAATCTGTATGGCTAAGTTCTACATTATTTAACTTATAAGTGCTAGGGTTATGGACACTCCCGAGCTTCAGAACCTTGCATTTATCTACATTGAACTGCATCTGCCAATTTTCTGACCAAGAATAGAGTTTGTCTAAATCCTTCTGAAGTTCCCTAACATCTACGTTTGAATCAATTATCCTTCCTATCTTTGTGTCATCGGCGAATTTTCTCATATCACTAGTAACTCCTTCATCAAGATCATTGATATATATTATAAACAACAACGGCCCAAGACTGATCCCTGTGGAACGCGACTTGTTACTGATCCCCACTCAGATTTAACCCCATTTATGGACACTCTCTGCTTCCTGTCTGTGAGCCATGAATCGATGCACGAGAGCACCCTTCCCCCAATGCCATGAGCTGCCACTTTCTTTAACAATCTTCGTTGCGGAACTCTATCAAAAGCCTTACTAAAATCTAAGTAAATAACATCAAATTCTTTATCGTGGTCAACAGCCTCAATAGCTTTACAGAAAAAAGTTAATAAGTTAGTTAGACAAGACCGGCCTCTTGTGAATCCATGTTGAGTATCATTAATCAAGCTATGTTTATCGAGATGGCTTCTTATAATCTCAGCTAATTGACTCTAGTAATTTGCCTACAATTGAGGTCAGGCTTATTGGGCGGTAATTTGACGGTAACGACTTGTCCCGTTTTAAAAATAGGAATTACATTAGCCATCTTCCACATATCAGACACTACACCTGTTTGAAGAGATCAATTAAAAATATTAGTTAATGGTTCACAGAGTTCCATTTTGCATTCCTAAGAACCCTTGAAAAAACCTCATCAGGACCAGGTGACTTATTTTGCTTCAGCCGGTCTATCTGCTTCACAACCATTTCACTAGTGACTATGATGTTACATAATTTATCTTCTGGCCCACTATAAAAATTAATTACTGAAATATTGTTAGTGTCTTCCTGTGTAAAAACCGAGAGAAAATTATTATTTAAAATTGATCACATTTCATTCTCTTTGTCAGTAAGATGCCCATAGTTACTTTTAAGGGGACCTATCCCATCTCTAACTTTTGTTCTATAGACCTGGAAAAAACTTTTTGGGTTAGTTTTCGAATCCCTAGCAACTTTAATTTCGTAGTCCCTTTTAGCTTTTCTTATCCCCTTTTTAATGTCCCTCTTAATGTCAATATACTGATTCATAAGATGACCCTCACCTCTTTTGATACACCTATAAATTCCTTTCTTATGCCCTATGTGAGGGAAAAGTTCAATAGATAGGAGTAGCGAGGGAGTATATAGTAACAATAGTTTCATTGCCGGCTACTTGTTAGGGTAGGGTCAGTCTAGCTCCCGCTATCCCTTCCCCTCCCTCTTCCCCCGCCCCCCCGAAAGGTGACCTGCGGGCTCCAGTCAAACAGTAAATCACTCGACTCACAGCTCCCAACACTACTGTAAGTACACGCCTGATCATATTTTAGTGGACTTATTAGCTGAAAGCTTCACTTTTGACCAATAATTAACTTAGTCCTTTCAGTCTTGATAGGTTAAATGTTTTAATAATCACCATATTTTAGGTATTGTACTTATCATGGAGAGTGATTTCTTAAGCAGTGGGTAATCTGTCTCTCTTTATAGCTTGAAATGACAGAGGGTCACTTGCCAATCAACAAGTAGAATTGAAGGAGACGGACTAACGTTCTGAGAGGTCCCAATTTCTGATCCACTTACCTGTTTGTGTATGCAAGTAGCAGGATATAACCCCTCATCATTGCAGTGGAAAAAACCTGCTTTCCTGTCATTGGGATAGATTATTCACTGCTATACTGTGAAGAACTAGACAGTGGATTGTCACCAACCCCTGCAACCCCCCCCCCATCAGCAACGGCTACGATTTCAACAACAAGCAGTGTCACCAACACCAGACACCCAAGTTGAATTCAGATATCATTTATATTTTTCATTTTCTTTAATGTAGGATCAATATTTCATGTTTAAGTGTTTTATATTTTATATTCTAATTAATAAAATGTTTATGTTTGTCAGTTTTTATTCTTTTTCTATGCATTAATTTTCCTGAGGAGGAGTCAGCCTTAGTAATACTGACTGAAGTTGTTACAGGGCTGAGTAAGCCTTCACAAGTGGCGACCTTACCAGGATCAACTCAACTGAATCAAGATTCAACTTCATCTCGAATCTACCATTGGAACTTTAACGCCGCATACCTCAGACGGTTACCACCAGCCATGAGTAATCATTCTCTATGGTAGGACTACAGTACAGGTATTTAAAAGATTTGGTGATTGTTATAGTCTCAATTTATTGTAAGTCAAGTCAGGCAGGATATAATATTTAATTCTGCCACCTTTTTGTTCGAGCTTGAAACACTTTGGAGAATTAGACTCTAGGGACCCGAGATTTTCCAGTGACAATTTGTTTCATTGAGCTCTTTATTTTATCAAGGGAACTGTCATAGGACACTCTTGATTTGTTGGTGAGAAGATTGGATGGTCAAGGGACCCCATTCTACTTACTGTTTGCTCGGATCTGGCAAAAAACCCTTCGTTTTCATTAATACATATTGTTTAATTGAAGCAGGGATCGAGCCCTCTGGTTTATTGACAGTTTGAGCGGAGCAGGAATTGAACCCTCTGTTTTCTTTAATACCCGTTTCATTTTCCCATGGTAGTTTAAGTTATTCTTGGAAATATGGAGGAATACCAGTTTTGGATGAATGCTGGAAGTTAGGAATAACAGGGAAAAATTTAGAATCTTTCATTAGTGCTAAAATCCAGGAAAGAATTGAAAAGGAGATAGAATCGAAAGAGAAGAGGAAAAGGAGAGATTGAGAATCGAAAGAGAAGACAAAAAAGAGCGTGATAGACTTGATCGTGAGGAAAGAGCTAGAGAATGTGAGGAAAGAGCTAGAGAACATGAGGAACAAGCTAAAATACGGGAGTTAACAGAGAGAGAAAAGGATTGCGAGCTCGAAAAATCTCGCCTAGAATTAGAGAATAAAAAGTTAACTTTCTCACAAGAGCAATTAGAGGAAGGAGTAATGGAACAACATGCAGCTAGTACACATATTCCAACACCTAATTTACCGCCCTTCACAGAGGGGGAAGACATAGCTTCATACATTATCAGGTTTGAAAATACCGCTACCCTCTGTGAATGGCCTGCTGACACCTGGGCTACCAGGTTAGGAATGTTATTTTCTGGTACCGCTTTGCATATCTATGCAACTTTGTCGCAGGATATATGTAATAACCTACTGAAGAAGGCAATCCTTAAAGCATATCAAAAAACCACTAATTCTTACAGGAAAGATTTCAGGTATGCCACCTTACAGCCTGGCCAGAACTTTCAGCAGTTATAGGTAACACTTTTTCGTTTGTTCGACTTTTGGATAGAGAGTTCAGGAATTATTCGCAGTTATGAAT
Source organism: Cherax quadricarinatus (assembly GCF_038502225.1). Taxonomy (NCBI): domain Eukaryota; kingdom Metazoa; phylum Arthropoda; class Malacostraca; order Decapoda; family Parastacidae; genus Cherax; species Cherax quadricarinatus. Next base: position 53,483,089 of record NC_091294.1, on the reverse strand, counting down.
CTCTTAGAGACTTCACGGTTGCTGACCAGTTCCTGACAGCTCTTCCCCATCAGATACGAACATTCATCAGAGAACGTAACCTGATTAAAGCTGAGGAAGTTGCTAAGGCTGCTGACCTGTATGCTGAGGCTCACAATTCCTATAAAGACCTAGAGGGATCGAACTCTAAGGGCAAGGGTTCATCAGACCTTAAGAAATCAAAGCCTCTAGTCTAATGGAAAGTAAAGTGACTTCTTTTATTCCTGTTTGTCATTTGTGTGGTGTTAAGGGACATAAACGTCCAGATTGTCCTTCTAAGAAGGTCCAAAAAGTTGGAAGATGTTTTAAAGACTGTAATGACCAAGCACCCTTCTGTTCAGGAACAGTTAATGGACGTAATGTATCTACCATTTTACGAGACACTGGATGCACATGTATAGTCATTTCTGATAAGCTGTTCCCTAACCTTAAAGAAACACATTCTTCTGCTATACTTTCAGACTACTTGGGCCGTACGGACACTTTCCCTACCATCCGTTGTTACATTAGGTCTAAATGGTTCACAGGTTGGTCTGAAGCTGCACTAGCTCCCATCACTTCTTGCTCTGTACTAATAGGTAATGTAAAAGGTGCCATTCTTCCTTCTAAGGTTGACCTTTCATCACCAAAGGTGGACATAAGCTTTTCAGATCCTTTTCCTATAGAGTCAGAGAAGCCCCTTGAAAGTTCAGATGAGACAATGTCTCGTGAGATTCATGTGGGATTAAAAACCAGTGATGCTACTCTTGAAAGCGAGATAGTAGGATCACCGGTTCACTTATTAGATGAAAGTAAAGATATCACCTCCGATACTATAAATGTCTTGACTAGGGCTCAGACCAAAGCCCAGGCTTCTCCTACTGTCCATCCTTTGATTTTCCCTGACTTTAAGCCTTTAGATATATCGAATGACTCCTTTGTCAATTTACAATGTAATTGCCCTTCTCTTCAGAATTGCCATAATGCCGCTAAACAAAATTAAGTTATCCAAAGGAAAAACTTTTCATATAAACTGAATATATAAAAGGTATCTTGTACAAGTCAGTATTCAAATTAAATTCAGATGAGATAGACTATTCCATCTTAGTTGTTCCAAGTCAATGCAGAGAGACTGTTCTTAAAATGGCTCATGACCTGCCAGTGGCCGGACATTTCTCGCATCGTAAAACCTTAAATAAAATTAGGGAAACCCATTTTTGGCCAAAAATGTCCTCAGATGTCACTAACTATTGTAGATCGTGTAAAGTTTGCCAACTGTCATCCTCCCGAGGTACCAGGCGAGTACCTATGGTCAAAATGCCAGTCTTTATGGTACCTTTTGAAAGAGTAGCTATTGACATCGTTGGTCCTTTATCTCCACTTTCATCTGGGGGACATATATATTAACATTAGTTGATTATGCTTCGAGTTTCCCTGAAGCTGTACCCTTAAAGACCATAACTACTACAGATGAGGCTGAAGCCCTTTTGTCCATCTTCTCCAGAGTGGGCATCCCTAGAAAAATTTTGTCTGACTGTGGGACACAATTCACATCTGACTTAATGCAACATCTATACCAACTTCTGGGAGTGAAGCCTCTCTTCACCACACCCTATCATCCCAGCTGTAATGGGAGGATAGAGCGCCAGCATTCGATTCTCAAGTCCATTTTAAGGAAACTTTGCTCCCTTAAACGTAAGGAGTGGCATCGTTACCTACCCTGTGCTTTGTTTGCCATGAGGGAAGTTCCCAGTGACTCTTTGGGGTTTTCACCTTTTGAACTTCTCTATGGTAGACAGGCCAGAGGTCCACTGTCCATCCTTCATGACTAATGGACTAATGAGGAGGCGAGTGCTGAGGTTCAGTCTTCTTACCAGTTTCTCCTTGACCTTAGATCCAAACGTGAGGAGACCTCTGACATAGTTTCGAAAAACCTAAGCTTGTCAATGGACCAGTACAAAACCTATTTTGATTCCAAAAGTCAGAGAAGTTTTAAAGTAGGGGATGAAGTTCTGGTACTTTTGCCTATCAAGTCAAATAAATTATTAGTAGCATGGAAAGGACCATATAAAGTATTAAAAATTTGTGGGAAAGTTGACTACCTCATAGAAGTCAAAGGGAAACCTAAGCTTTATCATACCTGGAGTTTACCTGGAGAGAGTTCCGGGGGTCAACGCCCCCGCGGCCCGGTCTGTGACCAGGCCTCCAGGCCATATCAACATCCTTAAGAAATATTACCGAAGAAATTCGGTTAACTGCCTTAATAACTTTGACTTAGTTTATCCACTTGATAAGACAACTGAAGAATGTAAGGTGTGCATAACTGACACCTCTAACATAGACTATGACAGAGAACTACATGACTTCGTGACTCTTGACCTCTCGGGCGCAACAAACATTAATATTAATGAATCTTTGGATGACCATAAGAGACATGAACTACTTCAATGTGTGAATAACTTTTCAGACGTCTTTACTGATATTCCAGGTGTTACCTCCACGGTAGTCCATAAGATTGACTTAGTGATGGACAATCCTATCAAACGAAAATTATACCCAGTTCCAGTTCACCTTAGGGATGAATTTGACAGAGAGGTAGACAAATTATTAAAATTAAAGATCATTGAACCTTCAGTATCTGCATATTGTTCACCAGTAGTCATGGTTAAGGAGGAGGATAATTCATATAGACTTGCTATTGACTTCAGAGGCCTTAATGCTATAACTCGGTGGGATGCTGAGCCTATGCCCTTAATAGATAGCGATCTACACAAATTTTATGACTCTTCCTTCTTTTCAGAGATTGATATTGCGCAGGCATATCATCAAGTAATGTTAGATCCTTCTTCTAAGCAGTACACCGCTTTTCCTACACACCAAGGACTGATGCAATATAGAACTATGCCCTTCGGTTTGGTAACTGCCTGTGCTACCTACATGAGACTGATGAGAAAGGTCTTGGGTAATATGCCAAATGTTTCAGTTTATTTTGATAACATTTACGTAATGACATCCATGTGGGGCGAGCATATTCAAACATTAACATCAGTTTTACGCAGGATACGCTCACATGGCCTCACTGCCAAGCCGAAGAAATGCTTCCTTGGGTATAACAAGATTAGATATCTTGGACTGATACTTTCTAATAACTCTCTGCAGCCTCTCCCCAGTAAGATCAAAGCTTTATTAGAATTTAAATTCCCCAAAACCAAGAAGCTCATGCGTAGCTTTCTTGGTTCAGTAAATTTTTATGCACAGTTTATCCCGAACCTTACTGATCTTACAGGCATCTTATCCGACTTCCTTAAAAAGTCTGTAAAGGAACCTCTTGAACTTTCTGACGTAGCTCGGGAAAAGTTTAATGAGATTAAAAGTATCTTTTCGAAAGACTCTATACTTAAGATTCCAGTTATTAATAAAACATTTTGTTTAAGAACTGATGCCTCCAATACTGGCTTAGGTGCAGTGTTACTACAATACCATGATGGTACTCCCTTCCCTGTATGCTTCCTAAGCTGGAAACTCCTTCCCGCAGAAACGAGATACTCCACCAAAGAAAAGGAATGTTTGGCCCTAGTGTGGGGTATCTCCAAACTTAAATTTTATTTGCTGGGAAAAGAATTCATTTTAGAAACGGACCACAAACCTTTGATATACCTAGAAACTTTTAAGGGAACCAACAGTCGCCTCTTGAGGTGGACATTGGCACTCCTGGCTTTTAAGTTCCATATTGTATATATCAATGGTTCATCCAATTATTTCTCTGACTTGTTAAGTCGTGACAGTCAGTAGAAGATTTGTTGCCTAACGTGACTTCCACATGTTAGAACTTTTTCCTCGCCTATTCTTCTTATACTCCTTGACTATAAGTCTTGGTATGGGGGAGTGTGAGGGAAAAGTTCAATAGATAGGAGTAGTGAGGGAGTATATAGTAACAATAGTTTCATTCCCGGCTACTTGTTAAGGTAGGGTCAGTCTAGCTCCCGCTATCCCTTCCCCTCCCTCTTCCCCCCCCCCCCCCGAAAGGTGACGTGTGGGGCTCCAGTCAAACAGTAAATCACTCGACTCACAGCTCCCAGCACTACTGTAAGTACACGCCTGATCACATTTTAGTGGACTTATTGGTTGAAAGCTTCACTTTTGACCAATAATTAACTTAGTCCTTTCAGTCTTGATAGGTTAAATGCTTTAATAATCACCACATCTTTTAGGTATTGTACTTATCATGGAGAGTGATTTCTTAAGCAGTGGGTAATCTGTCTCTCTTTACAGCTTGAAATGACAGAGAGGGTCACCTGCCAATCAACGAGTAGAATTGAAGGAGACTAACGTTCTGAGACGTCCCAATTTCTGATCCACTTACCTGTTTGTGTATGCAAGTAGCAGGATATAACCTCTCACCATTGCAGTGGAAAAAAAACTTGCTTTCCTGTCATCGGGATAGATTATTCACTGCTATACTGTGAAGAACTAGCCAGTGGATTGTGACCAACCCCTGCGACCCCCCCCCATCAGCAATGGCTACGATTTCAACAACACACAGTGTCACTAACACCAGACACCCAAGTTTTATATATATTAGCATTGGATTCAGATATCATTTATATTTTTCATTTTCATTTTCTTTAATGTAGGATCAATATTTCACGTTTAAGTGTTTTATATTTTATATTCTAATTAATAAAGTGTTTATGTTTGTCAGTTTTTATTTTTTCTATGCATTAATTTTCCTGAGGAGGAGCCAGCCTTAGTAATACTGACTGAAGTTGTTACAGGGCTGAGTAAGCCTTCACAACCTAGTAGATATTTCAGCCTATTATTCATCCATTTTGGGTCATTTCCATTTGATCTAATTTCTTTATACGGGATAAATGTTCTTTGAGCAGCATGTATAGTGTTCAGAAAACTGTCATATTGATAGCTCTCTTGGTTACCCCAGTCAACAGATGATAAATGTTGTCTAAGCCCATCGTAATCTGCTAAGCGAAAATCTGGGACTGTTACTGAGTTATCCCTACTATCATACTTCTATTCAATGGTAAATGCAATTGATTTGTGGTCACTAGCACCCAGTTCCTCTGAAATTTCTAAATTATTAACAAGGGATTCATTGTTTGCCAGAACTAAGTCAAGCAGGTTATTACCCCTTGTAGGTTCTGTCACAAACTGCTTCAAAAAACAATCCTGAACTACTTCTAAGAAGTCGTATGATTCTAAATTCCCAGTCAAGAAATTCCAATCAATATGACTAAAGTTAAAGTCTCCTAGAATTACTACATTATCGTGCCTTGTGGCCCTAACAATTTCCTCCCATAGTAGTCTCCCCTGGTCCCTATCTAAGTTTGGGGGACGGTATATCACACCTAAAATTAATTTTTCATGCCCCTCTGAAAATTCTATCCAAACAGACTCTGTATGTGTTACTTCAGACTTAATACCCGTTTTTATGCAACAGTTCAAGCGATCTCGGACATACAATGCCACCCCACCCCCCTTCCCGATACTTCTATCTACTTGGAACAATTTAAAACCCTGAATGTGACATTCTGCAGGCATGTCCTGACTTTTTTAATTAAACCACGTCTCAGTAATGGCAAATATATCTATGTTAACTGCACTAGCAACTAGTCTCAACTCGTCCATCTTATTCCTAGCACTGCGACTATTTGTGTAATAAATATTTAAAGACCCTCCTCTCTCTTTACCCTTCCTGCTCCTTTCTGTTATTCCACTAAACCTATTACTGTCCTTGTCAATTAGTGCCACTGGCTTTCCAATATTAACCTCATTTTGCCTATTACTAGTTCTCCTAGTACTCATATTACTACCCTGCGACTTCACAGTTTTCCCGCAAAAACCCATACCACTAACTATTCCTAGTTAAAAGACCTAACAGCTCCCTCCACTGCGTTGGCCAGTGCTCCCACCCCACACCTAGATAAGTGAACCCCATCCCTAGTATCATGTCATTTCTGCCATAGAAGAGGTCCCAGTTGTCAATGAATGTTACCGCATTTTCCTTACAGTATTTGTCCAGCCAGCAATTGACACCAATTGCTCTGAACAACCATTCATTTCCAACTCCTCTCCTTGGCAAAATGCCACATATGACACACTATTGCTGACCTATACCTGCTAATCAGGTCCTCACTTCTACGTCTGCCAACATCGTTGCCTCCAGCACTGAGACAGATAATAGGATTGCTCCCATTACCTCTCATGATGTCATCCAGACGGCTAACAATATCCTTCATCCCAGCCCCAGGAAAACACACACTCTGCCTCTTACTCCTATCCTTCAAGCAGAATGCCCTATCCATGTACCTAATCTGGCTATCCCCAACAACAACAACGTTTTTACCTTCCTTGGCGTCGTCCGTCGTGATGCTCCGAGTAGTCGACTCACATTCGCCAGGTAGCATTACACCACTTGTAGAATTCGTCAAGACGTTCTCGATGGTCTTCGTTGGGGTTTCTAGGGATGTCTTACTCACGTCTGCCAATGCTTCTTTGGTGCTCGTTGTGGCATTCCCAGTAGAACACTCACATTCGTCAGGTAGCACCGAGAATGGGTTGGAAGTTTCCACGGTAGTCTTCTGGTTTCTCGTTGTTTCTGCCTCTCCAACCGTTTTCTTGATCTTCAGTTTGGTTCCATGTTGCCCGGCCACTGACCAAGCTCCCCTCTTAACCTGGGGACTCACAACAGGAGGATTACTACGAATCCTCTTGTTCTCCTCCGTTAATCGCCGTATCTCCATCTTAGCAACTCTGAGCTCTTCTCTCAGCTGCTGGTAAAGTTGCTCAAGAGAGGGCATCCTGGTTCAGATTCACAGAGAGCACACAAACAGGTCTTCACAGAGCTAAGTACACGTCACCACTCCAAAGTACACGTCACCACTGAGCTAAGTACACGTCACCACTGACGTGTTATTGAAGCTAAAACCTTGGGTAGTTTCAAGTTTAGGTTGGATAAATACAAGAGTGAGAAGGGTTGGATTTGAGTGGGACTTATACACGAGTTAGTGGATTTATCAGAGCTTACTGTTAGGGAAGAACTAAAGTGGGCTGTGCAAATATTCTGTTAGTGGGTTGGATTTGTGAAGGACCTGCCTAGTATGGGCCAATAGGCCTAAAGCAGTGTTCCTCCTTTCTTATGTTCTTATGTTGTGCTAATGTAAGAACATGAGAAAGGAAGAACACTGCAGCAGGCCTGTTGGTCCATACTAGGCAGGTCCTTCACAATCCATTCCACTAACAGAACTATCAGTTAATAATTTTTGCAATTGTTTTGCGGCCATCTCCGTGGAATAGGGTCATATCAGTGTTTCTTCATTAATATCATCCGGACACTGTCCAGGTTTTCTCCAAATATTTAAATTAGGTGATAAGTTGTGGTGGTGGTGACGTAGGATAGACAGAGGGAGGGTTGTGATAGTATTCACGAAGGACAGAGAAGGGGTTGTGTTGGTAGTAACGCAGGATAGAGGGGGTTGTGATTGTAGTAACGAAGTACAGAGGGGTTGTGATGGTAGTAACGCAGGATAGAGGGGATTGTGACGGTAGTAACGCAGGATAGAAAGGATTGTGATGGTAGTAACGCAGTATAGAAGGGGTTGTGATTGTAGTAATGCAATATAAAAAGGGTTGTGATGGTAGTAATGCAGGATAGAGGGTTGTGATGGTAGTAACGCAGAATAGAGAGGGTTGTGATGGTAGTAACGCAGGATAGAGAGGGTTGTGATGGCAGTAACGCAGGATCGAGGGTTGTGATGGTAGTAACGCAGGACAGAGGGTTGTGATGGTAGTAACGCAGAATAGAGAGGGTTGTGATGGTAGTAACGCAGGATAGAGGGGGTTGTGACGGTAGTAACGCAGTATAGAGAGGGTTGTGATGGCAGTAACGCAGGATAGAGGGTTGTGATGGTAGTAACGCAGGACAGAGGGGGTTGTGATGGTAGTAACGCAGGATAGAGGGTTGTGATGGTAGTAACGCAGTATAGAGTTGTGATGGCAGTAACACAGGATAGAGTTGTGATTATAGAAGCGTAGAATAGAGGGTGTTTTGATGAGAGTAACACAGGATACAGGGGGTCGCCATGGTAGTAGCACAGGGTAGAGGGGGTTACGGTAGTAGCACAGGGTAGAGGGGGTTACGGTAGTAGCACAGGGTAGAGGGGTTTGTGGTAGTAATAACACAGGATAGATGGGGTTGTGGTTGTAGTAGCACAGGATTGAGGGGGTTGTGGTAGTAATAACACAGGATAGATGGGATGAATGGTTTGAAAAACCGACAAGTTGTAGAATTGAGACACTTATGCAACATATGGGAATAAAGATTCCCATATGTTGCATTAGTGTCTCAATTCTTCAACAGGATAGATGGGGTGGTGGTGGAAGTAGCACAGGATTGACGGGGTTGTGGTAGTAGTACAGGATTGAGGGGGTTGTGGTGGTAGAGACGCCGTACAGAGAGGGAAACAGTAAGATAAGATTTCGTTCGGATTTTTAACCCCGGAGGGTTACCCATCCAGGATAACCCAAGAAAGGTGGTGCGTCATCGAGGACTGTCTGTCTTATTTCCATTGGGGTCCTCAACCTTGTCCCCCAGGATGCAACCCACACCAGTCAACTACCTACCTGGAGGGTATTCCGGAAATCAACGCCCCCGCGGCCCGGTCCATGACCAGGCCTCCTGGTAGATCAGAACCTGATCAACGTGGCTTTTACTGCTGGCCGCACGCAGTCCAACGTACAAACCACAGCCCTGCTGATCTGGCACTGACTTTAGGTATCTGTCCAGCTCCCTCTTGAAGACAACCAGGGGTCTATTGGTAGTTCCCTTTATGACTAGTGGGAGGCTGTTGAACAGTCTTGGGCCCCGGACACTTATTGTGTTTTCTCTTAGTGTACCAGTGCCGCCACTACTTTTCACTGGGGGTACGTTGCATCGCCTGCTAAGTCTTTTGCTTTCGTAGGGAACGATTTCTGTGCGCAGATTAGGGATCAGTCCCTCCAGAATCTTCCAGGTGTAGATTATAATTCATCTCTCTTTCTCTCGCAAGTCAAGTGCTTCCAGGCGTTCCCAGTAGTTAAGGTGTTTGATGGAACTTGTATGTGCAGTAAAGGTTCTCTGTACATTCTCTAGATCTGTAATTTCACCTGCCTTGAATGGGGATGTTAATGTACAGCAGTATTCCAGCCTAGAGAGAACATGCGATTTAAAAAGGATTATCACTGGCTTGGCATCTCTTGTCTTGAATGTTCTCATTATCCATCCTATCAGTTTCCTCGCAGATGTGCTAGTGTCATTGTTGTGGTCCTTAAAGGTGAGAAATTCGGACATTACCACTCGCAGGTCTTACACATTACTTTTCCGCTCTATTGTGTGATTAGAGTTTGTATTCTATACTCAGTCCTAGCCGTTATATCCTCCAGTTCTACAAATAACCCGCACATAGAAGAGGAGCTAACGACGACGTTTCGGTCAGACTTTGACCATTTACAAAGTCACAGTGTGACTTTGTAAATGGTCCAAGTCTGACCGAAACGTCGCAAGCTCCTCTCTTCTATGTGCGGGTTATTTGTATATCGTTCCAGTCAAGGTATTGCGCCTTTTTTTTTTATTTCCTCCAGTTTTCCATAAGGGAGTAGATGGAATTTGTCTTCACTGAACATCAAAGGATATGGCGCTACGGTTTACATTCTGTCTGATATGAGAATGAAGAACAACATAGGGGGAGAGTACTTGCTTTGTGGAACAGAGCAATCATTATGGCAGCTTCCGATTTAACTCTGTTTACCACTACTCTTTGTGCTCGATTGGTCAGAAAGTTGAAGATCCATCTACCTACTTTGCCAGTTATCCCTTCAGCACGCATTTTTTGTGCTATTATATCATGATCGCACTTGTCAAAGGCTTTTGTAAAACCTGTATATACTGCATATGTACATCTGCATTCTGTTTGCTTTCCAGTGCATCTAAGACCATATCATGGTGGTCCAATATTTGCGAGAGGCAGGAGCGACCTGCTCTGAAACCATGTTGCCCTGGATTGTGCAGTTTTTGGAAGTCCAAGTGGTTTGAAATCCTGCTTCTTAAAACTCTTTCAAAATTTTTATGATGTGGGACGTTAACGCTATCGGTGTATAGTTCTTGTTGCCACCATTATGAAGTGGGGCTATATCCGTTGCTTTTAACAATTGTAGAATCTCACCTGTGTCCATGCTCCTTCTCCATGGCATACTTAGGGCTCGTGAGAGGTATTTTTTGCAGTTCTTAATGAACACAGAGTTCCAGGAGTCTGGTCCTGGGGCTGAGTGCATGGGCATGATGTCGAAGGCTTTCTGAAAGTCTAGTGGAGTTAGGGTTATATCAGAAATTTGGCCTACATTGGCAGGGTTTTGAGGCTCATTCATGAAAAAATTGTTTGGATTGTCTATCTTTAGTGAGATTAGTGACTCGCTATACACAGAGTCATATTGAGATTTCAGTATCTCACTAATTTCTTTGTTGTCATCTGTGTAGGATCCATCTTGTCTGAGCAGGGGCCCTATACTAGAAGTGGTTTTCGCCTTGTTATTGGCATATGAAAAGAAATATTTAAAATTTCTTTCAATTTCACTAATCGCTTTTAGCTCCTCTTGTCTCCTGGATCCTGAATGAGTCCTCTAACTTTAGCTCAATATTTTCCACTTCCCTGGTTAGCACTTCCTTCCGAGCTTCAAGTAATCTAGCATTCTCGAGGAGCTCTGTGATTCCTCGCCTTCTCCTGTAGAGGGAGCGTCTCTCTCTCTTTCTCCACTTCACTTTTCTTTTTTCTTAGGGAAATATGCCTTGAACATACTTCAGCTACCAGAAAGTTGATCTTTTCAAGGCACTGGTTAGGGTCCATATAATTAAGATATCTTCCCAACATGTTTCATTTAGAACACAGTTTACCTGGTCCCAGTTGATGTTCTTGAAGTTGAATTTGGTGATGGTACCCTCATAGCTGTATGCAGTTTGTTGATCAGGACCCTTGTGCA